>NC_056689.1:58822560-59135850 GCF_018350215.1 Panthera leo
TGGTTGCACAATCTGTCTGGAGAAACTTTTGTTGAAGTGCAAGGGACTCACAGAGAAGAATTCCAGTTCCTAACCTAAGCGGGCTAGTGGGCCCTATGGACCTGAGCCCTGCCCTTTGCCTTGGTGCCCTGCTGCCCCGGGGCCTGGAGGTGTGTGTACAGGAGATGAGGCCAGCTGGAGACCCCTGCCTGCACACAGGGGCTTACCCAGCACTTTCCCTGTCAGCCTCTCGGCGTTACTCAGCACATAGGAGCAAGGCTGAGTGAGAGTGGGAGGCCCAAGGTGGGCAAGTTTCTGGGCACATAAAACAGGGTAAATAAGAAAGGGGTACATGGGGGTAGAAAGAGGAACAGACTGCTTGAGAGGTGTGCAATCGTGTAAGAAGTATAAGAGAGTGCATATGTGAAAAGTGGTGGAGGAGGGGTCTGAATGAGACTTTGTGACAAGGTGTGAGGTGTAACCTCCAGATGTGGGAGGGTATGATGTGGACAAAGCTAAAGCGAGCCTTTGATCATGGCTGAAAGCATGGGTGCTTAGAGATGGTGTCAACCTGAGGGTCCAAGAGACTTGGGGTAAGAGGACCAGAATATTTTGGAATGGTGTGGCTCAAGTCGGTGGCTATTTGAGTGTGGCAGGAGCTTGGGAGGGCTCTGGTCATTCTCCCTTCCTCCCTTTCCTGAGACCCTGATCACCTCCTTAAGGGCACGGAAGCCAAGACGTTTTCCTTTTATTCTAAGTTAAAGGAAGGAGGAGGAGGAGGAAGAAGGGGAAAAGAGGAAGGAAGAGGAGGGGGAGGAGAGGGAAGAAGAGGAGGAGGGGGGAGGAAGGGAAAGGGATGGAGAGAGAGAGGAAGGGGAGGACTAAGAGGAGGAGAGGGAGGAAGAGGAGAGGGAAGAAGAGGAGAACTAGGAGGAGGAAGAAGAGGAGGAAGAGGAGGGGGAGGAAAAGGACAAGGAGGAGGAGGAGGAGGGGAATTAGGAGGAGGAGGAAAATGAAGAGGAAGAGGAAGGAGAAGGAGGAGGAGGAGAAGGAGGGAGGAGGAAGAGGAGGAAAATGAAGAGGAAGAGGAAGGAGTAGGAGGAGGAGGAGGAACAGGAGAGCTTGTGAGGAATTTAGTGAGCAGTTCCATAATATACGGATGACAGGGACCTTCAGGGAGCAACTATGTGTTCCGACAAAGTTGGGATGCCTTCGTAGGGATCTTGGAAACCGAGGCTGAGACAGGGGTTGGGGGTGGGCGGTGGAGCCCAGTGGTCGGGGAAGCAGGATGGGGCGAGGCTGAGAGTTGAGGGGAGGGAGCCGCACGAAGTTGGGGAGTGCACGAGTGAGGACGCCCCCGCGTGCGAGGCCGCGCGGCTGCCGGGGAGAGTGTGACAGTGAAGAAGAGGGGGTGGGGTGAGAGGGTGTGCCGGCGGCTAGGCTGGTGGGGATTCGGTCTCCGGGCGCCCGCGGCGGCGCGGGCGGCGGCTTGCGGACGGCTGGCTCCGGGCCTGGGCGCGTGTGCGCGCGTGTGCGCGGGGCGGAGAGCCGGGGGCTCCTCCGCGCGGGGCTGTGCCTCGGCGCGGCCGGCTGTGTGAACGCGGGCGCCGGCGGACTCACCGCCCAGGCGGCGGGCAGCCTGGGTTATCTGAGCCGCTCGGTCTTGGGTGGCTGCGCCCAGATCTCGGGGAGGCGGCGGCACGGGCGAGACGCGCTGTCGGGGCCGCGGCGCCGCGGAGGAGCGAGACCCGGGCCCGGACGGCAGCGGCGGCGCGCAGAGAATGGACCAGCGCACGGGCCGGGCAGGTAAGAGCGAGGAGGAGCGGCCCGTCTGCGCCACAGGCGAGGGGCGGGGGTGGGGGCGGCGGCGTGAGAAAGATGGGGCGGCCGAGCCCAGCCGAGGACGAACCCCACTCTTATTTTCTGTGCTTGAGGGCGGGGGGGGGGCACCGTAATCGCTGGGGACTGGGGCTCTGCGGCCTCTTCCCACCCGTGGGACCTCCTGGGTACCTCCCTCCGGGTGTCCTCTAAATCTGCTAAAAACTTTCCATCCAGAAAACGTGAGTTTTACAACTTCTCTTGGTCTCTTTACAGAACCGGGCTTTTCCATTCTGTTGTGCCCTTATGACTTTATCTTTCCACTTTCCAGTGTATAAATATTTTGCATAACTTCCTCCAAGTTGGGTGCACAAGGAAGGTCTTAGTTTCTAGTGGGAATGGAGCCTGGGTGTGTGTACATATGTGTTAGTGGATGGGGACATGCTGTGTGCACATGTCTCTGTGCACGTGTGTGAGGGTCCTGTGTCTTTGAATATAAACCAAAGTGTAAGCTCTGGTGTAGACGTGCCTAACATTTGGAAAGAAGACTCTGCACCCCCCCCCAAATAAACAACTCAAGGGAGGCCTGGGGCAAGGGGAGGAATGGCAGCCCCCCCCCCCCCCCCACACAGGTGGGGATTAAAATCTGACCCAAAGGCCTAAGGGAGTGGAGAGCTGTTCCTTTTTTTTTTTTTTCCTTCACCCCCCCCCCCCAGGTCTGCCAGCTCAGTTCTGTCTGCCCACCAGGGGCCCTAGAATAGTGTGGGTGTGGAAGCCAGGGACCCAGATTTAGTCTTGGATTGGTGGGGAGGGAGAAGGTTGGATTAGTTTCCAAGAGTTTTCCAAATAATTCCACAGAGGTCAAGGACCAACCAACTCCAGCCCCTCTTCCCTCCCCTCACTCCTTAACTTTCCCAAATCTCTCCCCCTTGAACCAGCCCCCACCAGCTCAGGTTCTAGCTTTTTCAGCTGATAATCCAGTTTCCTCCCTCAGCACTGGTCCTCATCTAAGCTTCTTGGCCCAGTCCCTGGACTGCCTCCATTCCCCCTTAGGAGCCTGGTACCCACTGGGGGACCTGGGCCCCCAGGAGGGTCAACTGTGGTCTCCTGGGCTTTGAGGGCCCTGGGCCACCCCTCCGCACCAGAGGTTTAAGTAGGGAGATCAATAGCAAACAGTTGTAATGATCTAATTAATTATGGCAAAATTAAAAGCGAGTACAAAATCAATCTCTGATGGTGTTGAAGATGGAATTCAATTGAGAGCCCATCTGTGCACCCCCTCGACCGTATAAATATGCAGCCCAAGGACAGACCTAATGGCTGGGCCTTCCTGGAAACCTCTCTCCCCCTTTCTTCCTCCCCAGTACAGGGCTTCTCCCTCACCCACTGCCTCTATTTTGCCTCCTACCACCTCCTGCCCCGACCCCTCCTTCTTTCCCGGTCTTTGCTCAGGCTACCGACACTCCCACTTTTCCATTTTCCTGCTCCAAAGGAGGCTCTCCCTGCCTTGCAGGCGGGAGGTGCGTGGATCTGGTTCCTAGCCCCAGCAAGTCTTCCCCCGGGTGCAGACAGGCCCTCTCCACGGCGCCTCGGAAAAGAAAAGGCAGAGCGGTGGTGTGTGGGGGGGGGGGCATCTTTGAGCACCTGGCCAGGCCATCACCCCAAGTTTCTGGGCGCTTGGGACACTCCAGAACGGACCAGGGCGCTTACCCCGGGGCGCCTGTGCCTACCTGCGCCAGGCCTGGTAGCTGCTCTCCTGGCACGGGTGGCAGAGGGGCCGGGCAGACCAGCTGTGCACCGCACCCCCTTTCCCTTCCCTCCTTTTCCCCCCGCTTTGGCCAGTGCGGGGGTCGCACTGCCGCCAGCCAAGGCTTGGGGAAGGGTGGGGAGGAGCTGCGGAGCTGGGCAGGAGGTAGGGCTGTATTTGAGAGAAGGAAACCCCCTTTCCCCTTGAGGTGGCCCCACGGAGCCTCGGAGTCTTCCGCCCACGGAGCCGCTTTCTCTCTCTCTCTCTCTCTTTCTTTCTCTTTTCACCGCCCCCTCCCGTTCCTCTGCCTTAATTTCTTCCTTAGGCACGCCTGGCCGACACGGCTCCCCGGGGGCTCCGCGTCCCCCAGACGGCCCCGGCGCCCTCTTTGGCCTCATCCGGCTAGTTCAAAATGACAATGACACAGGCGCGCACGAGCGAGCGTGCCTGGTTGCCGCCCTGGCGCAACCGCCGCAGCCGGGTGTGCGAAGGACGCGGGTTTTATTTAGTCTCGCTGAGCCAGATCCCCAACAGCAAAAACCACCAGGAAAAGGCGAGGTATGGGGGAAGGAGAGATAATCAGTAACAAGGTTAATTGTGGTCTTTGGCCATCGTCGCCTATACCCCTAGAATCATAAAAATAAGACGTTTATTTGATGTCCGCTGGCCTGTCCTAGCTGGTCCTCTGCCTCTCCCTCCTGGGGCTCTGAGCCCGCTCCCTGGCCCACACTGAGTTCCCAGGTTTCTTTCTGCCCTCCGGGACCCCTTCCGCTCCCTGGTCCTGCCGCCGGGGCCTCAGAGCCTGGGGGAGACACAGCCCGATGCCTCCCCGCCCTCTTTTGCCAGGCCTCCTCACCCCGTTATTAATTGCTGTGTTGACCTGCAGGATTGATTGGCGGCCCCGCAGGAAGAGGCTGAGAAGGCCTTGGCCTCCGAGCAGCCTCGGCTGAGGGCAGAGAGAGGAGGGGGAGGTGTTGGATATGGGTCCTGAGCTCCTATCTCGGCCCGGCCTGGGACACAGCTGTTTTCCCAGACACCCTTCTCCACCCCCTCACACACACACACCTTCCACGCACCCTCACAACACACACGCTCACACGATCCCCTCGCCAAGAGATGCTTAGCCCCCAAGGAGACCCATCAGAAATTCTCCTTAATTGATTTAGAAATGGAAAGAGGCTCCCTCCCTCCATTAGTCAGTTTCTTCAATATGTTCGTTAGCCGCGGGTCTAGACCTCACGACCGGTCCAGACATGGCGGAGCGGACTACTGGGACCCGGGCTTTTTTCTGTCCAAGATTTACTTTGCATCTTTTTTTTTTTTTTCCTTCCCTAGGAACAGTTACAGAAAGTTAAATAATCCTGGATGCCGTGACCCTTAGTGTCTCAAACCAAAGCACTTTTTCCAGAAAGAGCCCTTGTCCTGGCTCCTGAGGGATTCTGTGCAGCCCTTTTGTTTCAAGTTCGGGGAGTGGACGGCTCTGGACCTCGGAGGGTGGAGGGCGCAGGCTTGCAGCCGCCTGGGGTGGGGGGGGTCTAACCCTGCAGCAGCGGAGACCCTCCCTCCCCACCCCCACCCCACCCCACCCCACCCCACCCCTGCCTGCCTAAACCTCTGTACGCGCGCGCACACACACACGGGCGCACGCGCACACACATACACACACACACACACACACACACACACACACACACACACACACACACACTCTTCCACGCCCCCCCCCCATCCACAGCAACACCCCTCGCCCCGAACCCAGGCCACAGGCCCGCGGGCCAGGCACCCAAGCGGGAGTGAGCCCCCGGACGTCCCGGCTCTGGGCTGGGGTGGGCGGAGGCGGCAGGAGTAGACAAACCTCAGCCCGTCCCCAGAGATACCCCTGTGTCTGGGTTCTCTCCCTGTCTCAGCCAGTCCCTCTCTCCCCGGTTTTCCCCTCTCCCCTCCGCTCCGATCCTTTGTCTCCAGCCACTCCGCGGCGCCAAGCAGCTTGTCCCCCGCCTTGGCGGCCCTGCCCTTCGCTTCCTTGTTTCGTTGGCGGGTCTCCCCCTGCCTTACCCGCTCCCGGCTCTGGCGCGTTCTCCGCCTGCTCCTCACATCCACACCGCTTGCTGGGAGAGGAGGAAGGGAGGGCGGGCGCGCCGCGGATGGATCCGGCAGAGTAGATTTGGTGCTTGCTCGCAACTCCGGGAAAACTCAGCCCGCCGGGGTGCTCCCGCCCCTCTCCAACTATTCCTCAACGCTGCGGAGCCGTGCGCCCTCGCCTGCGTTTGGCCCCTTCCTTTCCTCGTGCATTGGCTGTGGCTCTTTCGCTCCCCCTGGACTGCCCAGCATCTGCAGTTGCGCTCCCCCACCCTGCCCTGCACTGCGCTCCCTTTCGGCTGCCCCCGGCTACCGCCTGCCCCCTCTCTCCGCAGCCCTCTACGTCGCGGTGGCGGTGGCGGTGGCGGGTAGCGCCGGAGCGGTCCGCGGGCCCGCAGGCACTGTCTCCCTCCACCCCAGCCAGGTCAAGCTGCAGGCTCAGGGCCTGGCTCAGAAGAGGGTTAATCATTACTTCGCTACCGATACAGCCTTCACTCGCACTCTCTCACCCGGGCTTGGGGAGGAAGGGAAGAGATAGTTGGCCGGATGGGGACCTCGGCTTCGCCCAAACCAGCCTCTTCGGGCCTTCCAGAGACAGGTGTCTTCTCTGTGCCCTCAGCACCCCTTTCATGTCCATTTCCTTCCCCTCCTCTCTCCCCGCCTTCCACGCCTCCCCTTCATCAGGCCTCTCCCCCACCGTCTCATCTCCGCTCTGGCTTTGGCAGGTTGAATGAAGGTCCAGAGAGGACCAACTTTCTTTGTTTGGAACCGGACTGGACGGGATTTCCTTTCCCAGGTCTCTGAGAACGGGCCAGCCTCCTCCCAACCATTTTGGCAGACTGGCCCGAAGGGGACTGCGCCTGAGGCCACAATTAACCTGGCTGTTGGGGGAGGGGGTAAGAATTTAATGGACCCTCTAGCATCTGCGCTGACGCAGGGGGGTGGCGAGGGTGCAGGAAGAAGTAGGAATGGAGTAGCAGGAAAGAGAGCAGAGTGATAAACATGGACAGGGTGTGGTATAGTCAATGGAAGGGAAAAAAATCCTGAATGGAAGGAACACAGGAAGCGAGGCAGCAAGGAATCCTCTTGTTACCTTTATAGGATAGAAGTTGGGTGGAAAGCACCACCCCTTGCCCTGCCTAAGCAGCCCAGCTCCCCCCCCTTCCCTCTTTGTGGAGGGGTAAGTGTTCCGGGAAGCTGGGCACTTATTCCTTAATCTACCACAGCAATGTTGGGTTTTCAAAGTGCTTTTCTATTGGCTAGCTCCAGGTAGTAGGCAAGACGGGTAATCGTCCCTATTTTACAGGTGAGAAAACTGAGGAGGCTCAAGAGGCAAAGGGACTGTGAATGTGGTGGCTGCTGCTCCTTCTCATGGGCTGTGCGGTCACCAGCCCCTTTAGCTGTGCAGAGGTCTGTGAGTGTCTGGGGACAGGCTCTGTGCAGGTCTGAGCCGCGAGTACCCCGGCCTCTGTGGGGCCTCTTGCCCCCCACCCTCCAGCTTGTTTTCTGTTACCCAGGGCCCTCTGCTCCTACCCTGCAGACCTACTGGCCCAGTTTGTCCTGTTTGACTATTTTTTTTTCAGCTCCCCGGTCGGGTGGGCCACCGGCGGCAGCCACCTGGCAGGCCCGTGCCGCTAAGAGGCCGCTTTGGTGGCCAAGTGGCTTGCATTGTCGTTTTCCCTCAAAGGGCCGGGCAGGTCGCTGGGACCTCTGGCGAGGAGCAGCCGGGTTAAAGGGGGAGGGGCCGGCGAGGATAAAGGCGCAGCACGTGCGCCCGGCCTCCACAGGACCAACAGACCGAGCGGGCGGGGCCGGCCGGGAGGCTGCCCCCCCGGGCTTCACGCGGGGAGCCCAAATATTGGGAACAAAAGCGGGAAAAGAAGAGTGAGAGCAGGAGGGAGGGAGGGAGCCAGGGAGGGAGCGAGGAAGCAGAAATTAGGGGGTCTTAGATGAAAAAAAAAAAAAAAAAGAAAGTAGCTTTAGGGGGAATGTGCTGTGGAGTGTGAAATTGCAGCCCATGGTGCTCCATATTGTACCAGAAGCTCTTCCAAAAAAAAAAAAAAAAAAAAAGCCATCCTCCAACGTGACCAGAGGGCTAGGAAGGGGGAGGGGCGGGGAGAGAATGGGGAGGAGGAAGGGAGAGGGCCGAGCCGGAGCCGGGCCGTCCAAGCTGGAGAGGGGGCCGGGTGCGTGCGCCGGCGGCCAGGGATCTGGTCGTGGAGAGCTGGCGCCCCAGGGTGCGCCGGGACCCAGAGGGCGAGTGGGCCGCGGCGGTCCCGCACTTGGATTGTCAGCGAACTTTTTTCCTCTTTGCTTTTTTCTTTTTTGGTGGTGGTGGTGGTGGGACTTCCCAAACTGGGACTAATTCAGGAAAGGAGCTCGGCTGCGAAGCTACCTTCCTTTCTTCCCTCCTACGTTTCTGCTCTTCCCTTCAGACTAGTTTCCCCCCTTGGTTCTAAACAGCTTTTTCCCCCCTGAACTTTAATGCGTTTAATTTGGTCCGCGCTGTGGGGAGCATTTCCTAGGGAGATACATTTAATTTCGGAATTTCTAATCCCCTCCCTCAGAGGCCCGGCCCTGGCTCCCTTTGCCGCTCCCCAGGAGGTGAAAGGAGTCGTTGGAGGAAGAGAAGCCCAGGCCAAGGGGGAGGAGCGTGGCTGGGAAGCTCCTTCGAAGCCCCCAGGCCCCCACGGCCCAGCAGCCTTTCCAAACTGCCTGAGGTCGGGGGCCTGGGCTCTGGGTCAGGGCCCTGCCTGCAGAGAGGCAGCCACGCCTCTGCCTACCCGCACCCGGACAGAAAGCGCAGAGCCAGGGACCGGGAAACCGGAAAAGGAGGCGAAGGGTGGAGAAGAGAGGGGGTGCAAGTGGGAGCAGCAGACAGGGTGTATATGAGCACTTCACTCCGTGCACAATCTACCCAGAAACGCATTTCGTAGCTCGAAGTGCTAGTCGTGCTTAGCTTGGCTTGGGATGCCTGTGCAGGTGTACACTTGGGGTGTGGGGTGGGGGTGGAGGAAGAACTCAACGTATCCCACACGTATCCTAGTATCCCACACCTACCCCGTACCCCCCCCTCCCCCGCCCTGCTCTGCCCCGGACAGTGGGAGAGTCAGGCCAGCTGCAGCTCAGCAGTCGGGAAGGAGGCAAGGGCTGGGGCACCCCGAGAGCCAGGCCGGGAAGGGAGCAGAGAAGGAGAAGGAACGGAGATCCACAAGGAAGATTTATTGGGCAGATCAGATGCACAGAGGCGGCTAATGAAGCAAATCCCGAGATGGGTATCAGAGCAACTCCCCAAAAGTTTATTTGCCTTTAAATTTCCGCAGGGAGGCGGGCGCCTTGTTTGAAGTGTAAATGCCCCTAGGTTGGGGGGTGGAAAGGCCGCTTTGAAAACACCAGAGAGAAAAGGTTCATTTAGAGGCAGACGGGAAAAGCAACCAACCCTGACAGGTCGGAGCCCGGGTTGTGTTTGGGGTTGGGTTGTTTTCTTTTTTTCTCTTTCTTTTCCTCTTTCCTCTACTTTCTTCTTCCCTTTTTCCCTTTCTTGCTTTTTTCTCCTCTACTAGACTCTATAGAAGAAAGGGAAGAACAGGAAAGGGAGCATCAGAGGGAGAGGCGAGTGCCTGGAGAGAAATCTGTAGTCCAGCCCCGGAGCAATAGAAGAAGGCAGAGTCTTGGCTAAAAGGGTTTCTAACCATCAGGGATCATTGCTCTTTAACTTTCTAGACCCAGGAATGGGCTGGAGCTGAGGAAGAAGCTGCCAGGGGCTGGCTTGGTGGGAGGGTGAGTGTCGAGCTGGTGTAGTGCTGTGGAAAGGGTCCCAGGAATTGGGGGTGGGGTGGGGTGGGAGCGATTCTGGAGCCTCAGAGGTTGCCTGGGAATTGGACTATCATGGAAGGGTCTTTACTCCTCAGGGGGCATTTGGGAAAGATAGATGTGTGACTACAGCTTCCTGCACACTTTGTGCATTAAGTCCTTGTAAGTCTCCTTTCACAAAATGTAAAATCCCTCTTGACCAATACGTGAAAATGCCTGTTGTCTGCATCCACACTTCTTCATAGTGTGTGTAACATAGGGATATGTCTAGCTGGTTCTAGAAAAATCTGTGTGTCTTTGTGCCTAGTGTGGGGGGGGGGGAGGCGGGGTTCTGCCCACAGTTTTATTCCTGCAATAGTTTAGACTCCCCGGGACTTAACTTCCTGAACCAACGTAAGGAGACCTGGGGCAAAAGGTTCCCTTAGTTGTCAACTCCCCTCAGCAAGGATCCTTCCTCTGTGCCTCTCCCTACACCCCAATTCTTGGTTAATTACCTTCCTGCAGGAAGCCCAAGGCTGTACCAGGTAATACCACCTGAGAGCCCCTTTCTTCCAGGCCTGGGAGCCCTTTCCTTTAGGCTGCCCGAACTCTGTTTTCCTTTTTTCGCTCCCCACACGAAGTTAGCGCGTGTACGTGGGGTTGTGAGGCCAAAGCAAACCCGGGAGCGCCATCTGCAGGTCTCGAGAGGAAGAGACTGACCTTCGGGGCTGGACTCTGCGCCTTCAACCTCCAGCGGAAGGGAACCAGCCCCGCCGACCAAGGGGAGAGGGAGTGAGGGCTGGGAGGGAGAGGGTTGGCGGGGAGGATTTTTTTTTCCTCCCAGGAGTTACTCCGCAGGTGGATTAAGCGGATCAGGCTCAGGAGGATCCAGGAAGGGAGGCAAATGTCAGAATTCCAAAGACAGCCTCTTAAGGAGTGGGAGGTTCCGAATCCTGTGGGACTGAGCCTGGCTAGATCCCGGTCCGAGGATTAGGGGCCCTGGAAAACCCGGGTGTAAGAGGCCCAGGAGGAGTCTCCTCCTGGCTCAGTGGGGCAGGTGCGGCACCCAGCCTAGCTGCCGCCTGGGCTCCAGCCAGCGGGACAGCGGCGCGAGTCTGCGGCTCTTTCGCCGGCGCCAGGGTCTGCAGTCAGGGGCCAGAGGCACCTCAAGACCGGGCAGCGGGAGCGGAGCGCGGGCTTCCCCGAGCCGCCCTTTCGCAGACCCAGGGAAGCGGGGGGAGGGAGCGAAGGAGGGAGAGAGAGTTAAAACATCAGCTGAAGTGCCAAGATGATTTATGAGACGAGGGAAAATATTTCATAAAGATCTCCCGGATATTCTGTACTTAACCAGTTAGGAGACAAAGGGCTTCTCCTGCCTGGTGCGTACGAGCGGACCGAGCGGGTGCGGACGAAGGCTGCGGAGGCCGGGCCAGAGGCTCTGGCAGGAGCGGGCCCGGGCCGAGCGCTAGCTCGGGAGCCGCCAAGCTGGCGGCGGGCGGCGCTCAGCCTCGTTCGCAGCCTCTTCTCCCCAGCCGGGGAGAGCAAGCCTCGTCTCCCGCGTCCTCTGCCGACAGCGACCAGTCGCTCTGCACTGTCTCCCTCCCCAAGCCCTTCTCCCAGGCCACCCGAGGGTCCAGAAGCCAAGTCCCGGGGCTGTCCCACCGTCCGCTGGGTCCCACTGAGGCAGGTGGGTCCTCGCCGGAGGTCTCCAGCTCCATCGGAAACCGAGCGTTCTGGGCTGCCCAGACCCCGATGGGCAAGGGGACGAGGGAGCCCTCCGCGCAGCCGCGCGTGGGATGCAAGAGGACAAACTGCCGGGCACTTTGCCCCGGAATGAGATTGGGGGGTGCGTGGGTGGGGAGGTACCTCAGGAGGGAAAGGCGAGAGGGAAGGACCAGAGAGAGGAAGGAAGAATCAGGAAGGAACGGAAGGGAACTCAGAGCTGAGAGGAGGGGGGTTAAGACTAGGGATGCGGACCGGGCTCGGGGCCGCGTGGCCCACGCGGGCACTGGCCGGTGGATGGCAGGGCTGGGTGAGTTGGGACTGTGAGCCCGGCTGCCGAGAGCGGCGCGCTCCGCGGCACTCTGTCGTTGCCTGAATATTCATTAGACCGGCGGCTCTTTCTCCTTATCTAACGTTTATCTTATCGGCGAGTTTCGTTGCTCAGTGTAGTTTTAATCCCGGGCTCCCCTTTCCCCTCCCCCTGGCCCGCTCGCCTCCCTCTCCCTTCCTTCGCCTGCTGCTCCCTCCCTCCCTGCCGTTTCCCCCTCCCCTCCCCTCCCCTCGCCGGCACCGGAGTGACAGGCGCGGGGCCCTCCTCGCCGAAGCTCGGGGCTCCGGCGCTGGCGAATCACAGAGTGGTGGAATCTATTGCCTTTGTCTGACAAGTCATCCATCTCCCAGCGCGGGGAGGGGGAGGGGGTCTGGAGGGGGCTTTGCAGCTTTTAGAGAGACACACACTGGGAGCCGAGGCTCCAGTCTCCGGCCGAGCCTTCTCGCAGCCGCAGCCCACCTGGGGCCAGCCCGGTGCGGCCGGCGCTGCTCAGCTCCCTCCCTCCTTCCCGGCCCTTCGGCCGCGGCGGCGCGCGCCTGCCTTTTCTGGGGGCGGGGGCCCGGCTCGCGCTCTCCCCTCTCCGAGGCGCCCGCTCGGACATCCCGAGGATTGCTACTTCTCTGCCAACTTCGCCAACTCACCCGCACTTGGAGCGGCCCGGCTCCCCGCCCGGCGCCCTCGGGCCGCCCCCCCCTCGGCTCCTCGCCCTCTCCGACCGCCGCCTCTTGGATGACCGGGTTCCAGGGGAGCTGAGCGAGCCGCCTCCCCCGCCCAGCCTCAGCCCTGGCCTCAGCGGCCGCGCGCGCCATGCGCCCCCAGATCCCCCCGGCCCGGCCCGCCGCCCCGGGGCCGCTCTGCTGACCGCCCGGCCCCGCGCCCCGACGGTGGGAAGTTGCGGTCGCTGCGGTTGCAAGCTCCGACCCGCCCGGGAAGCGTCCCCGCGGGGAGCGCAGCGCGGCGCCCCCCGCCCGCCCCGCCGCTGCCGGGCGCCCGCTCACCTCCCCCACCCCCGCCTCCCCAACGTCCCTCCCTTTTCTCCTCAAGTCCTGAAGTTGAGTTTGAGAGGCGACACGGCGGCGGCGGCCGCGCTGCTCCCGCTCCTCTGCCTCCCCATGGATATGCACTGCAAAGCAGACCCCTTCTCCGCGATGCACCGTGAGTACCCGCGCCCGGCTCCTGTCCCGGCTCGGGGCTTCCCGTCCTAACCCTATCCTGTCCCGCCCCGCGTGGCCCTGGCCCCCTGCGCTCAGGTCCCACCTTGGGGACCACGCTGGCTTCTCTAGCTCCCCCCCCCCTTCGTTCTTCCTCTTTCCCCCATTTTCCAGTGTTTTCAAAGCCTCCAGTTTCTCTCTTCTGCCTTATGTTCCTGGTACTTCTCCCTCTACCAGCCTTCCTACCTTCCCTGGTGCCCATCACCTGTCTTCCTTCCTTCCACCTGCTTCTTCTTAGGTCATCGATCCACAGCCCCTGGTCCTGGCTCCAGCCATCCTACTCCCTGGTCACCCTCTTGCCCTGGGCTGGGAGACTAATTGGCAGGCAGTTTTGAGGGGTTTGTGTTGTGGTGTTTGTTCTCTCTCTCTCTGTCTCTCTCTCTCTACCTCCTCCTCCCTCCATTCATCTCTACCTTTCTCAAACTTAGAGTGTGATTGTCCAGGAGGAGACTCCTAACATGGGCAGCTTCAGTGTCAGGACAATCAGGCAGAAGAGTGTGGGGGTGGGGTGCCCCCATCTGACCCTCAGCTCCTAGCACCTCCAGGCCCCGGCAGGGCTTCTTGTGAGCTGGTTTGTAATACTTCCTTCCTCTCCTTTTCTTTCCCACCTCCTTCCCTTCTCCTTCCCCTTCTCTTCTCCTTGAGTTGGGAGTCTGAGATTGGCAGGATGTGATGGTCATCTTTCTCCGCCTCTGCCTGGGAGATGCTCTAAAAACAAAGAGGGGTTCCAAGGAGAAATCCAAGTCAGCAAGAGATGGGAGTAGAGGAGCCTGCCAGGCGGCCCCTGGGCACAGCCAAGCTCCGCTTGCAGTTCTGGAGGCTCCTTGCCGGCCTCCCACTCCCTGGTGAAAATGGTCCAGCCAGTGACCTGGCCAGTGGGTAGTCAAAGAGGGAGAAAACGAGGGGGAAAGAACAAAAGGAAGGCAAGCAAATGCCAAAGCTGGGGAGAAAGGAAAGAGAAAAAAAAAAAAAACAGGGGGAAGGAAATAAAAGAAAGAAAACAGAAAGGATGTTCCAGAAGAAAGAGAAGGGGAGAAAAATGAAAAAATAGAAAAAGAGGGAATTATTTTAATGAAATCTGAATTTATCTAATTCATGTCCTATATCTTTAGCTTGGAGAAGAATTCAGAGATTGTTTTTTGCAGGCTTTTTTTTTTTCTCTCCCAGATAAATGAATTCTAAATAGAAAACTTCTCCTCCTCTGTAGATTAATAATTAAGGATGGTTTGTAACTTTTCACAGGGAAACTTTTTTAGACCTGGCTTGGATCGGTGCTCTGGACAAGAGAGCCAAGGAGGAAGAGTTGTGTTTTTCTATAAGCATATAATTAGCGTTACAGGGGGAGCTTTAAAAAATACTCCTGGGATAAAATATATTTTCCTAAAGAATTTCTAAGCACAGCTAATCCAAGTCAGGGCCCTCTGGCCGCGGCGGATCTCTGTGAGCTGAGCCAGAAATCCT
This sequence comes from Panthera leo, assembly GCF_018350215.1. Lineage (NCBI taxonomy): Eukaryota > Metazoa > Chordata > Mammalia > Carnivora > Felidae > Panthera > Panthera leo. Next base: position 58,836,701 of record NC_056689.1, read on the forward strand.
GTCTCCTTTTCGGAGTGAGTGGAACCAGGTCGACCCGCCGTCTTCGCCCAGCCCGCCGGCCTCCCTGCTCCGCCGCCTCTGCTCTCGCCCTTCTCTCTGGCTGATTCCGCGGGGAAATCTGCCGAGTCCCGGCCGCCCACTGGGTGTCACTTGGAAACCCAAAGGGGAGCAAGGCGAGCTGAAGGCGGTCGGAGGAAGGAAGAGACCGCGGAGCGAGCGAGCGAGCAAGCGGGCGGGCGGGCGGGCGGGCCAGCAATCAGCCGGAGCCCGAGTCCGCGCCGGCGGCAGTGGCGCATTCCAGGCCCGACTCATCGGCGGCTCCCGGCCCCCTGGCCTGGACTCCTGCCGTGCCCCCTTCCCATCCCCTTCCCTTAGATTGGGGACGAGGGGCCGGGCCCGGAGCCCGGGGAGGCTGAATTATTCATCTTTAATCTGCCCGCAGCTGCCGCCTTTTCATACCGGTAACGCGAGTTCTCCCGGGGCCTAAATTATTGATGGTCGAGGTTTGGAGGGAGGGGAGGGGTGAGGAGTGGGGCTAGAGGTAGGGAGAGTAGCAGGGATGAGGGGCAAAAATCAGAGGTTGTGGCCTCCCTCAGCCTCCAGATCAGAAGCCTCTCCCCAGGGGTTTCGCCGGCCCTTGCTCTCAGCACCCCCAGAAGGGGACGCGAAAGAAACGAGCGGAACACAGATGTCCCCGCTTTCTCCGAAAGTCGGCTGAGGCTAGCAGGGCAGGGGCTGTAGGTTGCCGGTCAGGTCAGGCTGGCCGCTAGAACTCTGCGCTTGGATTGCTCAGGAACTGCGGCTGCGGGTTGATGGCTCTGGGTGCAGGATTTCTAGACTGCTGTAGGCCAGGGAGAACGGGGCGCCGCGCAGCGTCCTCAGGTCTGGCATCCGGTGACCACTTGGGCTCTGAGGTTGAGGGCCCGCGCTGGAGTCGGGTTGGAGACCCAGCGCCCTTGTCCTGGGCGGGAGAGCAAACGCCCTTGCTTCGCGGTGTCCTGGGAGGCTGCCGAGGTCTAAGAGGTCAGAGGGACAGGAGCTGGCTCTGGCTGGCAGCACGGGGTGCCCCGGTGAGCCCTTAGCCTGTCTGGGCCACCTGAGCCATGTTACCTAGGCAAGGCAATGGGTCCCAAGCCTGGCGCAAGGCGGCAGGCAGACAAGCCCCTGCAGCCTGCGTTCTCTGGCTGTTACCGAGCAGAGCGCCCGGCCGCTCTCCGCTGCCTCCCAGTCTCTGAGCGCAGCAGGCTCCGGGCCCCTGCCTCTTCAGCCTTCCCTCCTCCACCTGGCGTTCTTTGAACTTTAGACACTAGGGAGACCAGTGGGAAATATGGCCCCCAAATATATAAATACAGAAAACATAAAGGAAAGGGAAAATCCCGGTCAAAAACCAAAATAAAATAAAAACAAAAACACAGGGAAAGAGGTAGGAAAACTCCAACTCTGATTAAAAATAGATACAAGAGGTAGGGAACAAAAGGAGAGGGGCAGGGACTTAGCCTCTTTCTGTCCTTAGAACCCTTTTGTACTGAGTCCACCGGTCCCAGACACCCCCCCCCCAAATCATCTGCCTCCAAGCCCTAGCACGCACCAACGACTCCCCCTTGCTTGCGGCTCAGGCGGGATCCCGCTTCGCGCTGCTTCTGTTCTCTGCTCGGCCCTTCCTTTCCTCTCCTACATTCTTTCCTGCCTGCATTAATTCCCCCTCTTCCCTCTTTCCTCTCACCCTGCTTCTCCATTCCTTCCCTCACTTTCTCCCTTGCGAGGTACTGGCCTTCGAGACGCGAGACGCGTTCTTCCCAGCCCTCTGCCCAGCGTCGCGCTCCCGCATCTCTAATGCCCCGTGGGTTTCAATCCCCAATCCGCCGCGTGGTGTTGACCGGACCACTGTTCTTCCGGGAGTCCGGGATCATGCCCCTGCGCCCTGCCTGCTCCCTTTGCACGTCCTGGGCCGCGGACCCTGACTAATGGCCGGTCCCTGCTGTCTGTGGGGTGTTGTGTTTTTTTCTTGTCTCTCCCCAGCAGGGCACGGGGGTGTGAACCAGCTCGGGGGGGTGTTTGTGAACGGCCGGCCCCTGCCCGACGTGGTGAGGCAGCGCATCGTGGAGCTGGCCCACCAGGGTGTGCGGCCCTGCGACATATCCCGGCAGCTGCGGGTCAGCCACGGCTGTGTCAGCAAAATCCTGGGCAGGTGAGGGCCTCAGAGCTGCCCCTGGGAGACACCTTGCCTCCTTATCCCTCCGCCCTGGGTCTCCAGACCAAGGACTTGGCTAAAAGTCAAGGACGCCAGTGGGAGAGGGGCTATCCAGATACTCAGAGGTATCTAGAGAGCTGCTCCTTTCGGTGAGGGCGCTCAGGTGGTGGCCGCGGCCCCAGGAGCCAGGGCGGAGCAGGGTCACTCAAATTCCGCCCAGCCTCGGGGTTCTCGAGGCTGCCAATTTCCAGCCTTCAGTAAGGGAAGGACTCCTCTTCTAGGAGAGTTAACGCAGACTGGGGAGGGGGGTTGGAGGAACAGGGTGGGGAACGGAAATGGGTCCCCAAGAGAAGAAAAAAATCAGCACTGGGTAGGGGAAAGGAGGGTCCTGGTTCTCAGGGGGCTCTGCGCTCAGTAGGAAAGGGCTGGAGGTGGTGCCTCCGCCATGGTGGGCCTGGAGGCCTGGAATCGTGCTGTTCCTCCAGTTCCTTCCCAATGAAAGTCTGGGCTTTCAGACTCCCAGGGGCGCCTATTCCCGCTGGTGTGCTCACAGCCCCCCTCCCCCGTGACTGCCTTCCCGGAGGGAGTGTCCCTCTCGTCCTCCCCTTCATCCTCCAGGCTATCCCTCGCCCTAGCCACGCGCCCTCTGGAAGCTGGCTCAGCCATGCTGAGTCTTTTCCCTCCACGCTGTTGCCTCGGGTGGGAGAGTGGCTCGGCCGCTCTGGAGCCTGCAGCCTCCCTGCCCCCGCCGTACGTAGCCTGCTTCTCGCTGACCCCGCCGGCCTTCCGGGCGCAGGTACTATGAAACCGGCAGCATCAAGCCCGGAGTGATCGGAGGCTCCAAGCCCAAAGTGGCGACCCCCAAAGTGGTGGACAAGATTGCTGAATACAAGCGACAGAACCCAACTATGTTCGCCTGGGAGATCCGAGACCGGCTCCTGGCCGAGGGCATCTGCGACAATGACACGGTGCCCAGCGTCTCCTCCATCAACAGGTGAGCAAGCCGCCGCCCGGGCTACGGGCTAGGGGCGGGACTCCAGCTCCCAGCTCTTGCCTACCAGCGCGACTCCCAGCTTGCGGTCTCTGTTCTTTCTCCAGCCTCTGCCCTTGCTCCAGGATCTCAGCCCCAACGTCCTTTGGGCAGGGAGAGGGGACCTGGGAGGCAGAGAGCTAGACAGACAGACAGAGCTGTCTCCAGCTCAGGGCTGGGTATTCCCTGCCAGGCTTCTCCCGCCGGCGTCCTGGAAATGAATCCAAGTGTTTGTGGTAATTAAGACTCCAAGATTACGTGCCTCGGTATCTAGAGACAATCACAGCCCACAGCCGAAGCCTTTAAAATGACCAGTGTCTATTCATCGCTTCCAAACAGACTTCCCTTTCTAAAGGCATGCTCCCTTCTCCAGGGGCAGCCTCCTGTTCTGGCTTCCCCACCCTCCCTGCCAACTCCCACAAAGCTTGCCTCCCAGGAGCCCAGGCCATGCTAGCCAGCTCCGCACAAATTTCCGGCCTACGAGCACCGAGTATCCAGGCCTGCAGAGCAAACGCTAACCACCAGCCAGCAGTTGGCAGGGAGTAGAGAAGCCGGACAAGGAGTGGGGCACCAGGCAAGAAGGGAGAGCTCTGGACCCCGAGGCTCAACTTTAGGGTGCTTAGGGCCAGGACTCAGTCTGCACCAGATGACAGGCTCAGGCACATGGGGACGACATAGGCTGGAGTCAGCCGCACATATAGCTGCACAAGGTAGTCTCCCAATCCCCAAGCTACTCTAGCACGCTCTCTGGCAGAACGCACGTGCACACCCCATGTACACACACCCCCGCCAGTGTGCAAATGGGCCTGTGCTGGGTACAGCACATGCAAACAGCAGTTGGATGCAAGAGCCCAGGATGGCTCCGACATCACGGAGCTGTGCAATCTGACATCAACAGAGACCCTGTACAAGTTCCAGACTGCTTGGCCGGCCTTTCAACCCCTGCCCCCCCCCCCCATTTTAAGGCAGATTCCCAAATTAGAAGAGGGTTTCCTACCCTTGTTATTCTTTGCACTTTTCACGGGCTCATTATCAGGACAACTAATAATTCAGATGGTGCCTTTTCCTGAAACTGGCATCACGTATTAAGGTTTTTTTTTTTTTTAATATTTTGCAAATGATATGGAATTATCCCAAATCATCCTGAAAACAGCAGGTAAAATTAGCTGGTAGAATGTACCTTGGCTAAAGAAGATTCCCTCTGCCACACTCGTGCTGTAACGTACTGCGAGGCGACCCCAGAAATTATCCCAGTGTGTGCCATCTGTATTAAAATGGTTATTCAGTTATGAACAGGGTAACATAATACTGATCAGCTAATTATACACCCTCCGAAAACCCTCCAGCTCCCTGGGCCTGGCTCACTAGGTGTTGAAAGCATAGCGGTTTGACATTCAGACACCTTCGGAAGAAGCCCGAGAAAGACTGTGGGTGGTTTGGGAGGGGAATGTGTCTTTTGCATTTAAAAGCCAGAGGAGGCTGGGGAAGCTTTGGGGCCGGGGCAGGATTGGCGGTTAGGGAAGGGCAGGGGACAAAGCATTGTTTTCTGAGCCATCTGGAGACAGCCTCTTGGCTGTCTGCTGGTCCTGGGAGTGAGTTGGAACTGAGATCTTGCGAGGAGAGCAGCCTGCTGAAGAGCAGTGTTGTTGGGACTGGGCGCTGGTGTTCTGGGGGACGTTCCAGAGAAATGCTTGTTGTCAGTGATAGGATTTGCAAGCCTTTGGAGGAACCCAAGACACGCACAGTTAAGGCAATTTGCTTTTCTTGATGGGCAGAGGGCCGGAGCGATCAAGGCAGTTATGGTGGCAGCCTCCCTTGTCTACCACCCCGTCCAGCACCCACCCCCGCCTCTCCCCCAACATATACCCTCTCAGGCTGAGATGTTTTGGGAAGCTGGCTCATGCAAGAGTTTGGGAATGCCCTCATCCTGAAAAGCCACAGAAGACGGGGAACGGATGACCCCAGGATCAAGCTCAGGAGCCTTGGGGTACTCCACCGGAATTGGGGGGAGGTAAAGGAGTGAGGAGTAGAGAGCGGGTTGAGAGTGGGAAGAGAACAGCCTCAGCTTGACAGCTCTGACCATGGCCCCGTCTGCTCAGCATGGCGCCCCACCACCTAAGGGGCACAGAGGCTTCCTCGGGTGTGTAGAAATAGCCATCTGTGGGCAGGTGTTGCTGGAGATGGAGAGAGAGTGGGAGGAGAGGAACGGGGAAGCCACGGGCAGCATGGGCAACCAGCCCTGGGCCTGTGGTTAGGCCTCCTGGCTTGCTTTGTCAACCAGGAGCAGTCAGGGTATTCTGGATTTCACTGTGGGACAGAGTCCTACCATGGTTCAAATTTCGGAGGAAGATTCTGAGGGCTTCCCAGTGTGCTGCTGAGTTGGGGCTGGAGGGATGCGTCTGGGCCCCCGTGCCCTTAGCTTCATCCTTGTAGGTGCTTTGCTTGAAAGAAGGAAGGGTTTATTCTGAGATTTGTTGGTCCACCCTGAAACCGGATAAAGCGGGATGTTTCTGCCAGCGTTGGTGATGTCGGGAACTTTGTGAATTCTCATCCTCTATAGGAAGAGCCTGGAGACTTTCCTCCGTGCAGAAAGTGCACTGGGGAAAGGGTGGCTCTTGAGTTTAGAGTCTTACTGTTGGTGAGGTGCCCACTCGTCTTAGGTACGTGTAACCATTGTCAGAGTGTGCATGTGCCGGTGGTTGGCAAGAAAGGAAGTCCACACATGCTCACCCACCTGAGCCAAATTGTGAGATTTTTTTTCATTTTCTCCTCCCCAAAACAGATGCTGTCGCCGCACTTGAAATATGCTGTTATGGTTACAAACTCAATTGCTTTTCGTGCCTCTAAAATTGGTTTTGGCTTTCTCTGATCCTGTCGCGATAAAGGCTTGGACATTCAATCCGTACACTCCACTGGCAAATCCTCAGAGAAATACCTCTCTGAGTCAATGGAGTAGGTCAGGGAGGCCTCCCAAAGCCACTCCTGCCCCCGGAGACCACTGTCAAACACCCAGAGGGTTGACTGGATTGCTTAGCATGTGGAACTTTTGTGACTCATTCTTGATGTTGGGTTACTGATTGCTGACCAGGGAGTTGCCAGTTCTTCAGCTTGCACGCTGCCACTGTAGAGGGTGGGTGTTTACGAACAGGTGACTTGAGGTTGAAGCCTGGTGTGGGAAATGGCCTATAGATGGGGGAAGTGATGCTACCGAAGGAGGAAGTCACCCAATTATAACGCTGAGCAATTGACGAGGCAGGAATGATTCTCCTGATTATGTGCCAGAGTCTCCTGGTTTGGTTGTTGCTCTGGGCAGAGAGTACTGCTCCTTTGAAAGAATAGGTGCAAACTCCAAGTAGAGTCTAGGGTTACGGAGGATCCCCTGAGGGTGCCCCCTTGGAACAAGTCGATAAAAAGGCCGTTGCCCTCTTAACTTTTTCAGCCTGCCCTACACTCTTAGGATCAGGGCCTTCCCTGCTCCTAGATCTTTGGACTGGACTCTTCCAGAGTCAGTTTCTCGCTGATCACCTGCTACCCACACTCTCTCTCAGCCTGTTTGGCTCTAAGTGAGCACGTTCATTTTCCCAGCAGTGGCAACAGTGGCTTCAAGGCTGCAGTCCCAGGGCTGTTCAAGAATTCCATCCTGTGTCGTTCACAGGCCTCATCAGAGGTCTGGCAGTAGGGTGACAGTCGTGGGCCAGCTGTTCATTCAAAGACTATCCAAACAAGCCAGGAGCCACTCATCCTAGCTGAGGGAATGCTGAAGACACGTAGACATGTTCAGGGCCAGAGCCTGTGTCTGTCTCTCTGAAACCTGGGTTCTACAACATTGCACTTTTGACTCTTAGACCTGACTTGGCCAGAAGGGCAGCTTCACCTGCCCCATCTCCATAGTCGTGGAGCTGTTTCGTGGTCAGGGCTGGTGGTCTCACGCCAAAGAGCTAAGGCAAGTTGGTGAGCTAAGAGGAAGACTTCTCTCCTCAGAAGAATGGGAGAAATAAGGACAGAGAACTTGCCTTCTGTGGCCTGGGACCTACCAGCCACAAAGAGCCCCAAATAGTGAACGAATATGACAGTTTCTGTCTGAGAAGCCTTGCTCACCTGTCGTTCCCCGGGGAGGGCTCTCCTGCTGCTGAGGTCCCCCTGTCATTAGACAAACATGTGTAATAGGCGGGACTGCTGATCTTATTTCTTAAAACGACCTGGAGTTCTCCCCCCGAAGGGTCATTTTTGTTCCCTTAGTTATGTTAGACTTCTCGGCCAGTGGTTGTATTGGTCTGACTGTTTCTCTCGTTGGCTGGCTCAGAGTGGGCCCTCAGGCCACCAGATGGCTTCAGGTGAGAGCAGTGGCTGGTGGTCCTGAGCTCTTACCTCAGCTGGCAGCTCTGGAGAAGAGGAAGACAGGAGGGCTTGTTCCTAGTGAGAACTCTAGGTAGGTTTTGGAAGGCGATGCAAGGAAGAAAAGAGAGGGAAACTCCTAACTAACTAGCTAAATAGTGTCCCAACTATTTTGAGAACTCAATAAAACAATCACATCAAATATGAAGAGGCATAAATCTTGTGTCTGCACAGGTAACCTACTCAATTGCTTTTATTATCGCTCAGGCTGCCTCCATTTATTACCGTCCACAGCCTGGGCAAAGGAGGTTGCATAGAGGGTGGTCTCCAGTGCAATCCTACACCCTGAGAGGCAACAATCAGCCCATAGAGCCAGGGATTTCGATGGGAGCTCGGGAAGGGCCCATCTGTCTGCATGAAAACCAATCAATAACTCTGTAACCAGAGCCCTTGTCACAGGGAAATGGACAACACAACAGTTCAATACAGGGGCCACAGGGGGAATTAGCCAGTGGAGATGGGGGCCAGGCAGGAGCAGACCCTGGAGAAGGGAAACAGGGTGCCTGGAGAAGGGAAGGTTGGGGAGGGAGTGGGCTGTGGCAGGGGAGAGCAGCGGCTTTGTGTGCATATTGGCAGAATGGGTGAATTATTGTGTAGAGTAGATCCAGGGACGGAGAGGCACTGTTGGAAGTCGGTTTGGGAGGGAACAGTTGGGCTTATTCTGGCGCACGGGAGAGAGTGTGGTTGTATATGTGATGGTATGTGCTTATAGACTAGAACATCACAGATTCCAGAGAAGGAGTGGCAATGGTAGTAACTGGTGCAGAAGGGGAATCGCCACCCCCGACCCCTGCCACCAAGAGCCTGCACCACGAAGAGGGGCTTGGTATGAGCCAAAATGGGATAGGGGTCCTGCTTCCCCGTCTTGTGAGCAGGACTGATAAAGGAATACTGTGTGCCAAGGGCTCCACCATATGCTCCTAGCTTCGGAGATCTCTGGCTGTAGCTACTTTGCAACTTCCCCTCTTAGTTTCAGGTTTGTCCTTAGTCCCCCTTTGTTGCTACCTGGAGCTGGAGGTCCTCACGGCAAGAGGAAACGACGTATATGTATTTCCTTTTCACTTCTGGTCCTTTAAAAGAGTGCACTAAAGTGTTCTAACCTAGGCCACCACTTCTCTGAACCCCTGCTGTTTCCCCCCACTCCCCAAGCCAGTTGTCCAGAGTTCAGACCCTTGCAAAGGAAGCAGTTACAAGTACAGCTTCAGTCAGTGCAGCTCACCAGCCATGTGGGTGAGTCTAGAAAAGAGAGAAGGGCCCGTGACAGATCTGAGGCGTGGGAAACAGTATCTCACGACAATGCCCAAGTAACAAGTGAAACAGATGGGAAATTAAATCACATTGGGTTTATCTATCTACCAGGAAGCCACGGGGTTGAATGGTTTCCTCCTGTTGAGCCTGTTGTTTTGGTGCCATCAAGGTGCAGCTTGCACATATTCACGATGGTTTCTAGGCATAGAGGTTGACATCTTCAGTGCATGTGTATTTGTATATGTATGTGTGTGCCATCCCGTGTCTGCTCTTTGGTAAAAGGGCGAGGAGGCCAAGAGCAAAGGGAGGAAGGCCCACAGGACGTGACCTACAATCACTGACAGAGGCTGGACACCTTGTCTCTGGCCCAACAGTTTAACCAGTGATGCAGTCATGGGGCCATTGGCTGATAATAGGACTCAGCTGAAGATTCTTTGTTTTGTAATTTGGGCAAACCCAGGTCAAATTTTCCTTCAATCTTTATTGGCACTGTAACACTCCATGGTCCAGTTAGCCCCCCAAAAGAGGGCCCTGGCTACAGTGATGTCACCTTTGTAGTGGAGAGCTGAATGGTCAGCGGTCCATCTTCTCTTAGATACCTGACTCCCAGCCCAGTTGGCAGGACTAGTTAGGGGCCAACTGCACAAGCAGCCGAAAAGATGCTCTTCCCAGTGGGTCTCCTTCCTATAGACTTGTGTCACAGAGACCCACCAAGGAGTGCGGGTCCCTCCAGCAGGAGGCATGGCAGCAGCACTGGGGGATGGTCATTGGCAGAGCTCTCCCAAGGACCAGGCCCTGGGCCCAGCTTCCAAGTCCTTCCCCAGTAACCCAGATGCCAGGAAAAGAAAGGAGAGGCTATGTGTGAGAACCACGTAAATGGGAACTGGAGTGGGCTTGGAGGCCAGGAAGGGCATGAAGGCACAGGCAGATGCCTGGGGGCTCCAGAGAGGGCTGGGCCTCGGGGAGCTGTTGGGAGTGGGAAATAAGAGGAGAGTGACCGAGCACTGGAGGAGAAGGGGCAAGGCCTTGTGCAGTTCCCTGTGGGAACTCCTGGGTGGGAGAAGAAGGTATGTCGAGGGGAGGTACGGAGAGGGGAGAGGCTGTAGAGCCACGTTCCTCTTGTAGCCCATCCTCAACAACCACACACACACACACACACACACACACACACACACACCCTGGACTCTGTCTTTTGGTTTCTGAGGGATAATATATATGATAAGGAAGTATTTTGTGTTTTTCACATAACAGTGAGAGAAAATGAGACTTTCTGACCTTCTAGAGAGGTCAGGTTTACCGTAGGGATGTGGATGGAGGAGGGTAGGGCTGCAGGAGATGGGATGGAGCTGGTGAGAGCTGGACGAAAAAGGGCCTGGAATATGCAGGCCCAGCCCAGAGGCAGGAAGATTTGGGGTTTAAAAACTCTGTGCCGGGCAAAGAAAACACCATTTCTGGCCTGATTCAGTCCATGGGCCCTGGTCTGCAGCCCCAGGGCTGTGTAACAAGACATAGCTTCTCTTCTCTGCTTCAGACCAGAGGGGTAGTAGGGCAGGTGCAGGGGTGCAGGTGGTACTTCCTGAGCCCCTTGGTCCAGGAGCCCCTGAGGGAGGGAGGTGGAGGGGACATCCACTCTCTGCCGTGAGGGCAGGAGAGGGTGAGGCGGGAGTGGGAGAGGAGGACAGAAGTCAGAAGGAAGGCTGAAGAGTGAGGAAGGAGGCGGGGAGGCTGAGGGGCAAAAGGAAGAGGCCTCTGAGCTGGCTTGGCCTGAGGAGAATGGAGTGAATGGCGGGAGTACAAAGCAAGGAGCTCCAGAAGCTTGAAAATTGGGCTGGATCCCGTGCATCTCAGCCAAGGGCCTCTAGTAGAGCTTGGAGGCAGTTGGAGGGACCGTCAGCTCTGGACAGCTGGTAGACCAGGCTAAGGGCGGGGGGGGGGGGGTACTCAGGAAGCTTAGAAGGTGGGAAAGGAGAGAAGGGAGGCCAGCCAGGAGAGGGAGAGGTGTCAGAGTGAAGGAGGTGGCACGGGAGGTCAAGTGGCGGGAGCCGGGGCTCAGGGCCGCCCGCACCAGGCAGCACACAGCACCAGGCGGGCTGGCGGCCGCTGCAAAGCTGCTGCAGGTGTAGCTGCTGCAGCCTGGTCCCCGCAGAAGGGAGAGTGGGAGGGAAGCCAAGAGGAAGGGAGAGAGGTCCTCACTTCCGAGGTGTTCCAGAGTGGAGCCCCTTCCACCTGGGAGCCTCTGGCCGCTTTGCTCAGGGCTTCCTCTTCTGCCTGCCTTCAGCCCTGCCAGAACTTCTCTGCAGTGAGCTCCCTCTGCAGCCATTCAGGAACAGAGGAAGCCAGAGGACGCCGGGAGCAGCTCCTGGCAGGAGTGGCGGAGAGGCTGTAGGACAGGGCAGCAGGCCGGAAGGGGGACTGTCCTCACCTTGTAGGCACAGTAAGGTCACAAAATCAGAGAGGAAGGGCTCAGAGGACTGCGGGAGGAGAAAGGAGGGCAGGAAGGGAGAGCAGTGGCGGCCCCAGAGCTTGAGCAAACGGGAACAAGCATTCCCTGCCCCGATGCTCCCTCTTGGCGCCAGGGTCTTTGCTGGGCTGGTGGAGGAAGCTTCAGGAAACCGGGAGCCTCGTGGGCAGCGTCTGGCTCGACAGGCCCCAGGGATGGTCAGGGAGGAGACCTTCATCCTGCCCCTTATCTTGTGACTTTCCATCCTGATTGTCGAGGGCGAGGTGGCACCTGCCGTGTGCATCATACCAAGAGAAGTTGGTGACGGTGTGTCGAGGGCCTCTGTGTGGCTCTGTCGTGGGGAGAGTCTGGGAACTTTGGCAAGAGTGTGTGGGTCCAGCTGAGCGTAGCATTCACGCCCTGGGAAGCTGTCTACCTGGTGCTGGTATTCCAAGGAGCTCTTAGAAGGAGTCGGGCTTATCAAACGGGGAGCTGGTGGCTTGTTACTCAGAGGGTTTGCGGCTGAAGGGATCGTTTGGTCTCAGAATGAAAGTCTCTGCCGTCGCTTGGACAACTTGCCTGTTTGGGACGTTAGCAAGCGTTACCTGGCAAGCGTGAGTTGAATGGACGGTAGAGCTCCCGCTAGGCTGAGGAGTAGGGTTTCCGGTCAGGTCCGCAGGGTCCCGACACACTCAGTCTGAACGCGGGCACATGTGCGTGTTCTCTGCTAGGCGTGAGGGTGTAGAGTGGTGTGCGAGGGCCAGGTCGCTACCGGGAGCACAGTCGCGGTGCGTGGTTTGCGTCTGTTGAGATCCTCGAGGCGGGTGTGCATCTAGGTTAAGGACACAGGTCAAGCGATTTATCTCCTTTTTTCATCTGCAGAGAGGAGACCTCCCCTCCCTCCCCCTATCCCTTACCCTTTTCCTTCCTCTGTCTCCTTCTCCTCGGGTTAGCTGGTTTGGGTTAGGAGGCCAATCTCAGTAGACTCTAATTGAAGAGGGAAGAGAAGGTGATAAGATAAGGAAGGCCATCCACGCTCTGGGGACCAATAGAGGTTTCATGTTCCCCCACTCCGCTCGGCTTCTCTAGGGAGCTGACACCAGGGCAGGCGGCCTTCCCACACACTGTGACTGTCTGGCCTCTGGCAGAGCCAGAGAAAATGAAGTATCCCTTGGGGTCAAGACTCAGGTTCCTTTCCCAGTCACCATGGGTCTGGCCGGGGGGAGGCCCTGACCAAAGAGGAAAAAGGGGTAGAAGGGAGACGGCCTAAGACAGGAGCAGTGAGAAGCAGAGGTGACTGACACCCGTCAGCTCCAACTAAAGCCTGGTTTGGGGGCCACAGAAATGGACTGAGTATGTGTGTTGGGAAGGGAGGTCATTTTTTTTTTTATTGGAGAAGAGGCTCTGAAGCCTTTCGGCCGGTCTGCTGGGCTGAGCACTCAGCTCTTTTCAGAGGTACAGGCCTGGTTTTGTCCAGGTCTTCCTAGAAATAGTGTCCAGCCCTCACTCTTATGCCCCCTGCCCTCCAGCCCCAGCACATATGCATTCGCCTCTTCCCCCTCCCAACCCTTCCCTTAACTTAGCTCTGAGGATTAGGTAGTTCCTGGACCCAGGGAGGCAGCCTGGAGATTCCTCAGGAGATGACCTCCCGGGGTGGGTACAAAAAAAGTTGAGAGAAATTCATTTCATGGCCAGTGGCTGCTTAGAAAAGGCGATTCCAGCATACGAATGTGATAAATGTTAACTGAGCATTAATCGCATTAAAGAGGGCCCTATAAACTTTTCATTTCTAATTAAATTCGTCCAGTGATGCTGCCCAAGCGAGTACTCTGGGCCTTTGTTTATGTGGAAAATTAAAATGCAAATACAATGGGATTTATTTCCAGGAGTGGAGTGATGGGCTGGCCCCTCTGGCTACTGGTCTCCAGGCCTGTCCGGCCAGGTAACTGCTTCTTTGGAAGTGCTGTCCCCCTTGGGACACATTCTGGTGTGAAGGGAGAGGACAGAGTTCAAGGTCAAATAGAATTAGCAATGAGGAAGTGTGGAAAGATTTGCAGAGAGGGAGAAAAAGGCAACAGATGACCCAGAAATATAGGAAGGCATTGCCCTGGTCCCCCCCACCCCCACCCCCACCACTTCGAACTCACACCTCTAAGAGAAGAGATCCCTAAAATCTTGCTTGGGAATAATGTCATCACAAGCCTCTGCTGCAGCTCTGGGATGAAGGGTGTACGTGGGAGGGAGAATTTGGAGGAATCAGCCCTGCCAGGCATATGTGGGCCTCCTCCTAAAAGAACTGAGTGGTCATCAGCAGGGAAGGCCCTGGGCCTGGATTTATCTGCAGCACCTTGAGGATGGGCTGCTGTCCACATCACGGTTTCACTGATCTCTTCCTGCCGGTGCCAAACGGCATTGACACAGGGCAGTGGAGCATAGAACCGAGGACGCTGTGCAGGCACGCCCACCCGCACGCAGCCTTGTCGTGTGTAGGGAGAACCGGTCGCTCATAAGAATAAACAAATGTCCCTTGCAGGGAGTCCTTTAGTGCCACGATGCCTTTGATAAAAAGCAGTAACCCTAAATACTGTTGAATGGAGCGATCTAAAGTTCCTATTTACTAAAGCATAAATTAAGTCAAGTGGAGAGAAAACACGGGTAAGGAAAATCATGTGGGTAGATCAGTAGCGACACTGAAAGATCGCTGTGCTGCTCCATGGATAAGGAAGTTGTAAACAGCATTAAAAAGTAGAGAGGGAAAGAAAATGGAAGTAGAGAGATGATAAAAGGCAGAGCACTAAATCACAAGTAGGGGTACGTGCACAAAGTCACAAACCAGATTTACACCAAGCATTGCAAAATCTACAGCTTGGACTGACAACACACAGAGATACTCTGCACCCGGGCACGCAGGCATCCAGAGAGTGGATGGGGCCATGTCAGCACCAAGAGGCTGGATGTGGCCGCAACGTGGTCTCTCCCTGCCGGACAAGGGGACTGATTCATTAGCTCCGCCGTGCAGGGATCTGACTGGTCCGGTTCTGCAGACGGTCCAGGATACAGCCTTAGGACGTTTTTAAAGGTCTCTGAGTACATGAGGCTCTTGTGAACTGGATCCACGTTCTAACGGATCTCCAAGATGGAGTCTGATTGACTAGTTTCGTTAAATAGCTTGCTACCCCTGTTCTCTTTAGTCTGTTTTATTCTGGGTTGTTCTTGTCCTTTTTAGTGTTCACTTATGTCTCTTAGAAACGTATGAGCACTTGCTGACAAACAGGTAAATGTGACAACTCCCAAACATCTGAACGAAAATCAAAGCTTTAGTCAATCGTCTATAAGGGTTGTCAATAGGATGCCAAATATCTGGTGATTTAGAGACATCATTGATCAAATTTCTTAGTTTTTATCCAGGCGCAGCATCAACACTCGTTTTCATTCCACTGGTGTTGCATTTCACTGGAAAACACCTGTTTCCAGAGGGAAGTATTGTAGGCGACAAAGCGTTGTGGTTAGAAAGCATCTTTGATGCATTTGGGTCTGGCTTCTGGTTTAAAAAGAGGCTGGTCTTGACCCGAAAGTCAGGTCTCCGGAGAGCTGGTACTTAGAGCGCTTAGCATCTGGACAAGTACAGCTGATGGACACTTGCCCCGGAAGGTTGGTTGGGAGGGCAAATCGCCTTGTCCAAATAAGGGTAAACTGTCTGGTAGGCCTGGCTTCCATAAGGGGATCCTTTTTGCCACCTTAAAGGGGAGTATCAGGTGCTTAGTAGACATGGCCTTTCATTCATTTATACTTTCATTTGTCCATCCGGAAAACCTTTGCTAAGCACCTGCCATATACCAAGCAATTCATGCAAACCTTTGTAACCCAGAAAAAGTAAGAAAATGGGCTCTAGGAGAGATTTCTGGAGTTTGAAGCAAGCTTCCCTGCTCACTGGCTGCGTGGTTACAGGTCAATCTCATCTCCTCCCTGGACCTCAGCCTCTCCACCCCTCTAGCACGGAGATAACCACACAGTTCTGTCATAGGTGCTTGTGAGGGTTATGTGAGTTCATCCACATAAACCTGCTTAGCATTGCACCTGGCACGAAGCAAGTGCTCAATAAATGTTAGTTATTATTGTGGCAGTCGTAGCCATCAAGTGTACATTTCTTGCTATGTGTCTGTGTCAATGTGTGTGAGTTCTGGCCTGTGTGTGCACAAACAGTGAACTCTTTTAAATAAAAAGCTCGAGTTGAAAGGATATGCTGTGAACAGAAATGTGTATCATGAATGCCGGTGAGAATTATGGTGCTCTCTGGGCCCAGCCGGATTGAGGAAGGGGCCTGTGTGCAGGCCCCTATGTGTGTGCAGGGAAAAAGCGCTCTGAGTCACTTACCTGAGCACTGAACAGAATTAGTCAGATAATTGCCCCCTTTGTCCACGTTGTTGGAGAGCCCAGCCTGTGTGTGTGTGTGTGTGTGTGTGTGTGTGTGTGTGTGTGTGTGTAAACTTCATATGCCTGCACACTCCTTCTCTGGAATGAGCTTACTATTGCTTGAGGAGTTGAAGGTTGGCATTTTCTGGGCTTCATGGCATTTTCATGGGTTGTGGTGCTTTGCATTTTATAGGGTTTTTTTTTTTTAAGATAAAATGAAACGGTAGTGGGAAAAAAATCCTTATTTGATGGGTTTGAAGGGTTCCTCTGATTCTTAAATGTCATAGAGGGAAGAGAAGGGAGGTAAACAGGAAGAGGAAGGAAAGAGAGAAGAGAAAGTAGAGACAAGATAAAGGATAAAGAGAGAGGTGAGGGGGAAGTAAGCAAATATTTGACAAGTTCGAACTGATCTGCCTACTATTGTCCCACATATCTGGATGTTCCAGAGAACCATAGGAGGTTGATAATCACTGCAGTTATTTTCACTGCTAAGGGCTAAAAGATTTTAAGAAGCAAATTTAGGAGAAAATTTCACTTTGGGCTTGATGTATGAACACATTGAGCAATGGCTCCAAGTAACGACAACTACAGATTCTTTTTACCCTACACGCAATAAGAACAAAAGTGAAAACCAAAGTTCTCCAAACCCCCGATGATGTGTTCTGTCTCCCCACCTCTATGGAAAGGCCCGTGGAATGAGGCCAAGGCCCAATCCCATTCTTGCCTGTAGTTTTCCCGGCCCCTTTGGTCTGGGTGGGTAACCAAGTTCAGCTCAATGGACTTTCATAAGATCCACACGCAACTGCCTTAATATTCACTGATCTGATTTCCTTCTTACCCCTTCCTTATTTCCCAATTTGACACCTGGATTTCACTATCCCTTATTTATACCTATTGGCTGGCAAAGGTTCTGACTTTTAAAATTAGAAAGCAAATATTTTAAATGAGCTAAATTTGAACCCTGAGGACTCAATTACCCTTGAATTTTTTTCATAAGTATAAAATGCCTAAGGGCCACCACCTTCCTTTCCGCCTATTCATCCTTGCGGGGCTGGATGCAGCCCTCTGTATGGAGACAGGCAGTGGCGAAATCTGTCATCGCCCAGCCCCTGCCGCTGTCCAAAGGGACCGGAAGGTCGAGGAGGGAGCTACCCCCTGCCTCCACACTACCTGACTGAAGTTTTTACACTTCTCCGCTTAGATCACACACAGCTTTACTCATCTTGGGGTTTTAGGTATGTTAGCACACGTGTGTACACGCTTGTACACATGCAGAGGCCAATCTATGGCTGCTTTACTTGGTAAGCCCTTTTGTTCATAATAACAGTAGCTAACAAGTGCTTACTATAGTAGAAATCATTATAAGCATGTTGCATGTATTAATTGATTTAAGCCTCGTAAACAACCCCATAGGGCTTTATAGGATTGTTTATAGATGAAGTAACTGGAGTTTAGTGACGTTAAGTAAGTTACTCAGGTCACAAGGCTAAGCAGCAGAACTAGGATTTGAACCCAGGCGGTACTGGCTCTAAAACCTATGTCTTCATCCAGCACTCCACCCTTCAGATCGCCTTCGCCATCAGAGGAAGAGCAGGTGTCTGCAGTCTCTTGCAGGGCTCTGTATATCTCGCAGCCTCACACCCAGCGATGTAGTTACACATTTCCTGACAAGCTCAGAACAAAGACCCTGAACCTTAGTAGAAAGTTATGCCTAGTAGGTGTTGCTGTACTCTTCCATGGTGTGTGTGTGTGTGTGTGTGTGTGTGTGTGTGTGCTCACGCGTCCGCGGCCTGGTGAGTGCAGGCCGCTGCTGAGCCACATCATCTGGGGATGCTGGGAAGGAAGAAGGTGCTGATGGCCAGAATCCCAGAGAGGAGGGGACTGGGGAACTAGAATTCCTGTTGGACTTGGGTTCATGTTCCTTGGAATCGGGGAGTTTACTCCCATCTATCCTCCTCTACACAGGCTTGGAGGCTTAACTTTCCACATGAGGCAGATGTAGGGAGGGTGGCCCCAGGACCTGTGTCAGTGTGGCCAGGTCAGAAGTGTCCCATGGATCAGGGGCAGTGTGCTTCCAACAGAACAGAGCCGTGCTTCTGGTCATCGAGAAGAGATCTGTCCCTCATCTCTAGAATCTTCCTTCTGGAAAGCAGCAGTGCAAATGACCAGGTCGAAGTAAGCTAAAAAAGCTAAAGGGTGGGCCCTCTCGCCCGCCTCCCGCCACCACACCGAGAAAGCAATTACCGAATCATACAGCACCACCCAGATCCAACATCATTACTCAACCCACATCACCAAGGAGACACCCATTAACCTAATCTCTGAGACGTACATTACAAAAAAAAAAAAAAAAAAAAAAGATGCTGATATGATCAACGAACACAATAATTCAAAGCTGAGACGCAGACATTGCTGCTAAACAATACTCAAATTCCTCCAGCTCAGTGTGACACAAAGTGCAGTCACCTCAATGTCATATCACAAAACACCAAGTAACAAACCTCACGCCGGCTGCAGGAACGCGTCCGGCCACAATGCGTTACAACGTACACCCAACACAATTCAAACTCTGCATCCCACCGGCGCACCCACACGCAAAGGCTGAAATCATGCGGCCACCAGAGCAATAGTAAACGCGACTCAGACAGACACAGCAGTGGACCTGGAAGCACAGCACCCGGCCCTTCTGCACACCCAGCAGAAACCGGTCCCCGCCGCAGCCTCCCCAAGCTCAGCGTGCTCTTGACCCCCAAGCTCAGCGCAGCCTGCCAGAAAGCAGCAGCACCATCCGGTTTCTCCAGCAGGTGGATGTGTCCAGACCATCACCTTCAATAAGGCCTCCGGGCCCTGGTTGCTAGTAAGAGAATAAACTGTCCCCTGAGCCTGCTTCCTGAGACAGGACGAACCCCGCTCTGTCCTGGTTGGGGTTTAATAAGACTTTGCTGTTACTGAGAACGACAGAGCTCCGGGGAGGGAGGGAAAGGTGGGGGAGGACTGGGAGGGGGCTCACCAGGCTGGGTGCGGGATTCCCCTTCCTCCACCAAGCCCTGCCTTCCGTGGCCATTCCAGAGCCGAAGCCCTCTTGCTGGGTGTTCACTGAGTATCGATTCAGTCTGCAAGCAATTTTAATATTTCTTCAGGGACTTTCCAGCAACAGCACAAGTCATTAATTCACCCTCCCAAATTGCTTATTCAATAGCAGGAACATGGCTCCTGAATAAAGTCCCAGAATTTATGTGACTCGCACGAGTCAGGAGGTCAAACAACTGTTATGGAGCGAAGTTAAAAATCCAAATAAAATATTGACACTTTTTTGGGGAGGGGGAGGGGGGGGACGTAAAGGTATTTAAAATAGGTTTTTGTTGCAATGCCCCCAGGATAAAGAATGGAAGGAGACTGAAGACAAGTTGGAGTTTATAAAATCAATGGAATTTATTGCACATCTACTTGGCATTTAATAATTCTCTCATTTCCACATCCCCTGCACCCCATCCTAGCCATAGACAGAAAGATACACAGGTGTACAAGTGCACATTTATGCACATCAATACTGGTTCACGGACCAATATAAAAACACAGTTGTGACGTGAGAATCTAGACGCCCTGGGAAGGGACCAGTGATAAGTGTGACTGCGGCTTCCATGTTTGGCAGAAATAGGCATAACTGGGGCAGAAATTCATGAAGTAGGTTTTGATAAATATATCCAGTATTATAAATCTTGGATCAATGCATCAGAGCAGACATGAATATAAAGATACACTAATCATGGAAGTAGTTTCTAGAAACATAGAAACCGAGAAACACTTCTGTGTGCGGTTTCACCACGCGATCATGTACATGATTTGAAAACTCGAGAGACAGATAAAGAGATGGATGCAGAGAATTTGGAAACTCTACACCCAAACCTACCAGTGCATGTAAAACACTGAAACCATAGCCACTTAACCTAAAATTGTGGTTCGTTTGTTACACGGACGTGCTGCTCATCAAATACAGGGGAGAGGTTAAGCATGTTTGGAATCACTGCTGTATGCAATTTCTGTTTATTGTCTCCACATACATTTGCTCAGTTGTCCAGATCGCAGAGGCGAGAAGACTGTAGGGGAAATTTGTTCATGCCCAAATAGTTAATAAACACAGATAGCTATTAATGTAGAAATTTCCAGGAGAGGTAAGATGGTTCAGCCTATCCACACTGGAGTCCCAGGCCCCAAAGTCTGGCTCCAGTGCTGTTCAGCACGTGACCTTAGGCGAATTGCTCAGCCTCCTTGTTGTCGCGTTGGTGTAAGAGACAACATGCGTATTTGACAGAGTTGTAGTTCAGATTTGAATGAGAAAATGCACTTGTCACAATGCCTGTCAGTTAGTGAATATGAAATAAATTTTAGTTATTTCTTTTGCCGTTATTATATGCAGCTCTTCTATTCAGGGCCAGCCTCTCATAGATTCTATCATCTGTTCTTGATATGAGTTATTCTACCCAGTGGTTGGCAGCGTGGGTTCTGGAGTCAAGCTCCCAGGTCTAAATCCTGGCTCTGCTACTTACCAGCTGTGTGCGCTTGGGCAAGTGACTTAACTTCTCTGAGCCTCAGCTTCCACGTCCGTAGAATAGGGATAATAATCTTTGTAAGAAGTTGTAATAAATTAAATAATCCACCTAAAGTGCTTAGCACAGTGCCTGGTACATGGTGAGCATATATTAGCTCACTATATCCCTTAAGGTGTCATCCTTGGTATTAATAATAACATTCAGTTGTTTTTCAGCAAATAGTTTTTTTCTTCAAAAAATTCTTAAAATTCTGCAAATAGTTTTGAAATACTGACATCATGGGGGCGCCCTGGGTGGCTCAGTCAGTTAAGCTTCGGACTTCGGCTCAGGTCATGATTTCATGGTTCATGAGTTCGAGCCCCAAGTCGGGCTCTGTGCTAACCGCTCCGAGCCTGGAGCCTGCTTCAGATTCTGTGTCTCCCCCTCTCTCTGCCCCGCCCCAACTTGCTCTCTCTCTCTCTCTCTCTCTCTCTCTCTCAAAAATAAATAAACATTGAAAAAAGCTTAAAAAAATATATGTAAATACTGACATCACGCCAGGCCCTGTTACTAGGTGCTGAAAATACAATAGTGAGAAAAATGGGCATGACATCTGTCCTTGTAGAGTTCAGCGTCCAGGGGAGGACTCAGGGTGAACTGAGTAAGCAAGAAAACAAGCTTTCAGCTCTGTGCTAGACCCTGAGGGGAAGAGGGGTTCAGGGCAGAATAGATCGGAAAGCCAGGGTGGAGCCAAACTGGGAAAGATTTTGAAGGCCAGGCTAAGGAATTTTGAATGAATTCCATCGGTAACAGAAGGCAGTTGCAGGGCTTAGCCACATCCCATTCTTTCAGCAGGCAGACTAATGGGTTGTTTTTGAATACTGAAGTAACTAGGTAAGAGGTAGAGGGGCTAGGGGCACAGAGGTCAGGTCCCACCTCTGCTGCCACTCAGGGCACTTCCTCCAGGCTTCCTTCCGCTCACCCAGGGAGGTGGGCATGCCAGGGAGGGACACAAAGGTTGGACGGGCAGGACTTGGTCCCAGCAGTGAGTCTACACAGCACCCCTTCCGCTATCCTATCAGGATACGAGGCAGTCTTCTAGCCTCTGGACCTTCCCGAGCAGGACCGCGGGCTGGACAGCTGGTGGACCCCAGTTCTAGCCCAGAAGCCCTGACAGATGAGGGCAGGCCGGTGGCGAGAGGAGCTAGTCTGGTCACGCTCTGGGCTTGGCATGCACTGCAGACTGGTTTCCAAATGGTTAGTTAAACACATTGCCCCTTAATTTTTAAACCTATGCATATCTTGAAGTTAAATCAATCCATATGCTTACCATCCATCATATAAACCATCACTATTGCCCCCTTGGGCCAGCCCCATGGCCCATCTAGCCTGGTAAATTGTATCTGGCCTGGGCTCCCAGGGACACGTGGTGGAAGGATTATCGCCCTTAGTGCCAGTCTTAGAAGGCTAAGGTGATGCAGAATACCTAAAGAAATAATAGCTAAGGTGATATCTAAGGAACCCAGTGGGAATCTATCGTCTCGGAATGCACAAAAAACTATCTGCAAATTACTTTTATTTTTAACCTGTAGTTCAGTTGCCACAGAGGAACCGGTAGCTTCTTGAATTTTGGTTACTGGGCCAGTAGAAGTCAGGATCAGCAGATGGAGAGGTATGTCAATTGATAGAAATGAGTAAGGAACCTTCTCAGCCACTAAGACTTTCTCTCAACCCTCTCAAGGCTCCCTTCTATAACCACAAGGATGGGTTCTTCCTCCTCTGGCTTAAGCTAGTCCTCTCAAATACTATAGAGTTTAAGAGTAGTCTAGAGAACTTGCTTAAATCCAGATTCCTGGGCCCTACCACCATCAGAAACTCTAATCAGGAGGCGTGGGGTGGTCCTCAGGGATCGCATTTTAGCACGAGTCCAGGGGATTCTAAATGCAGGTCGTTCAAGGACACTGGTTTGAGGAAACTCTTCTGCAAACTTTTCATTTATTGGAGCTCAGTCGTGACTTCTGAGAAGCAACCAAAGAGGCAGAAGCTCTTGACACATGTAGGGGGACCCCTGTTAACCTCGGAAGCTGTGCATTCCAGCTCCGCCATGCTATGGCCAGAACGGAAGGTCCTGCCCATACCTTCTCCTCACCAGCGGCCGTTCTCATGCACAGACCCTGCCTGACCTATGGTTAGTTGTCCAAACCCAAACCTGTAGGGCATGTGAGTGGGCGCGGGCAGGCAACTCTAAGCTGCACAAACTGCCAAGCTGGAACCTGGGACGACAGAGTTCACACAAAGAAAGTGCTTCCGGGCTGCCAGTGGGGAGGGCAGATTGGATGGATGCTGTGTCCTCTGCGAGGAGGAAGTGGTAAATTTAGGGTTTTAGTTCCTGGGATGTACAGAGGGGAAATTCTAGTTCTTTACTCCCCCGGAGTGGGGGGAGGTAGGGACCATTTTTTAGGAGAGGTGAAATCTTCCTGGAGAATCTATGATCCCTAACTCGAGGTTCTTCTGTGAAAAGTCTCCAGCTGTTTGCTGGAGACTGGTCCAGGTCAAACTGGTCCAGTTTGACTCAGGGCTGAGCCAGGGACACGTACCTGATAGAGGCTTTCTCAAGGGCCTGTGTTGAAGCGATTACATGCAATCACTGGGCAAAATATCCTTTGCTGAAGCAAAAATCATTGTGTCCTTTGGAGTGACCCGGCCTGCCATAGCCAGGCAGCCCAAAGCTCTGGCAGGGGCCCCTCCCACCGCTCGCCTGGCTCAGTGGGCCGTGGGGTCAGCTAGTCTGAGACATTCCCTGGAGTTCCCTTAGTTTACCAAATCAGGAAAGACTTTCCCTCTGTGAAGAAGGAAGTATTTTCTGCAAAAACTGTGAAGTGAGCAGTCTACTATCCTCGGGCAATTTCAACTGATTTTTACATGTATATGGCACGCGTGTGGGGGTACCTAGGACTTCTTGCGCTAAAAAACCATTTCAGCAAACCAGTAATATGACCAGGCCTGAGGCCAGGCAGAAGGCCAGAAGGCTATTCTACTAGGAAGTAATTCCAGTGTAGGGAAAGCAGTCTGTTCTAGGCAGCTGGACGGGACGTGATGGGGACAGGCTTGCAGATCATGTGTATATATCACATTGTCAGCGGCTGCTTCTAGTAGGTGTTACTACTCCCGTTTTAGAGCAGGGAATACTGAAGCTCAGGGAGCCCCTTACCCTTGGTTTCTCAGAACACAACAGCAGAGACTGGAAATAGAATCCAGGAGTTTGGACTCTGGGCTTTAGGGTCTCTCTTTTCTGGAGGCAGGAGAGTTTGGTGGTTATGGGTATGGGCCCTGCATTTAGTCCACTTGAGTTCAGTCCCCAGACTTGCCACTAAGTAAACGGGTGACCTTGGGTAAATGATAATATGCCACATCTACAAAATGGGCTATTGTGAGGATTAGGTAAACTATTTGTTTGGGGCACACAGAACACTGCCCAACACATAGTAAACACTCAATAGACAATGGCTTTCATTACTGGAGCTCCTGCTAAGGGAGCACTGCTCCTAGAAATCCTGACCGGCCCAGTCCCGGAAATGCCGCCACCTGTCTCTCCAAGGTGAGCTGTCTGAGGTCACCCCAATGCTAATAGGACCTCTTCTCGTCTCCACCTCAGGGGGAGTTTTTGCACACCATTTATTATCATATAATACAATGCAATATAATATCATACATAACATAACATAATATGATGGGTAGGTTAACTTGGAAACCCTGAGGCGGACCGTGGATGGATGGATAGATGAATAGATACATTTGTACTAAGTATACATACATTATATCATTCTATTGATTTGTAAAAAGTTCCCGGTCTGCCTGGCTGTAATGAGATTTTTGAACTTTGCGTGGCGATCAATGAGTGGAATATTATTGGCCTGGAGAATTGATATACCTGCTCTCAGTGGCTTGTTCTGCTCCCAGGCTGCCCCGGCCCCCCAGGTGTACGATTTCAGCAGACACTTAACCTTTTTTACAGTGTCATCAGGCTAAAAGGAATCTAATAGTGACACAGGACTTGTGCTCAGCACTCTGCCACTATTGCTTTCCTGTCACAAATAATTTATAGCCTTCTATTTCCATCCCTGAGCCTGCACCCCAGCCCTGCCTCCCGCTTTCCCCCAGCTCCCGGGAATCAATAAACTCACACAGCCACAGTGGGACTACAGGGTGCCCAGAGACAGACAGACGGACAAAGAGAAGGGAGAGCGACAGAGGGGCAGAGAAAGACAGAGAACGAAGCACAGAGGCAGGGATGCGAGGTGGAGAAAGAAGTGAGAGAGGGAGGAGAGCCAGCGGAGGGGTAAGAGTGTCCCCGGCGCTTTCTTGGAATGTTGAGAGCTCCTCGGTTTCTTCATGAGTTTAACAAACTGTTAATGGGAGTCTCATTACATGCCTTCCTTCTAACTCACAGAGCTGATGAAACTGTTTTGATCTCCAGCTCGGTGGGAGGTGGAGGCTTCCTGGGAATTTAACCAAAGAAAGAGTGGCTTCGCCCCCCACCCCCCTTGTCGTCTATACCCCGAAGCGCCACCACAGCTCCCTGGCATCTACCGGGTCCCGAAGAAGCTACTGCTCATACTGTCTGTGGACCCTTCCTGGGGCCCCCAGGCAGAGGACCCTAATGTATCTTCCTGAGAGTGTCTCTGATTCACCTCTTTTGGGGTCAGGCTGTGACACCTGCCACTGGTGTTTCCTCTCTTCTCAGTGCCCTTTCCAGGGCCGCCATAGCAGCTACACTGGCCAGGCTGGACCGTGCTGGGCTGAGAGGCCTTCTGCCCGTACCTGGCTCAGTCCCTAAAGAGAAAGCAGCCAGTCCTGGCGGTCACTCATAGGAGTAATGCTACTACTAGTCGTGATTATTGTTATTAGCAACATTAGCATGTATTGAGCCCAGCATCATACAAATCATCTTACATGCGTTATCCTGTTTACCCCACCACAATCCTAGGAGGTGGGCAGTATTATTATCTTATTTTACAGGTGAGGGAGTAAGAGACTGCCAAGGGTTTCACAGGCAGTTAAGTAACAGAGCCGAGCCTGACCCAGAGCCCAGAGCCCATCCCCTTCTTCCCTTTGCCCTAGTTGCACCCTTGCTAAGTGCCTAAAGTCCCCGTGCTGGGGCTCAGGCAAAGCCAGAAAGGTGGAGGAGGAAGGGCATCGCTGTGAAGGAGAACATGCTAGAAAGGGAAGTGATGAGCAGGCGTCCTGACGTGTTCCCATGGCAACAGGAAACAGCGCTGCTCGGCTCCCCTGAGTAGAGCTACGGCCTCCAGCACCCCCACTGCACCCTCCGAAGACCCATACCTGCAGACTTGACTTGAAGGCCAAGCCTGCCCGGGGCCATGGAGGCCAGGATGTGTCTGGTTGTCTCGCCGTGCCAAGAATGAAAAAGATCGGAAGAGAAGGAAGATCAACAGGGGGAAATAGTGCCAGACAATCACCCAAAGCAGTGCTTTACTTTATCCTTTTAAGCTGTGGTGATATTCCCACGAGTTGTTGGGTTGTGTACAGGATGCAGGGGGGCAATGGATGACTACCAGGGAGCCGCGATCTCAGTTCTTAAATTTCCCGAGAGCAGCTCTGGGGACTAGCAAGTGCCCACTGCCTGGGGGGCATGGATGGACGCCAGGAGCATTAGTAACTCACGGCAGGCATCCCGCCCAGCTCCTGTCCCATGCACCACCAAGCCCCCGTCAGGGAGTAGTGATTTTCTATCACTTGCTGCCTCAGCTAAATCTGCACTGGTGCCTCAGGGGTCAGAGGCTCTGGGTAACAAAGATAGAGACCCCACAAGGCCATCTAGTTACCTGTCTTCAACCAGCCCCAGCCCTGGGGCTCCCTTAGTCCAGGGCTCATCAGCCCGCAAGCCAGAGCCACCCACAGCAGGACCAGTGAGATCCCAGAAGCTTTTGCTGCAGTGAATTAGGAGCGGCTGCTCTGAGCTGTGTACACAGCCTCCTTCTAGACTTTTCCGGTACACCCGTCTACATCGCCCTTAGCCACTGTCCCATCTTTCCCATTGTGATCATGCTCCAAACATTCCCCCAACTCTTGGGAGATGACCTTCCCTTCTGCTTCGCTGAGAGATAAAAACTGTAAGAGCTCCTTCTCGAAGCTTTTGGCCACCTCAAAATGCACCATCTCTCACCAACTCCCCCTGGCGCCTCTCCTTGTTCTGTCTCGCTTTCTCCATCATCCACATTCTGTCAGGCAACTTCAGGCCCTCCCTCTTCTCTGGTTCTCCCTCCTCAGCCTGCAAGTGTACCCAAGTCTTTCCTCCCCCAACCAGCCTTCCCTCCACTCAGCTGTCAGTTCCATCCACCGGCTTCCACATTTTTCTCTCTTCCTTTCTACGAACTCCCGAAGGCAGGAATCTACTTTCACTGCCTCCCTCTCCTCCTATTCAATCCCTAACCTTTCTGTCTGGCTCCTGCTCCAGTTGCTTTGTTGACACCTCTGTCCCCCAAGTCCCCAAACCTGTGCCTCTTCTTATTCCCAGTTCCCTCCAACCTTTGCATTGTCACCGATGCCGCGAATTGTCTTCTCCTTCCGGAAACGTTTTTCTCCGTCGATTTAGGTGAAACCGCCCAATCCTTGCTCTGCCATTTCCAGTGTAACCAATTCTGGCCCCTCTGCAAGGTCAGGTTCTTTCCCCCAGCCTGTGAAAGTCAGTGCCCTCCAACATCCACTCCTTCGGCCTCTTGTCCCTATCGACGCTCTTTTTCCTTGATGGTTTCTTAAATCCACATGTGCTGTGCCAGCTGGACACCCCCCTCCCACCTCAAACACTGCGTGTCTGAGACAAAACCCGCCACCTCCCTGTGTCTCTCCTCCTGACAGTGGTACAAACCCCCAGCCTTCCAGGTACACAGAATTAGGTTCTTAGAGCCATGCTGGACTCCAGTTAGGTGCCCAGTCGGCCATTCTGCCTTCATGACGTCTTACAGACTCTTTCTTTTCTTTCCTGTGATCTTGCGCCTGTATATTGCTTTACCAGGATCTGTTTGCAAGTGTCCCCTCTGGTTTAGAAATCACTCATGGCTTGAGATTCTCTAAACCTGGTTGCTGTATGTTGGGAGAAGTATGACAAAGTACCAGAAAAAGCCCACATTCTAGAGACTGAGTTCTGACTCTGCCCTGACAGTGTGATTTTGACTAAGCTACTTAACCTCTGTTAGCTTTGGTTTTCCATCTGAAAAACGAGGATAATAGTATCTACTTTGGAGGTTGTTGGGAGAATGAACAGTAGCATATATAAGTAATATAAATTGCATATAATGTTGGCGCATAATAGATGCCCAGCAAATGGAAAAATCACGATCGTCGTCGTCACTTCCAAGTTTTCAGCCTTATTTCCTCTTGCTTCTTTCTGTACCTCCACTGCTCCTGGCTGGCTGGTCTGGGCTTTACCCCTAAAGCTCATTTGGCTCCATGCTTTGCTTCTGTCTTCCTCCAGTACCTACTTTTCATGGTCCCTACCCATCCCCTCTGCCACGGCTTCTCTGTTCACCTTAGAACCATGGTATTTTTTTCATTGCAGAGGAGACTTTAGAGATCCTGTAGTCCAACCTTTTTTACTTTACAACTGAAAAGTAAAGGTCCAGAAAAGTAGAGTGATGTACCTCTGAGGCCCAGAGCAGTAGAATGATGAGCCCAAAGCTATGGTGGCCGATTAATGGCAGAGTCAGAATCAGGACTCAGGGTCCCGGCCAGGCATCCCGGTGCCCTTATCACTCTCCTCCATGCCTTGGGCCCCTTCATCTGTTCAGCCCTGTCCTGCTGTGAAGGTCTACATGAAGCTCTGCCTCCTCAGTGACTTCTTTCCCAGTCCCCACCTGCAAGGTGGCTGGATTCCTCCCTTGCCTCCCTCTAGTGCTTATGGCCTGGCCCCTCGGGGCTCCTTTGCTTTCTTTGGGTGTATGTCCTCCCTCCCCAACTTCATCTCCAGCACTGTGAGGCAGGTGCCTTACCTCTATTGCCTGTGGGTGCTCGGTTAAACCTGGTTACAGTGGAGTCTGCTCATGGTTTGTGACTCACCTGGTCAGTGTGGGTGAACTTGACTCACACGACACTCTGCAGGGAGGAGCGATGCCATTGGAGAAATTGCCTCAAGGGTACCTATTTTGACTAGCGGATGGAGGGGAGCATTCCTTGGTCTTGGCCCCAGCATTGGTCTTTTGCACGTCTGAGCCCTGGGCTTCTCAGACCACTGACAAGCAGGCCTATCCCCAGTCCTGGGACGTTTGATCCAGCCCTCTACCCCTAAAGTGCACAGGGTGGGTGTGAGGCTGTTCAACTAGGCTGGAAAAGAAGCTGTGGTCCAAGTAAGACCCCAGAAAAGCAGGCCATTGGGCCAGCAAGCTGGGCAGAGATAGGACAGTAAGTGGGCTCAGGAAGAAGTTGTTCAAGGCCTGACATCTGGCAAAGGGGCCATGTGCTATGCTGGATTCCCTGGGACAAAAAGGGTCATCTGTGACCCAGCCCTTTCCGGGCTATTTCTTTTTAGCCCAAGAAATAGGAAAATCTCACTTTCCCCCCCAACTCTAGAAGACTGTGATACAGTCCCAATAGGAAAACCAGCTCCAAGATGATCTCTAGACAAGGGAGTCTTGTTCCCAGGAGGAGGTTTGCGTGTGGTTGAGGAGGGAAGGGGGGACAGCAAGCCATCAGGGCAGCCCCCACCCCCAGAAAGGGGAAGGATGCTGTGCTCCACTCACTCTGCTGCCCCAATCCTTGCTACCAAAAATCAAGCTGCAATTCAGATGATGCACACCGCAGGAGAGAATACAGACTCCCTCTGTCCAGCTGCACTAGGTTGGGTCTGCAGAGCCAGTGGGAGGGAAAGTGCGTGCCTTGCAGCAGTCAGTGAGGGCAGGGGTGCAGGGAACAGCTACATGAGGAAGGAGCTGGGGAGCTTGGGCGAGCCCCTCTGGGCTGGGCTGGAGCTGGTGCAGGCAGGAGAAGGCACGCGATGTGTGATGCTGTCGTGATGCTGTTGCAGGATCATCAGGACCAAAGTTCAGCAGCCTTTCCACCCAACGCCGGATGGGGCTGGGACGGGAGTGACTGCCCCTGGCCACACCATTGGTAAGAGGGCTCAGGGAAGGGAGGAAGCGGGGGCCCACCCAGGAGAGCCAGGACGCCACCCCCATTCCCTTCAAAATGGCATGCCTGCTGAGGCCCCAGGACCCTTTCCCCAGCCCACGCTCTCCCTGAGCTCCTAGAGGTGGGGATCTCCCCAGGAGACTAGCTCACCAGGACTGTTTTTGCTTCTTACGCACATCACCTTGTAGCTGCCTTGTCTGTCTTTCTGTCTCTGTCTCCTTCTAAATCAAGCTTTTCCTTTGGCTTTTCTTCTCTCCCTGCCTTCCCCTTCCTCATCTTTTGTTTTTATCTGATTCTGTCTCCCCTTGCCCCTTTTTCTTTCCTGCCTACCCTCTTACTGCCTTTTTAAAATTTTTTAAATTCTTTCTCTCTTCTCCCCTCCTCTCCCTTCTCTCTCTCCTTTCCTCTCTCTGCCTCTCCCTTTCTCTTTTCTTCTCTCTGTATGTGTGGCTCTGGATCTGTTCACATCTCTCTGCTTCGCTCTTCACAGCTTCTCTCCTCTTAGCCTGTCTCTTCTTGATCTGTCTCTCCTTCCTCCCCTCTGTAACTCTCTGCTGCTCCAGCCTCCTTGTTTACTGATCCTTGGCCATGGCCTCTCAGAGACACAACCCAGGCCTACCAGAGCACCAGATAGACCCCCCCCCCCATATTGTCTTCCCTTTGACCCAAGGGTGCTTGGTGGTCCTGCAGCCATAGATGAAGCCTGGAGTTTAAGGGGCTGAAATGTGATTATACTTTTGTTGCTGCCCCTCTTGGAAGCTGTCCCCTTATCTCTTGACCAGCAGGAAGTAGAATGGCTGGTCCCAGGCCTCCTGAAGTTGGCAGGAGCCGCTGTTCATGAGGCCGTGTCACAACGTGCGCCGGGAGGGAGGATCGGGCCGGGCTGTACCTGAGCAGAGTGAATGGTTTCACTAGTCTGTGCCCTGAGGGAGAAATTGGGAACTTCTCAAGTGATTTCAAGACCAGAAGCAACTGGGAGAGAGGAGCTGTGCCCTCCTGGGGAATATCGTGGCCATTCTTGTGTCTCCTAGAGAGAGACAGATCTTAGAAAGCCACGGCGTCTGAAAGGAGATAAGTAAAGGCCAGCCCAGGAGACCAGAGGCAGCGAGCTGGGGTTTGTTTAGAGGGCGGAGGAGAACATGGGCTCGCCATCCCTCTTAATCCTCTGCTTCTCTCTGCCCCCAGCCTCGGGGCTTTGGTCTGTGATCACAACTGTTATCCTGATGGCATTTCCTCCTTACTCTCGTCCAGTTCCCAGTACGGCCTCCCCTCCTGTTTCCAGCGCCTCCAACGATCCAGTGGGATCCTACTCTATCAACGGGATCCTGGGGATCCCTCGCTCCAATGGTGAGAAGAGGAAACGTGATGAAGGTAGGGAGGAGGGAAGAGGCTTGGCTTCCCTGTGCATGCTTTGTCCTTGGACTCAGGGCTCCGGTTTCGGCCCGGCCTCGCAGCTGCTCTGCTGGGAGATCAGTTTTAGTAGCAAAGCCCAGGTCCCCCCACTGCCCTGCTGGCTCCTGGAGAGGGAGGCAGGCTGCTGGTGGGGCCATCAGCTTCACCATCTGCTCAGCAGTCTTGGTGGCCTCACCTTCCACCGGGACTGCCCCTAATATCCCAGTGGGGTGCCAGGGGAGAAGCACAAACCAGGTACCTTGGGAGGGTTCGGGAAGTTGGGGGACAGCTGGTCTTTGACCCAAGGATGAGAGGCCGATCTGCCTTATTCTTACCTGATCCGACCCCTCAAAAGATGGGGGCGTGATGTCACGTGCAGCTGACCCAAGTGTCCTTTCTCTGTGACACATGGATTCTGCCCCCCATTGAGCTGGACACGGGCCCTCTGTACTCTTCTTCCTTATGGGAGGAGACACCACTCAGTCTCCTCTCTGTCCCTTCCCTTCCGTTCCCTATAATGCCTCAAGTGCAGCCAGCTGTTAAGCAGGGAGTTCAGGCGAGGGAGAAATGAAGAGGAGGAAGAGAGGGGAAAGGATACAGGAAGAGGGAGTGGTGGCCATGGGCCTGGGAGAAGGTGTTTTACAAATGTTGGGATGTGAGGGGTCCCTTGGTGACCATCTGGTGCTCTTCTCATGCATGAGCCCAGGGCGCAGGGCTGACCAGCCCAGACAAACGGAGACACCAGTGTCTCAAGCCTGCTTCCTGCCCCAGTCTCATGGTCCCTGCTGGGGAAGCAGTAACCTTCTGGTCTAGGGAGGTCTAGAGAATCTCCCATGAAATAGAATCCTCTAGAGATGAGCATACAGGGGGACTGCATACCCCTTTAGCCTGGACAGTCCCAATTTATGCCCTTTGTCTCTGCATCTTGGCCAGTCAGCATCTCCTTTTTCTCTCAAAAATGTCCTGTTTGGGCGATAAATCATGTGGCCATCCCAAGCATAGACAAGCCCTTGATTGGGGCGGCTTTAGAGAGTAAGGAACAGAGAAAAGGAACAAAACTGAGCTTCCCTGGGCCCAGGCTGAGGGGAAAGAGAGTGTGAAAGCCCTGGCCTCCAGCGGAAGGGACAGGACAGGCCTAGGTCTGGCAAGACAGTGATGACCTGGTGCTGGCCTCCTTCCAGAAGCCCTAATGG
The DNA here is from genome assembly GCF_018350215.1 of Panthera leo. NCBI lineage: Eukaryota > Metazoa > Chordata > Mammalia > Carnivora > Felidae > Panthera > Panthera leo. The sequence goes on from NC_056689.1 coordinate 58,868,676, forward strand.
CCTCGTTTCACAGGGAAACAGCTTGTCTGGCTCTATTTCTCCTTCTTCCAAAATATCCAAACCCATTTGGCTGCCACGGCCTTTGCCACTCACTAAATTTCATTGTGGTTGTTTTGGCGGCCACCCTTGATGGGCAGGGGGAGGCTTCGCGAAAGGCCCTAAGTCCTAATTCTCCCTGGGGGCTGACCATACTCCAGCCTTAGCCAGGTGCCCTGGCACCCCGAGTGGTTGGGAAGATTCTGCCTCAGGCCCCAAGGGTTTCTCCTTTAACCACTGGCCCCTGCATTTTTTAGAGTGTGAGATGTCCAGCAGGCAGGGCGGGGGAGGCCACAGGACCCCCTGTGTGCTCTCCCCTGTTGGTTCTCAGTTGGGGCCAAGCATACCCTCTGCTTCCCGGGCTCCCGTGGGCCATGAGAGGAGGCCAGGAGTAGGGAGGCACTGGCATGAGGCTGTGGCCACCCAGGGTCAGGCCCCACTGGCCCAGAACAGACTGCTCTCCTCCCTGCAATTGATTACATTCATTGTTTCAAGTCAATTCAATTCAGTGAACCTTTTCCTGTGCATCAGCTGCAAGAAAGGCTTGGTGCTACAGGATCCCAAAGCAGAACAAGATATGATTCTTGTCCTTAAGGAGCTTCCAGTCTAGCGGGGCGTGTAAAACACGTGACCCCAGAAAGCAGAAAGCTCCATCAGATATCTGTGTCGTGATGGGAGGCCTGGGCCGCAGGCCATGGGAACTCAGAGTCAGGAGGGAGTAACCTGGCAGAAAGGGCCGCATTTTGAGGAGGAACCTGAACGATGGGTGAGGGGCATGTGCACGGACGATGCAGGGTGAAATTCTGTCTGGTGGGGGAGCCTTAGGACCAGAGGGTGCTGTGCCGGGAAGGTGCAGATGTGCTCTGGCAGAGTTGCGAGGGCACTAGGGAAGGGCTGGGAGGGAAGCTCAGTAGATGGGTTAGGGCCACAGGGGGCTAGGCCAAGACCGGACCAACTATAAGGAGTCTAGACTTTTTTCTGCAAGCATGAGTAGCCACTGAAAGTGTCTGAGCAGGAAGAGAGAAGAGCAGGGCCGGGTTTGGGAAGACCATCCTGCAGCAGAGTGACCGTGACGGGAGTGGGGAGACATCTCAGGAAGCAGTCAGTATCTCCTAGGTGAAGGATAATGGGGACTCTTAGGTTCCTCTTCCTGCTTAAACACTTCTCTCCTGGGCCTAGCCAGGGTACAAGGAGGATCAGAGGCCCTATTTCTTTTTTTTTTTTTTTTTGGTGGGGGGGCGGTTCTCTGGCCTTGACTCCTGCTTCTCTTGACTAACCCCAAACCAGATGGAGCTGCCCTTTCCCTGGTGGAGGCCAGCACCTTTGAGGGAGGCTAGGTCTCCCTGACCTTCCCCCACCCACCCCCCCCCAGGCCACGGTGCACACTTGACCTGTCAGATCCAGGTGGAAGGGAGAAGAAGGAAAGGAGAGAGCAAAGGCAGACCTTTCGCAGCCCTGCCCCCTCCCCCACCCTGGGTGCCTCCAAGCAGCCAGGCCCAGTTTGCATTAGGGAGCAGCTCAGATGATTAAGAATAGGAGAGATAATTATGTGTCAAGATGATGTAGCCCAAGTCTGCAGTCAGGCCAAGGTAGCACAGCAGCTGGCAGGCCGGTAGCAGGAGGCAGCCTCAGGCGTGGGCTGCAGACACCCAGGTATGTCCTTCAGCTACTGGGCCAGCACCGAGGACTAAGAGAAAACCGACTTGGGGCACTGAGGGGTGTTGGGATGAGAACGGGGATCCATGTCGAGGGACTAGACCTTGGGGGAGTGGAGGGGCATATCTTCCTCCCGGAGGACCCCACTCTCCCTGCCAGGCTGGCTCTCCTTGGGCCCCACACACTGTGGCATCTTTCTAGAAGTGCCATATCCCGAGGGCAAGCCGTGAGCCTGTCTGTCCTCAAGGAAACCACTCCCGCTCCCGCCTCTGGGTACGGTCCGGCCTATTCTTCAGCTCTAACAATGTCACGGTGGTGGGCATTAGCGAGGACAATCACTGCGGCGTGTGCTGGCATTATTGGAGACAATCTCAGCAGTAGTTATTGGTGTTCACAGTGATAATACCCAGAGCGTTATTGGCATTGGCACTCGGAATATGGACAGCGTTATTAGTATCTGCAGCAATCATATCTGTGGGGATATTAGTAAAGGGCCGATCAGCTGTGACTCTGGGGAGAAAGGAAACCCACAGTGGCTGTCAGCCTGCTTGAGACGCCTTCTCACACCCTGGCCATTGGAAGTACGGAAACATTCCGGGGCTTTCCTTTGAGAAATGTGCTAGTCAGGAAGCTTTGACACTCCCCACCTGCCTGAGTCCAGGAGCCCCCAGAATGGGACAGGTAGATGGGCCCGGGTAGATGAGGAAGCTGTGTCATGAAGTATCCAGAAGACAGGCTGTCCATCAGTCTGAGAAGGTAGATCCCCATTTAGTACCCTGCTAAAATCTCCGCCTCTTTTTGGCTACAATTCGGGGGGAGTATATTAGGGTCCTTGGGAGGGACCCTGTTTCCATGACTGTTGCATTCCCTGGTTTATGTGGCTGGAAGATACAGCCTCTCGATGTTTTCAGGCTGGGAAACCAAAGACCTTTGCCTTTACCCAGTTGCTCTCGGCCGTAGCCCAAAACATTGCTGTCTATCCGTGTTGTTGAAGCACGGAGCAGTTACATAACTTGTCCAAAAATCCAAATGAAGTCATATGGCGTGAGTCTGTTGATCTGTGTGCGGGGAGGTGTGTTGGTATCATCCTTTGATGTGTGGGATTGCAGGGGGCCGTGATTTTGCATTCCATTAATTAGGTGCACAATGAATTGTGCAGCTGAGTGGAGCCAAACCGGTACCGTTGTGCGTTTGCAGACAGGACGGGTTTGCACGGCCACTAACGGCTCAGTCCTGTCACTGCCTCTAATAGCTCCCTTCTGCTTTGGATGAAGCTATAACTGGAAAAAAGAGGCTTATTTCCTTAGTTGGTTTCCCTTCTCGAAGTCCCCGAGTGCGTTGCTCAGGTTAGACTTGGGGCAAATGAGGGGATTAGGCTGCGAACATGAGCAGCGCCTGCCCTGTCCAGGAGCCCCGGTCTCGGGCAAGAGGAGGCTGTAAGACCCCCAGCGAGAAGGAGGGTGCCAGGGGGAGGCCAGCAGGAAGTCCCTGGAGTGGCGTGGATGGGCAGCGTGGCTCGGTGGGGAGGGGTGTGGGCTCTGGAATGAGGCACACCCAGGGTTGAATCCTAGGGCTTTGCGCATGTCACTTACCCTTCATCAGCTCGGTCTCCTCCGTAGAATGGACATGGTAACAGCACTTATGTCACGGGGCTGTGGAGCGGGCTACACAAAATCACGGAGGTAGTGTCGAGTCAACTCCATCTTGGCAGATGGGCCGTCGGGGGTCTCTGGGGGAAGACCTAAATGGCAGGTTTATGTGTTGAGGGGAAATAAAGTCATGACAGAAGGAAACATTCGGGCACAGGCTCCCTCATCTTGGTGCGGGAAAAGCTAATGCTGGGATGAGCCAACCTGGATGGGACCGGGGCAGTGGGGGAGAGATGTCAGCCTCGCCTGTGTGACTTGGGAGGACCTTTGTGTAGCTCTGCTCAGTCATTTGCTCTGTGGTTATCCAGGAGGGCCGCATGGCATCTCGTAGCGTCCGCAGGCATTTTAGATGTGTCTCAGTAAATCTAGGACCCCCTTCTTTTCTAACGTGGAGGCACCCCTCCCTCCATCCATTGCTGTGCATTTCTGCTTCCACACGTAACTTTCTTTATCTAGGGAAACATGTGTTTGTTGTTTTATGGACCCCGTGTAATTTCTTACGTGGTTTATGCAAATGTGGGTGTGTTTTCTACCATGCTGAGATCTTTGGGTGAAAAGGGGTGTGGAACGCCATGCACTGGGCAGGCGTGCCATCTTCCGGGTGATGATGGAGAGATGGAGAGATGATTGGAGAGATGACCAGATGCGAGCAGGTGCGTTTCCACCAGTACTAGTGAGCGGGGAGAGCTCGAAGCTAGGCCTGAGTGCGTTAAGGGTCCACAGTACTAAGACACAGGTGTGCATATAGAGTTTTGCCCAAAGGGCCCCGTAGGCATCGCCTTGCGTTCTGTTGGCAAATGGATGGGCTGTCCTGAGCCTGCCTCCAGGTTTGCTCGGGGCCGAAGGCTGGGGAGACTGAGGCTGGGAACCCTGACACCCTCAGGCTGTGTGGGAGTCGTCTCTCAGAAACCTCACAACCCCTCCCTTGAAGAGGAGCCTGGTCTCCCAGTCTCAGGGTCTCGGTCTTCTACCTGCCTGTCTTTCGGGATCTCTCAGTGTCTGTCTGTCTCTTATTTGCTCTAGTCGAGGTATACACTGATCCTGCCCACATTAGAGGAGGTGGAGGTTTGCATCTGGTCTGGACTTTAAGAGGTATGGGGGCCAGAGGGAACCTGGTGTGGGGGTCAGGGGAAAGAGCCGGGGGGGGGTGGCGGTTAGAGACTATTCAGAGAGTGGGCTCCTGAGAGCCAAGGAGCAGAGAAGGAGGAGGTGGGTCAGGCTTCCACTGGGAAACCAAGAGGCTAACAGAGTCTCGGGGCCTGGATCACTTCCGCCATGGGCGACCGCTGGGTTCGGGGGCGGAGGCCCCGGTGGCCTGGAGGGTCAGGCGCTCAGTGGATGGGGGGTACTTTTCCCAGCCCTTGGAAAAACAAAGAGCGGATCGGGTAGTAAAACAAAAGCAAAGGAGACCTGGAAGCACCTGACAGCCCTAATTCATCACAGCCCAAGTTTTTTCCTGTGTTCCCATTATATTTGTTTGTAAAAGTGGAAATCAATTTTGAAGGTAATTTTCTGGAAAGAATGGAAGGGAGGTGGGAGGGCCGGATAAGGCAGAGATGGTAAAAGGAAAAATTTAGGCCAGGCACAGCCCAGGGGCAGCTCTTGGCAAGGTGAAAGAAAATTGCATATTCAATCTCCATCCATGAATCTCCCTCACTGCTGCCCGCCTCCTGCTTGAAAACAATGAAGGCTTTTTCCCAACGCTGGGCAGGGCCTCGGTATCAGCCCCACTTTAACTTCAGGGTCATTAATTCCCTGATTATTGAAGGAGAAGAGAGGGTTGCAGCACCTTCAATTCCAAAGGCACACCCCCCCCCCCAATGTGATCAAGCCCGGGCTGGGGTGGGGCGGGGGGCAGCCCGGGTGAGGTGAGGTGGTGTTGCAGAAGACCAGAGGGGTGGGGAGGGAGGAAATGGGGAGCCAACTGGACTGGGGGGAAGGAAGCCAGGAGGAGGGTGGAAGAAGGCAGTCATTACTGCATACCTCTGTTGTGTTGTTATTGCAAATTAAAAGTAGCATGTTCCACTCCACAGCTATCTTTGGGGAGGGAGGGGCACCGAGGGAGGTGGGGGATCTTATCATTGCTTCTTCAGCAGACCAGCCGTGGTGTCACCGTGTGAGGTGACATTTGAATTTACAATTCCGCTGAGAAAAGCCATTAATTCACAAATTAACATTTCTCCCTCTCCCTCTCTCTTTAACACTCTCTCCCTCTCTCACATGGATGTGCAAGCAATTGAAAAGACAAAGGAAATAGCCTTAAGGAAGAGACTTTACTGCTAGTCTGTCTGTGCCGAGATTGCTCCCCCTGCTTCCAGATAGATAAACCAATTACCTGAGCAGCCCTGCTCCTGGCCGCCCGCGATCGCCTCCTTTTGTGGGCTGCCTCCATGGCTGGATCACACTCGGTGTATCTCATTAATGTAAACCAGGCATGCCCTGGCCACCGGTCTCTCTTCCTCACTCTTTCTGGAGGGGCAGCGGGAGGAGTGCCGGTGTCAGAAAAGGCAGACGAGGAGGACCCCGGGGAAGAGGAGAGGCTGCACTGCCCGGCTGCCAGGCCCTGGGACTTGGGGTGCGCCCACAGTCCCAGAGGAGGTGATGGGGGAAGCCTGCAGGTGAGCATTCCTTGGTAGGCTGGCGTGGGCGGACGCTTAGAGGCAGAGGCAGGGGCCAGAGCCTGACTCGCCCAGGCCCGCAGGGCCGTTTTCTGTGGCCTTTTGGTCCAGATGCAGAGGACTGGCAGAAGCAGAGAGGGACCCACGCACTCCTTGCACGGGAAGAGCTTAGGGAAGTTTTGTTGAGTATACACCATGTCAGCAGGATTCGGCCCGAAGGAGCTGGTAGGGGTGCCGAGGAGGGTCCGGAAGACTCCCTGAGGCTGTACCTTGTTGCAGATTCCTTAACCTAAACCCAGGACTGGGGCACAGTTATGTCTGTTTGCCACCTAACCCTTACACCTGTACCGAGCCGTCCGCTTCCCTTCTCAGAGAGCACTCACCCAGCAGGGTGGCCGGGGTGGCAGTGTGCTCTCAGAACTCTGGCGTGAGTCTACATCGCGGGCGACGGAATCACAGAACCTCTTTTGGCTTTTACTCTCCTCCAGGCCCTGGCCAGGGACTGTAAGAAAACATTATATTGGCAGAGGGAAGCTGAGCAGAGTTTGAGTTTCTCAAAGGAGACGAGGACGTATTCTGTGGATTATTGCTGGGATTATATGATTCCACATGCACGATAGTACTTAGCCCGGGTCACGGATTCTGCGCCTCATGAGGCAGGTCCTATGAGAGTCCAGAAACCAAATGCACATGAAGGTAGTCATTTGTCTAGACAAGCGCCCGAGTTTAACTGCATCAACACAACTCAACCTATGTTCGTTTTCCAACAAATATTCAAAACCTGGCTACTGTCCACGCCAGTCCAAGAAAGAGCTAAGCTTCAAAGGTCAGCATTCACTAAGCCACCAAAAAAAAAAAAAAAAATCCACTCATGAACACACGTTCATTGTTATGATTATATCTTCCTAGTAACCTGGGAAATTAGACCATTCATACCTGAGGGGGGAGTTTTTCTATCTTAGTTGGATCACATATTTTAGCCAAACTTTCTGGGTAATGTTGGCCATGAGCCTGTTGAACACCGACCATGTCGTTATACAGAGGTAGGGGTAGGTCATGCTGATATTTTCTTAAGACCTTTTTCCTTGTCATCTGTGCTTACGTGGACTTACGTGTGTCTGTGGGGAAGCCCTAGGACTTAGCCATGGCTGTGTGCAGTGGACATAGGTGCCTGAATTGCACATAAGTCTCTGCGTTTACGCCAGAGACTGGCAGCCAACTCATTAACCAGCGCAGTCTCCAGGCCAGTTCATGCTGCTGTGGATAAAGAGTTCCATTTGGTTGTTTGAGGAAGTATGTTGAGGTTTAGCACGAAAGAGAATTTTTTTCATAAGGTGCCAAAAGGTCGGAATAGGTAGGTAGACTCTCCCCCCACCCCCACCCCCCAGGAGAGAAGGTACAGATTTGCAGTCGAGGGGCCTGTATGTGTCCCTCCGCCACTGGAACTTGTGCTGGGGGAACCACAGCATCGCAACTTTTCCAGCAAGGGCCGCCTCCTGCCCCCACCCCTGCATCTGTGCACTGCTGCCCACCGCGCACACGCGCCCGTCTTGTCAGACTAGGTCTTTGCCTCCGAGTCTTCCACTCGGTGACTACCTTCCAGCCCTGCCGGTAGGCATCGTTCTCCTTCCTCCACCGGCAAGGGCACCAAGTGAGAAATCCGCTGCCTCAGCTCTGCCCTTCTCCCCCAAGTGCAGGCTAGGGATGCAGGAGGGAGGAGCCGGGCCCTGCTGCTCTCCGGGCTCACCTTCCCAGGCGCCTCCTCCTCTGCAGGCCGGGGAGGGGGCAGCTGGGAAGCGCAGGGGCATGGGGGACACTTCAGAGAAAGGGTCCGGAAGGCAGGTAGGCTGGGGAGACCCTGAGTGCTGCTGCCGGAGGGGTGGATCCGAGCAGCCTCCGGACCTTGGCTGGCTGCCCGCGGAGGAGCCCTGAGCTCAGGGCGGGACCCCTTCCCTGCCTGCCTTCGCCAGGGCCATGGTGGCCACAGGACTCTCCCGGACCCTCTCCATTCTGCCCTGTGTGGGGGGTGAAAAGGCAAGGAGGCTTGGGGGAGGGCCGGACCTGGCTCTGGGGCTGGGAGACAGATCACGAGCCTCAGAGCCAAGTTACAGCAGCGCCAGTAATTCAAACCATCCTGACCCTTCGGTGAACCCGAACCTGCTGACCTTGACAACACCAGACAAGGGAGGCCTCACAAACCTCAACCTGCACGAAGGCGTTGCCTTCTCTCCCTCCCGTACTTGGAGCCCTGTGGCCCAGCCTCCAGGTGGCTCCTAATTTGGCTGTCCCCACCAAATGTCAGCATCTCTGCCTCCCTGAAGTACCCGCCCGTCCGCCTGCCTGCCTCAAAGCACCCTCTGTGCTTGGCTCCACTGGAGACAGTACATGGGCATCTCATGGGGTGGTGGTGGGGGGGTGGGCTGCAGGGCCAGGTCCAGGAATTCTCCTTTAAATAGGGCTTTTTAAAAAAGGTTTATTTATTTTTGAGAGAGAGTGAGAGAGAGACACAGAGAACACAAGCAGGGGAGCAGCAGAGAGAGAGGGAGAGAGAGAATCCCAAGCAGGTTCCCAGCTGTTAGCGCAGAGCCCAACTCAGGGCTCGATCCCAGGAACGCAAGATCATGAGCTGAGCGGAAATCAAGGGCCGAATGCTTAACTGACTGAGCCACCCAGGCGCCCGTAAATTGGGCTTTTATGCCTTGCCCGTTCTCCTCCTGCCTGAGGCTTCATCTTTTCTAGAAACATGGCGTGTGTGTGTGTGTGTGTGTGTGTGTGTGTGTGTGTGCGTGCGCGTGCGCGTGCGCGGTCTGAGTGCACACAGGGGCAGGGATAAAATGTGATGGAGACAGAGCGGACAGAGGAGGGAAGAAAAGCCGGAGGAAAGCAGCCACAGGAACCTGCATTAAAGGAAATGCAGTTTATGAAGTTTATGCTTTCCTCCTAGGGAGAGCTGGATTCTATCCAACAGCCTCTCAGAGCCTGGCAAACAGCTCCTGAAGCAGAAAGTGCGGGCAGGAGCTCAAGCAAGCCAGTGACAGAGGGAGAGATGCGTGGACACATACACTCTTTCTCTCTCTCCTCCCCGTCCCCCCCACCTCTTCCGCCAGGTCTCCCGAGGCCACTGCAAAGTCTGGGACGGCAGGGTGGGGGTGGGGGTTGGTGTGTTTGGTGCGAGTGACTCCAGGACCTTCACTTTCTTTCCCTCTCACTTCCCCAGCCCCCCACCTCATCTCCTTTGGTGGCGTGGCCAACCCAGACACACGGGCGACGTGGACGCCTGGGTGGACTGGTGGTGTGGCAAGCTGGGCCGAGGGTAATGTGGGCAGTGTGGACCCCGGGGCAGCCGGCTGGTGGAAGCTGCCCCGGGTGAGGGACAGCGCAGTGAGGATGGTCTTGGGGTGGTAGGCGTGAGGCCTAAGTAGTAGAAAGGACCAGAACGTGGTCTCCCAGGGAGCTGCCTTTTTTTTCTGAGGCTGGGATTCATTTTCTCCGGTACCTTGGTCTAGGCCAACTGGGTACCTTGCAGCTACTGAAGACAGCTGCTGGAGTCTCTTAAGCAGAAACGATTAGCAACCGTATTTTTTCTGGGAATTCACAGGAAACAAATGGTTGACAAGGTTAGGATACCAGCGTTCTCAGAGGGACTTACAAGCAAGGTGGGATAGCTGCCCTTCTAGACCTTTCTTCGTGTGCACAGGCACGCAGGTTTGTGTGTGCGTACACTAATAATATGTAAGTGGGCCTTGACTTTAGAGGAAAGGGGAGTGTCCGGTAAAGGGTGTCACTCGGCCCGGGTGGGGGCATGGCGCTCCCTTGCCCCTGTGCCTCATCTGGGGATGGGAAGTGGGGAGAAGAAGTCTGGCTCCCGCCTCTTCCTGGGAACTCTGTGTCCCTGTTCAAGTTCTGCCAGGAGCTGGGACAGAGGAGGACAGCAGAGGTAGAGTCATCCGAAGGCAGGGCGTCCAGAGAAGAGTCAGAGGGAAAGTGGGCAGAAATTGCTGATTGCGGAGGATGCTCTGGAAGCCAGGAGATGCCAGGCATGGAGGGAGGCAGAAACTGGCCAAGGATGGCTCTCGCCCTTTCTCTCCCCTTCTCTCCCCTTTCCCTTCCCTCCTTCCCTTATCCCTCCCCTCTTCCCGCCACACATCTTTATTGGTTCCGGTAATAGCGTTGATTTGCATGTCAGGCAAAGCCTTGCTACGCACACAAAAAGAAAACCCCAGCCGTGGCGGTGTGGCAGTGTCAGCTCTCGCTGTTGTTCGACAGTGTAAAATTAAATTAATAAAGCCCCCAACACAGGAAAACATAACAGGAAATTAATGGCCTTTACTGTCGCTCTGATGCAGTCATTTGCAACCCTGCTTTCCGCACCAAAGACTTCATAAATGCAAGCAGTTTCTCTAAACAAGCATACTTAGGGCGGCCTGGTATGTAATTTTTCGCCTTGCTTGTGTCCTTTGAGCTAACAAAGCCCCCTTCCCTCCCGGCTCCAGAGAGGTTTCTAACTGGTTCTGGCCCCAGCTGGAACCCAGCACCAGGCAGGAGGCCCCAGCCCCTCCCTGAGAGCCCACGTAGGGCTGAAGGAGGACATAGGTCCCACACAGACAGACCCTCTGCCAACCCCCCTTCCCCACTGGCGGCTGGGGAGCCTGGAGTCCCAGCCTTGGCCAGCCGGCCAGCAAAAAGACACAGTACATGCTCTCGGGCAGGAATGCTGATCACTCTGGGGAAGTCACCCAGTCCCACCCAGTACTCACCCCTCCCCTTTCTCTGTGCATTTCAGTTTTCTCTCCACTACCTGTTTGCTCCCCTCCCATCACTGGCTCTGGCCTTCCCTTCCCTCCAGCTTCATCTCTACCTGCTTACCCTCCTTCTACTTCATATATGAGTCACACACACTCACGCTGGCTGTGCGTTGGCCGTGGGTGCCCACGCCCTTCTTTGCTACAGGTAACCCCGGGGGCTTCTGGGAGGAGCGAAGGGACCTCTTACTCAGAAGGGGGAAAGTAACCGAACTGGCATAAATTCTCCGTGGAGTTCTAGGTCTCCCCCTTATCTCCCTCTTATCTACTGTTTGGTTACAAAATATGAGGGCCCTAAGTGATCATTCAGGCCATCCCTCTGTCCTTGGGCAAATTTCCTATAAACCATTTCAGAGGGCTGAGAGCCTATGGTTTTGCTTTGGTGTGTAAATAGTGGAATATTGACAAAACTTACACTTACTTCTTTGGGGAGCTGTGTATCAATGCGGGCCCAGGTGCCCACTGTGTTGGGATGTATGAGAGGGACACGTAATGAGGACTTGGGTCTCCAGGAACGTACAATCTGCTGGGGGAGGCAAGGCTATCACACATCAGACAATAAGCTCTTAATTAAATGCTAAACCATGTGGCTGAGCATCCAATAGGAATCCGAGGAAGTGGCTAGAAGGGCAAGCAGGAGATGGGACTTGAGCCTGGGAGTGGCCAAGATGCAGACAGACTGTCTCCAGAGACCCCCTCCCGTGTGGAGGGGGGCCCTGTGGCTGTGCTGAGGGTGGTGACAAGGCAAAGCCTCAGATTCTTGAAGGTCATCTGGTCTTATCTGCCACTCACATAGGACTCTCCCTTCCAGCAGTTCTGCATGACAGGCCACTGCCCCTGCCTGGACATAGGACATAGATGGACGGTTGTCATTGTTAGCACCACTGCCTTTATACTGAGTCCCGGTAGTGTTGAGGGAAACACCTTGGAATCCGAATGTCTGGATGTGGGGTCTGTCTCTACTCCTTGCTTGCTGTGGGACCTTTGGCTATTTACATAATCTCTCTGAATCTCAGTTTCCTCATCTTTAAAATAGCGACGACAATATTAACTCCTTATTAGAGTGGTGGTAAAGATCTTCCTTTGACACTCTCTCTTTTCTCCCTCCCTCCCACCCTTCCTTCCATTCGTTCCACCTGATTTGCTGAGTGCCTGGAAAAACACTGGGCTGAGCCCTGGGTGGATTTTAGTTTCCTGCACTTGAGGAAGGTTTTTCACCATCCTGGTTACCCATCTCTGAATTCATTCTTGACAGTCAAAGTCCCTCCTACGTGAACACTGAACTCTACAGACAGTCTAGCCAATGCCAAGATCAGTAGAACCATTGCTGCTCTCCATCTGGAGAGTCTGCGTCCATACGGTAGCCTAAGATTACCTTCGATTTTTTTAGCAGCTCTGTCACACTCAAGATCATATTGAGTTCGTGGTCAACTAAAACCTCGAGATCTTTTTCACATCAATTGCTATCAAGCCAGGTCTACCCCATTCTGCACTTGTATAATTGATTTTTTTAACCTAAACATAGGGCATTCCATTTATCCCTGTTGAATTTCATCTCGTTGGTTTGGGCTCTTAATTCCACCTGATTAAGATCACAAGGATGTCTTCTGTAGCATCATCCTAGTAGGGTTTTTTTTACAAGAAGTATTGGCCTTTAAAATAAAGGAGAGGGTAAAACAGCTGACTTGATGAGATCGAGCCCCGCATCGGGCTCCCCGCTGGGTGTGGCACCTGCTTAAGATTCTCTCTCTCCTAGTCTCTCTGCTTCTCTTTCTCTCTCTCCCTCAAAATAAATAAATAAACGTCAAAAAATAAAATAAAGGAGAGACAATGCCCCACCAGCGAAAACCTCCCTTCTGGTTGCAATAAACGAATGCTTTAGGTACAATTGAGCCCAGCAGCCATCAACCATTTCACTTTTCTTCATCTTGTCCATAAAATTAGGAAGGAGATTCTTTGTGAAATGTTTACATGCACAACATCCACAGCATTTTCTTAATCGATTAAAGAATGCAATTTAAGTTGGTGAACAGATCTATATATAAAACAGGGCAGGACTGGGGTGCCTGGGTGGCTCAGTCGGTTAAGTGTCCGACTTCGGCCCAGGTCATGATCTCATAGTTCATGAGTTCGAGCCCTGCATCAGGCTCTGTGCTGACAGCTTGGAGCCTGGAGCCTGCTTCGGATTCTGTGTCTCCCTCTCTCTCTCTGCACCTCCCCAGCTCATGCTCGCACTCTGTCTCTGTCAAAAATAAATAGACTTAAAAAAAATTTTTTTTAAACAGGGCAGGACGATTTACAAAAGTAAATAGAATGCGGTTCTTGACTGCAGGAAGCTTCTAATCCAGTAGGGAGATTAAGTGTGTACATCACAATACAAGCAGAATGTGATAGGGGCTATGATCAAGGTATAAAGCACTACGATGAATTGTTTCTTTAAAAAAGAAAGAGCGGGGGCGCCTGGGTGGCTCAGTCGGTTAAGCACCCGACTTTGGCCCAGGTCATGATCTCGCGGTCCGTGAGTTCGAGCCCCGCGTCGGGCTCTGTGCTGACAGCTGGGAGCCTGGAGCCTGTTTCAGATTCTGTGTCTCCCTCTCTCTGACCCTCCCCTGTTCATGCTCTGTCTCTCCCTGTCTCAAAAGTAAATAAAAAACGTTTAAAAAAAATTTTTAAAAAAAGAAAAAAGAAAAAAGAAAGAGCGTTGGGGCGCCTGGGTGCCTCAGTCAGTTAAGCGTCCGACTTCGGCTCAGGTCACGATCTCGCGGTATGTGAGTTCGAGCCCCGCGTCGGGCTCTGTGCTGACTGCTCAGAGCCTGGAGCCTGTTTCAGATTCTGTGTCTCCCTCTCTCTCTGACCCTCCCCCGTTCATGCTCTGTCTCTCTCTGTCTCAAAAATAAATAAACGTTAAAAAAATTTTTAAAAAGAAAGAGCGGTTGCTTCCAACCAGGGCAGTTCAGGAGGTTCTAGTGGGGTTTGCATTTGATATCTAATCATTGATATCTAATTAATGTGCCACAACTTTTCAGTGAGCGCATACAGGTTCCAGGGCATCCATGTTCCTTCCTCATGCCCACAGATTAACTGTATAATAATTTCTCCTATAAGATTTCCGCACCCTGGCATTAAACTTACCAAAGCGTTACTTGCAGACGCGTACCTTTCCCCCTTTTGCAAGGCAGATGGCATTGAGTTTTGTCACTGCTACGTCCTTCCATTATGACTTCTCAAGGATTATCAACAAAACATTTAGGACCCTACCTACTTTTCCCCCCAGGGTCCTGGTGCATGAATTATCTGGGTCTGGGAAAGTTAAGTCCATTGAAATTGTTAGGAGTGACCTGCCGGGCCCCCTCCTGACCTGGGCAACTCCTACCGGTCCTGTTTTGAAGATTCTTTCTTTGAGGGAGAAGGCCAAGGCAAGCTGAGGGTCGAGAAGTTCTGCCTTGTCTCCCCCCGCCCTTTTTTTTCCTCAGTATTACCTCCCCTTCCCAAGTACTGAGCCCTAAACCTGCCTTCCTTTTTGTTCTTTCTTCAAACATAGCTATTGAAGGCCCTTTTTTGTTGTCTCAGCTTGTTCTGAGCTTTTGTCTTCCTGACAGGTTCATGCTACTCTCCTATCCATCCTTGGTTATGGTCCCCTCCTCCCATCTGTTGTGTGTCCTTTTTAAGAGGGGAAAAAAATAACTTTTGTCTGATGATCAGTGCAATACATGCTCATTGTAAAATATTTGGAAGATATAGTAAATTTTTACAAAATCACCCATAATCTCATCTCTGAGAGATAACTGCTCTTAAATTTGGTATAATCTTTATAGTCTTTTTTTTCTTCTGTGCATATATAATTTTTTATCAAAATTGGAATGATACTGTATATACAGCTTGTGTCTTGCTATTTTCACTTAACATTCCATAGGACCATTTTCACATGTCATTAAATACTCTTTGAAAACATGATTTTTTTAATGGCTGCATAATCTTCCACTGTTCGGTGTACATGTCCTTTTAAAATCTAGGCTCATCATATTTTAAAGCTTATCCGTGTGCAACAACAATGACTTTCCTTAAATGTCCTTCTCTTTCAAGCCCTCCCCCACTCCAACCCCCTTTGTTTTGTTGGGTTGATTATTTGAGCTTGTAGAGGCAGAATTTCATTTTTAGAGCACCCTGTCTTTATGGAATCACATTCCCTTGTAGAATCTCTTGCCATGGGATCGCACGACCATTCTTTCCCTCCACGTGTAACAGTTTGCTTTCCTCAAGTTGGATTCTGTCCAATGCCTCCTTCCTTTGCTACTGTCACATCTAGACATGGTTGCTTTCTCCCCAGATCCCCGTCACATCCTTTTGATCAGTTTTTCGTTTCTTGGTCAGAATTAAGCGGCTTGGAATAGTGAAACTGAGAACCTCAGTCCCCATCCTAACAATGACTAGCTGTGTGACATAGGAAAATTACTCAATCTTTCTGAGCCTTTTTTTTTTTTTGCCTTTAAGAAGGAATCATATTAAATGATCTCCATAATAATTTACAGCTGTAAAATGCAATGACACCGAATCCAGAGTGGCAATTTCCTTTGTTGCTTCTTTTTTCTTCTAAAAGGTAAACTGTTGAGCGAGGCAAGCTAAGAATTTACCAGCCTTTATTTCTGGAATTTGGTTAGATGAATCAGTCAACATTTTTTTTTTATCACCTCAGGCCCTATGCTAGGTTTACAAAGATTAAAAAGATGGGTTTCTGCCTTTCAAACAGTCTCAGTTTAGTGAGGAAAAAACCCAAACCAAACAAATAACCATGATAGGGGCACCTGGGTGGCTCAGTCAGTTGAACATCCAACTTTCGCTCAGGCCATTCAGGATCTCATACGTCGTGAGTTCGAGCACCACGTCGGGCTCACTGCTGTCCATGCAGAGCCCGCTTCAGGTCCTCTGTCCCCCTCTCTCTCTGCCCCTCCACCACTCGTGCTCTGTCTCTCTCAAAAACAAAGAAGCATTGAGAAAAATAACCATAATATAGATTCCGAATTTGGCTCTGCCACTAACTGGCCATAGTAGGTAATTTGGGGCAAATTACCTTTCTATCCCTTGGTTTCTCCACATTACGAGCTCAGCTGCCACAGGCTCATTGCCTGGGTTTGCTTCTGCCTCTTCCATCACTTGTTAGCTTCATAGCCTTAGGAAAATTCTGGAACCTGTACACGTCCATTTCCTCACCTACAAAATGGGGATGATAGTAGAAGCTTCCTGCTTAAGTTCTGGTGCAAATTAAATGAGTTAATATATGTACAGTTATTAGCTGAGCACCTAATATAGAGTAAGCACTTAATGTTAGTTGCTGTTAGTGTAAGGATTAAATCAGCGTATATATGTTACGCATCCTGTCTGCTACTGTAATAGAAACTGGATAGATTTCAGTTATTATTATTATTTCTACAATAGAGGTTTGGATAAATGGCTATTGGAACACAGAGGAAGAAGAAATTAATACTGCGGAGGGAGGAGCTAGCCACCCTGGTGTAATTTTAAGGAAGCTCAGTTCAGAAAAGCTCATGGGACTTGGACAAGGCCATGTAACAGTGAGCGACAAAACCAGGATTTCAAACCAGATGTTACCCCTAGTCCAGCGTTATGTTAGGATGTCTAATGCAGGTTAGTGTCCCTAGAGGCACGCAGGTGCGAATGGGCACAGCAAGACTGAGGTTAGGCAGACCAGCCGGCCACCCCCACGTTCCCCCCTGCCATGAACTCACTGAGCGTTTAGAGGCTGAACTTGGTCAAGGATAGCAGGTGGTTTGCCAGGACTAGAAGGCTAGGCAGAAGCTAGTCTTGCTCCGAGCCTAAGCTTTGAGCCATATTTCCAAAGGTTTCTTTGTGCTCTCTTCTTGAGCTTGGCTTGGCCAGGGCAGACCCACAGATTGTCCAGCTTAAGGATGGGAGGCAACGGGGCACGTCACCCCACATCTCCTTGGACAGTGTTCCCGCCGGCACACTCTCCAAGCCTGGCCTTTGCAGCCCTTCCCAGTACAGGGCAGCCCTGTTCCTGCCAATTTCTCCTTTCCTCCAAGCTTCCCCTCTTCCTTCCATCTCCTCCCCCTCTTCCTTCCATCTCCTCCCCCTCTTCCCCCTTCCACTCCCCTTTCCTCCCCTTCCCTCTTCACTCCCTCACACTTTTCCCTCTCTTTCCCCCTATCCTCTGCCCTCCCCGTGGCATGAATCCCGGCTCTTTCCCTGGATGAAAGCGGCCCACTCCTCGCTGGGAAAGGCCGCCCTGCTGCATCCGCTGCATCCGCTGCATCCGTGGGAGGGCCCGGCGCCGCGTGGGGGTGGGGCCGGGGCCGCACCGGCGGCTGCCCTGAATGACAAGCGGGGATATTGATCGCATTCTGAACTCAGCCCAGCCGATAGAAGGTAATTAATGACTCCATTTGCCTCAGTACCGAGGAGAACAATTGAGTTTGAAACTGCAACAACTGGCAGCTGGGGGTGAACCCCTCAGAGGGGGAAGGTAGTGTTAGAGGAGCCAGGGAGGGGCGCAGAGGCCACCTTCGGGGCGTTAGCCCAGAACCCCCACCCCAACCACCGCTAGCCCCTGCTCCTCCCTTGCGCCCAGGCCCTAGGGGACGAGGCCCATCACCCACCTTCCCACTTCCATGCCTTTCTCTTTTCTTCCTGCATCACTTTTCCCCCCGCTCATTTTCTGTCTTGGGATGAAACAAGACTTCCTTTCCCCCAGATTGCTTCCTGTCAGCTGTACGATCTCGCACATCTCCCTCAGCTTGCTCCCTCATTTGTAAAACTGAACTAATGGTATCTCTTTGGCAAGTGTTCTGTGGAAATTGGAGATAATGTGAGGAAAGCAGTGGAGCCTGCCCAGTACATAGTTAGTGTCCGTAAATGATGGTGATGCTGATCTTTGACAAAGAAGGTAACTTTGGTGGCGTAGAACTTTGGGGTTAGACATCCCCGAGTTCAAATCCAGGATAATGTTGAACAAATAAGTTTGCTTCTCATCTGAAGAATGAGAAGAAGAAGAAGTACGTTGTAAAGTTGGGTGGATTTAATGAGTGTATGTGAAAGCCCTAATATTGTCAGTTTCCCCACAGACAGGTGTATTTGGGCTCACAAAACTGAGGTTAGTATAGCTCTTTGCTAGACTTTAAAAGAATTCCTCTCAAAGGCCTGATTCCTACTTCTTGGGATTTGGGAGGTGACACTTGTTCATCCCCCCCTTAATTCTGTAGACTTTGGTGAGCCTTGGGGCTTTCTGACCAAGGAAATGGCATGATTTCATTCTGTCTCTAATCATCACCCCACCCACCTTTTGGTCAGTGCACAAGAACTTCTCCTGTCCCTTGCGGTGACTACTTTCAGAACTCAGGTAGTATGTCTTCACACAAGGAGCTCAGAACACTTCTGTTCCTAGCCCTGCTCCCTGCGACATGGTGTTCACTAGCCTCCCTCCTGCCCAAGCTGCTGGGACCTCACTGGACAACACTATTCATAATTGGCCTAGCCTGGGGTCAGAGAGGTGGAAGGTAGGGCTCTGCCCTCAGGAAGCCCACAGTGGATGGGGAGTGACAAGGCTAAGTGAGCGAGGAGATCAGATCTTTTGCTGAAGAGTAAAAGGCATTTTTATTAAGGATTCCAGAAGTGGTGCACGCTTGTTATACAAAGACCGGATAATATCGAAAAACTTAGGTGAAAAGAAGATAACTTGCTCCTGATCAGACGGTAACCATTGTCAACCATGTCAGCGGCTCTCCCTTCAGTCAAGATGACCTCTGGTTTTACAGTTGTCTTCATCCACGTGGGGACTGGGACGCCGCTGCTGGAGCCCATGCTCTGGATGCTGCAGCCCATTGCTGCCCCGTCCACAGCTATGCACGGAGCCCCTTCCCTGTGCCAGGCTCCCTGGTGGATATGCCCTTGAGCTAGCCACTTACCCTTATAGAAGCTATTCTTTGTTTACTCTGAGCCTGTTTCCTCACCAGTAAGGAAAAAAAAAAAGAAAAAAAAAAAAAAAAAAAAAAAGGGACCATAATCCCTACCTGCCTTAGAGAGTAGTTAGGAAGCCCAGATAACCCAAGGTCTATGAAAGCTTTTTGTTAACTGCTCAGCAAATAGGAAGCAGTCAGAGGAGAAGACAATATGAGCCTTTGTTCCCCCGAAAGAATAATATACATCAGAGTTTTAGCTCAGCGGTTTGTTTAATTTAATTAATTAATTTATATCCGGCCTCGTTTCCAAAAGGACTTGTAGTAGCTTACTCTCCTTGACAACTCTCATGCTGTAGTGGACAAAACGCCCGGAATGGGCTCCAGTCCTGAGAGTCCTACTACCCAGTTGTGTGATCTGGGACTGGTCACCTGCCCCACATCACCTCTCACCCCTTCTAGTTTTCCTTTCTGTAAAATGAGAATTTGGACCAAGTGTCCCCCTAATCATTCTGAAGTAGTCTGTGCTCAGCCAGCTCCGCCAGCTCACTGAAGGCCGCTCCTTCGGTGTAGGGAGGGTGCAAGGCAGAGAAGGCTGGGGCGGGGGTGGGGGGAGTGGCTAAGATCATGTCCCAGATGGAGTCAAGTGGTCCCCAGCTGAGCCCCTGGGTTTGGAACCTGGCCTGCGGAGTGAAATGACGTAGTGGGTAGGCTCTGGGCCAAGCAGACCTGAATTCGAATCCCGACTGTCATTTACCAGCGGTATAGCCTTGGATAAGCTACTTAACCTCTCCACCTCAGTTTCCCTCTCTGTCACATAGGTATCACGGTACTCCCCTCACAGGGTTGTTGGGAGGATTAAATGGCATGTAATAAGTTCTGAGTGTTGTGAGCAGCTAATGGATGGTGGCTGGGTAGGGGACAGCTGGAGAACAGGGCTGACTCCTCCACACGTGGAGACTGACTAGCACACGGTCCCTCCCTTGCTCTGGCAGGGTGCGGGGGGAGGTCTTACTAAACGTACAGCAACCACATTTTCCAACCTTAATCTAAAAAAATGGACTGGCAGTGGGAAAGAATCCTAAAACTCAGAATTGCTCCACAAAGCCCAGGACATGTGGCCACTATACTCCAGCCCTCTTCTCGGAGCCCTGATAACAAGTTGGCTTTTGTCTTCAAGATAAAGGCTGAGGGCCTCCTCCCTTCATTTAGGGAAGGACTTCCCTGGAACCAATAGGCACCGTGGGCCGATAGACCCATTTTATCCCAACCTTGCTTTCTGTGACAGGGCCATGGTGTGGGATGTCCAATTTAGAGGCTGTCTCTGAGCCCTGTTCTCAAGCGAATTCCACTGCCTTCTTTGGATGGCAGTTCTGTAGCTCCGAGGTTAAGTTCGACTCTTAACTGGGAACACAGTGTTCTCTGTCCCTTGGCACTTAGGTGGGCAGGTGGTTTGCTGAGGGTGGTGCTCACCAGAGTGGGGGTGAGTGAAGGAGGAGCATAAGTCTACCCTGGGGCCTGCTGTGGATCTTCCCACATCCCTCTGATCGCTAGAGATACACGGGACTTCCCTGATAGGTGACCGGGTGTTCTGAAGCGCCAAGCCAGTCCGATGGCCAGTCCAGACACCTCCGGCCAGGGCTTTGGCTTTGAATGTTACCCAGGGGAGCCTCGGTCATTCATTCAGTCACTCATCAACACCTACTCTGTGCCCACCTCTGTGCCTGGTGCCAGACCAACAGAGATGCATCAGGCATGTCCTCTGCCCACAGGGAACTCACAGCCTGGCACCTTGGCACAAGGGAGCAGTCGGTGTTGGGTCAGGAGTCTTCTTGGGGAAGAGTGCTATCTAATTACTCACATATTTTCCCTCCCCACTCACTCGGAAACCTAGATCAAGACCCGCTTCTGCCTCCTCCTCTACTTTGGCCCAGCTCTGCCAGAGAGCCCTGAATGTCCGGGCCTAGCACTGGTGTCATAGCACGGTTCCAGCCTCTCCTCGCTGTCACCTCTGAGAACCCACCCTTGGGAAGTTCCACCCTTAGGAAGCCCCACCCTGAGCGCTTTCTCCATCATCCTGAGGAGGTCCCTGCCAGCGGTCAACACTGACCCTGGTCAACGCTTCATTTTTCCATTCCTTTTCTATTCTCCCCTGTTCTCTTTTCATGCCTGCTCCTCTTCCTCTCCTCTCTTCTCTTTTCCCCTTCCTCACCCTACTGTCCGAACCCGCCCCCATCCAGGCCCTCCCTTAGCTGGATACCCAAGTGTACCATTCATGTGCCCTCCCCCAGCCAGCATTTCCCTAGGCTTCTGGCATGGGGAACTTCTGCCCTTTTTCCTCTCCCTCTGTCTGCCCTTTCTCCGCCTCTGGGTTTCCTCCTTCCTGAGCTCTTCCTTCTTGGACCTCTGACCCCAGGCTTCTCCCCACCACCTTTCCTCACTTCCTTCCCACACTTTCTCCTTGCCTTCGTCCCTCCCTTCCTTCTCCAGCTGAAGCAAGGGTGCCACCCCCCCTCTGGAGAGAGCCTGTGAGAGCTCCCTGTCCCCACCAAGGATGCCACTGCCCTCTCCCCGCCCGCAAGCCCCAACCCCCCACCTCCCAGAACTTTCTCTGTGCTCCTGCACCATTCATGATTACAGCCACCTTTCCTGACTCTTCAGGATCTTCCTTCTCCTCTGGGGCGTTTCCTCAAGCTTCCTGCAGCCTCTCTTGGGATTGTTTCTCTGCAGGCTTTCATCATACCACCTTGCCTCCCTGATCCTCCAGCACCTTCTTTCTCTTCTTCCCCCACGCCCTTCCTCCTCTTGTTCTTCCCTTTGCCCGCCTCCCACTGCCACCTCTTCCAGTAGCAGGCTTCCCTCTGCCTCTCCTTCCTCCCTCCCCCTTCCATCGCTGCCTCTGTAACCTGTCTTATCACCAGGGCCTGAGTATACAAAAAAATAAATAAATAAAAAGGTCAGTGAGTGGAGGGAGCAGCAATAACCCCTAAAACAGTACTATCAGTGGAACATGATTGATCAATTGAATTCCATAGCGGCTGAAAAATGTGGGATTAAGTAGTGTATTATACGCACAATGAGTTGAGGCATGATGTTCATTTCAAGTTCATTTCGCCGGCCTCTGCCACCAGATCAGGCAATCAATAGGGGCAGCAGATATCATATATCACCTCTCTGCGGGCTGGGGAGAGAGCACCATAATCTCTCGCAAATTTAGAGTGACAGATTTGTCAAGATCTGAAGGGCCCCTGAATAAATGAAGGAAAAGAGACTCCTCCAGCCAGTGACCTGAGGACAAAGCCTCAGTTCAGCCCCTACACACGCACGCGCACACACACACACACACACACACACACACAAGGTTGAGCCAAGCCACACACAGGCATATACACAAATCCACACAGAGGCACGATATGAGTCTTCCCACACATATGCACACACTCATGCACATCATGTGTGAGCACATGCTCGCAGACAAATGCACACTTTCCTTCCCAGGACCCATTTGGTGACACCGCAATAACCACACACAAAGACACCCGCTGCCTCTCTCGGCCTTGACAACAGGGCTTCCCAGAAAGGTAGGAGGACTCCAGCAAGAGAGAACTGGACACAATGGAACATGCAAATAACTACAAGGGGGTGGAATTGGGATGATAGCACCTCCTCAAAAGAAAAACAGGCAGAGAAGAAACATGGGGCACGTGAGCTCATGCTCCCCATGCAATCACACACACACACACACACACCCTTTGATAACGGTTCTTGCTCTGTCACTTACAAAGACACAGACACATATTTATCTGGATGTTTATACATGTACAAATACATATACACAGGGAATGCCCACACAAAAGGAAAAAATAAACATGCCACACCCTACCTCATATAAGAGAGACACACACACTCTCCAAGACAGAACATCATTCCAGAGGCTTACACAGTAAAAAACACAACCACCAAGTTTTGTGTCCATAGGAATGTGGAGACATCGAAATACCGTGAAAGCTGTCCCTGTCTGTCCACCTCAGACTTGGTCCTGGTCTTCATTTCTCTCCCTTTCTTACACACACACACACACACACACACACACACTTTCTTTGCTTTCCCACCTCCTGAGGAATAGAGTGGAGGAAAGGCAGCAGGTCCCATTTGGAAAGCAGACCCCCATGCTCCATCTGGGAGGCCAGAAGAGAGGATGGCTGCAGGTGGAGGTTAATCAATATGTAATATTTTCTATGGTCTCCTGAATGATACTGTATGGTGTTACTGTATATAATGCAATATTGATTATATCATATCATATAATCACCTATAAACTGATATATATAACAGTCCCAGAGGAACACCCTGAGGCCTACAGCATGGGCTGGCCCCAGGCCCAAGGCTCCCCAGCAGGTCTTGGGCCGAGGGAAGCTGAGAAGTGTCCCTGCTGTGCCTGGGGGGGGGGGGACCCAGCTTTGGGCTGGGGGGTTGCTGGGTAGAGGTTCAGAGAGAGACCGAGAGCAGGCACTTAGCTCACTGCGTGCTCCGAAAACCCTAACAGACCTGATGCAAGGAGGTAGGGAGGGGTGGAAAGCCCCCACACGTAGAAGAAAGCCCGGGCAGAGCAGGACATAGACAGAATTGGCCTGCAGCCCCAGGACGGGCACTAGTGTGGCACCAGCATGGCCTTTTCTTCACTGAGTGAGTCTCAGCTCTCTGTGAGACCCGCAGGAGGACCTGGAGGGCAGAGGATGGCCTCTGATGTGGGCCTACTCAGAGTCCGGGTCAGGGACAGAGGCTGAGGCAGGCGGCCTGGGCACAAGAGCATCCACAAAGACCCTGTGTTTAGTCTCTGCCCAAGGCAGTGTGCCACTGCTCACGTGCCAGCCGCTGTCCTCCTGCTCTGGTCTGAGTCCTGGCCCAATGCAAGCAGAATGCCTCAGCTTGACTTTCAGAGCCCCTCCTCCCTCGGCGGTGAAGTTAATTACTTCACCCAGTCTCCATGTTACACTCAGCCTCGGAGATTTGATGATTTTCCACCCCTGGAGTCAGTGGAACTGAAATTCATCTCAGAGCCGAGTTCAATTCTCCACAGGCTCGGTAATGCTGGTCTGAGACACCCAGCTCCTCCCTCAGGCTGACCCAGGCCTGGGGACAGAAGGGGCTCAGGGGAGACATCCCCTAAGGAGACGATTCCTAGCAGCCCCCTGGCTCTACTTCTGCCCAGTTTTTCCCTCACTTCCCACCCCCCCCACCCACCACCAACCCACACACACTGGGACAACTTCCCTTTCTCTTCCCAGGTCCTTCAGAGGCTCTGGCTTCCTCAGCCAGATCTCAGAGGCATGGCCAGCCCCTGGGTCATACTCCAGCCTAGAAGCTGGGAGTAAGGGGTCCCAGCAGGGGTACAAAGCTCTGGGGACCAAGCCAAGTGCCAGCCCCCCGGGCCCACTGTACCTCTGCTGGCCTGTGCTGATGCCCCCAGTGTCCATGTGTCCTGCAGATGTGTCCGAGGGCTCAGTCCCCAATGGAGACTCCCAGAGTGGCGTGGACAGTTTGCGGAAGCACTTGCGAGCTGACACCTTCACCCAGCAGCAGCTGGAAGCTTTGGATCGGGTCTTTGAGCGTCCTTCCTACCCTGACGTCTTCCAGGCATCAGAGCACATCAAATCAGAACAGGTGAGGAAGGCGTTTTCTGCTTGCAGAAGCGCAAAGGAACAGGGCAGGACAAGGCCTCTGGACAGTGTGCGTCCCCAGCATCGCACGTGCTACATGTGTGTGCACCACGTGTGTGCTGTGTGAACACACACGAGGACGTAATGGTCGGAGTTAAGAAAAACCGTTCTGGTATAGGGCAGTTAGAAATGATGAGCTCTGGGTGCTAGGATGGTCTTGGGTAAGTCTTGCCCCCTTCAGAGCCTCAGTTTCCCCATCTGTAGAATGAAGGACTTGGGTAAGGTCTAATAGGTCCCTTCCAGCCCTGCTCTTCCATGAGTCTGGCATAGAATACCCAGAAAATGTCCCCATGCCCCTGCCGTGTCCCTCGCCTAAATGGCCCGAAGGTCTTACAGAAAGTTTGTGCAAGCCTGGGTGCTCTTCTCGCCCAGCGTCACGAGGAGAGCCCTCTGTGCCTGCCTCCTACTCCCCAGTGCAGCTGTCCGGTGTGACCCCAGATAGGCCAACGGCCCTCACACCCAGTACTCCCTCCAGATGCAGAACAGCCCAGCGTGACTGCAGCCCGCAACACAGCGGCACGACGCACAACGCGGACATACGTCTCTGATTCCTCCCGTGTACCCATGTGTGCGTGTTCACCCACCACCACGGGCCCCTGCTCGCTGTACTCAAAGCACGGCCCCGAGAGCCGGAAGGGGCGCCTTTCCCAGGCCACAGCTCAGCACACCTCCCGCACCTGCCTCCACCCACACATCCCTGTGGGCCCCCGGTGCACGCACTCAAAGATAGGAGCACACACCCATTCCTCCCACACCTACGGCCCAGGCCAGGCCCACAACCGCCGCCCAACACGGTCAGCCGGGCTTGCACGCGCACCCGCGCGGTGGCACAGCAGCGCCGCCCCGCGCGGCACAGTTCCTCCCTCGGACTCCGGCAGCTCCCAGCCACTCGCCTTTCTCTCCGCCCGTCCTTTTATCCCATAAGCTGTTTGTCTTCATAAAACAAAAATCAAAAGTCTTTTTAAGGTGCCCTGAGCCATAAACCAACAAAGGAGGAGCCGGCCGAGGCGGGCGGCTCGGTGCACCCTCCACGAGTCCCCGGCTGTATTACAATGAATAACCTTTATTTACTTTCATTAGACTATTAAACACCAGCACAGTCATTTTTCCCCCTGAAACTCGGAGCAGGGCCCATAAAGCAAATCCGAAGCCTAATTGAGTTCATTTTAATTTCTCTCCGATCACAGCGAATTACTCTGGTGATAAATCAGGGGGCAGCTTCACCCCCAGTAGAAGGCCTAATTTGCAGCTAATTACAAAACTGATTTCTACAGGAAGATCAATACGAGAAGGAATTGGAAATGACGAGGCAATCCCTTCCAGCCAGGGAGGGGAGGGGGCCCTCTGGGGGGGCCAGGAAGCGGAAGGGAAAAAAACGGACCCGAAAGAGCAGAAAATCAGTTTTAATTTAACGTAATATTAATCAGAGCAACTTTTCCTGCTTTGTGCAGACTCCTGGGCTGCCCAGCTCTGGGGTCTGGCTTAGCGGTGGCTGCAATAAAAAGGCAATTACCCGAGTGTTTCGGGCAGGACACCCTTTCAGAGTCAATGACTGGCCCCCTCCCACCCTTCTGTTAGCCATGTGGACTCTCCCCCTCCCCAATTTCATACCCCAGTGCACAGGCAGAGAGCGAGGGGCCCGTGGGGCTGTCTTTGTTTGTTTTTTAAAAAGGGGGCGCCAGCACCCGAGCAGCTAGCCCAGCGCGGCGCCAGGCCAGAGGCCCCGCTAGGCCCTTCCCCCAGCCCCTGCTTCTGCCATCACTGCACAGTTCGCCCTCCTCCCCAGGACTCCAGGAGGGACCTGAAAGCACCCCTTGCCTCGCAGCAGGGGGAACCCAACTGCTACACTCCGCCCTTGGGGCTTCTTAGGCAGGGGACGCTGTGGCAATTGGAAGGATGCTGGGATAACCGCCAACAGCGTATACCTCCAGCTACACCGAGTCCGGTCTCCCCCCCACCCACACAAAACTCTCCATCATCCGCCGAGCCCGCCCCTCCCTCTCTCCCCTCCCTCTGCCCGGCCATCTCCTTCCACCCCATCTGGGAAGGCTCCCTGTTCCTCCTCCCCATCTGCACACTGAGCCCTTTCTCCGCATGTGTGCATCAATAGAGAGCTGTCGCTTTTCTCTCTTCTCCCAGGGGAACGAGTACTCCCTCCCAGCCCTGACCCCTGGGCTTGATGAAGTCAAGTCGAGTCTATCTGCATCCACCAACCCCGAGCTGGGCAGCAACGTGTCAGGCACGCAGACATACCCCGTGGTGACCGGTAAGGAGGCTTCCGGGAGGGTGGGGGCACTGCTTTCAGTGGGGGCACCTCAGCCGGTGCCATCTGGGCCCAGTGTGACAAGGGGCCCCCTGCCATGATATCTGCAGAGAGAGCGAGCCTCCGAAAACCAGGGTGCTTCCTGCACAGATGTGTGCAGATGTGGCGAGACAGAGTTGTGGTCAGGGTCTCTGCCTGGAAAGGTCGAAGCGAGGAGGGGGCTACTGCTGGTCCCTTCTGCCCATCCTCCTGCCTCTCCTTTTGCCTTTTTCTCTTGCCTCCACCAAGGCGCCCAGAGTTATTAGCCTCTTGCTAGGACATGTGCAGAAGAACGCGGAGGCCGGGCTGGGGAGAATGGAGCGTGAGGCCCAGGGTCCAGCCTCCGTACTCCCATGTCTCCAAGCGTGCCTTCCTCTACCCCCCGGGAAGCCGGGTTAGCTGTGTGGCTTTGGGCTTCGTGGCATATGGCATCCAGCTCTGTGGTTACAGATAAGCACGATTCTTCCAGCCCTCCGTCCGCTTGCCGGAGAAATCACAGAGACTGAGGCTTGATTTCAAGGCAGGGTCAGGCCTGTCGCACAGTCAAACGCAGGGGGAGAGGGCATTGGTCCAGCCGCTCTCATGGGTTAGGAGCGGCAGAGGCAGCTCGCGGGAAGAAGGCCGGAGTGTGGCGCCGCGCAGGGCCAGCCGATGCCGCTCTAGGCCACCGGGCTGCGGGCTGTGGAAGGCGCCTGGCACTGTGGAAGGCTTTCCGGGCCAGGGAAGTGCCCAAGTGGGAGAAACACACATTGAGGTGTTATTAAAATTCACCTAATTATTCTGGAGACACTAAAGCCAATGTGCCGTTTGTTCCTTGGGAGACAGAATGATTGAGAAGGGTCTCGGTGGGGATTGGGAGACACTGAGGCGTTACCTGCCGAGCGAGGCGGGCGGAGGCGGCCCGGGGACCTGGCAGCCAGCGTCACAGCCAGCAGCAAAGACAGGGAACAGGCCCTGTTCTGACTTGGAGCCCATCTGAGCAGGGCTCAGGCCTGAGATGGGCTGTGAGTGGCCACACGGCCTCCAGCTGGGGGCTGGGAAGGGCCCTGCTGTGAGCTCTCGCAGCTTCTCCTCCAGAGGTGTCCTGCTACAACTGTCTCTGGCCCGGGACAGGGTGGAGCTCTTTGGCTAGGCAATCAGAGACTGTTCTGGAAGTGTCAGAGAACTGGATGGGGCTTTCGGGAGTGACAGGTGGGTGGGTCAGGACACTGCCTTTTATCAACTGGGCCTCGACTCCAGCCCTCCTTAGCCAACGTGGAAGCCCTCTGAGCCGCTGGGGGTTCTGACCCAAGGCAGAGCAATGGTGCAGGCCGGGCCACCTTTCCGGTCTGCTGAGAGTTTCAGTGGCCACTTCCCAAAGGTGGTCCACCCCAGGCAGCTGACAAAAGAGAGTCCAAGAGACTTGTCTCTAATCCCAGCTGTGCTTCTCTGTGCCCGGGGCCACAGTCCAGAAGGCAGAGGCTCCCCAGGGTGGAGAGATGGACCTTCGGGTAGGGTTCCTGCTGCAGGAGAACTCAGGCTGGTGCAGAGAAGTGCCTCCACCTTGAGCATCCCCCGCCCGCCTTCCCGCCCGCCCCCCCCCATGGCCCTGGAACGGTCCCAGCTCAGCCTGGGAACATCTCCGGCTGATCCATCTGGATCCAAGTGTGAGAAAAGTTCATTTCAGACCCAGCTTGACATTCCCAGGTGGCAAGTTAGCACTAACATCTCAATCTGTATGCGACATTTCAATCAAGCGAGGAGTAACAAAAGCAGAACCATTAACATTCGGAGCTGTTCACCAGTGGTAATGACGGGAAACTCGCTCAGAAACTGGAAATTACCAAAAAGAGGGAAGTGTGTGGAGAGGTGGGGGAGGGGAGGTGGGAGGAGGTGGGGGCAGGGAATGATTTTTCCAGACTTAGGCCAAGATCCAGTGTTTGGATTAATGGTGCCATTGCCCGAGAAAGGGCTTCAGATTATGCTCATTCTTAAAATGTTTTTGCTGGCAATTAAACGGCTGCAGTTATTGATCTTTGTTGATTTTATGTCCTCCTGATTTGCATAATCTATTAAAGATGAATGATTCACGATGTGTTTATTATGGGGACAAACAGAAATTGTTAGAGGTACTATCAAGGTGAGAAACGGGGCAGTGCCCAGAGACTTCATGGGCCGGCTCAGGAGCGGGTCCAGCATGGTGGCCTTCGGGCCGGGACTTTGTGGGTAGCAGTGAGCAGCGATGCAAGGAGAACAGACACGAGAGAGGTGGACTTGGGCTGTGTTCTTCTAGAAGGATCTTGGCATCTGTGACAACTTCAAGCCCAGCTGGGATACGGGAGAGGCTTTTGGTGTATTTGTGGAAATTCCCCTCGGAGAGTCTTAAAAAGCTTATTTGGTTGGAGAATATGAAGGGCTTTGGTGGAGAAGGAAAAGGGGAGGCTCGTTCTGGCCAGGCGTGTGCTAAAGGGGAGGGAGCAGGGAGGTCATCCGTGCCCACAGCCTGGCTTGGGCGTGCTAAGGTGTTCAAGGAACCCTCTTCATCCCCCCCCCCCCCCACCGTGCCTCAGGCACCCAGCTCGCCTTCCTCCCCGGGGGACAGGCAGCTGAGGCTATAAACCTTCAGGTGTGAGCCCTGAGGAAACCGGCCCAGCAAGGCCCTAGCCCAACCTGAAGAGCCGACCTTATTGATATTCCTGCCACCTCCTGGCACTGGAGGCTGATTTCAAACTTCACCAGCCACTTGATACAGCTGTTCCACAAGGTCAGGACTGAGAGGAGAGAGGAGCCTTGGCTATTGTGTGGAGGGGAGAGTGGGGCCCAGTGGGCCAGGACACAGCTAATCACATTGCAAGCAAGGGTGGCTGCCAGCGACTGGGGCCTGGCCTGATAGCCTCCCCTCCCCACCTTCCATCTTGGAACCAAGGAGAGAGACCGATTTTTCTGGGTAGTGTTTGCAAGTTCTGCCGAGATTTTAATTTCACTGCATCACAACTCAGCAAGCTGCCAAGTCAAGCTGGTTATTTAAATTTATCACCCACTTTCCCTTCCGCCGCTGGGCTGCTCTAGCTCAGCGGCGTCTCTTCTCTCCAGCCCACTGCTCTAGGCTGCTGGTCTGGAACGGAGCCGAGCGTCTCCGAAGTGATAAGGAAAAAGGGACCAGCTAGATGAGAGAGTGGGTTGGGGGTACTCTGGCCCCAGGCTTCCTCAGGTTGGCTGGCTGATGGCTGGTGCCTTCTATCACTTCTCACCCTTCCAAAGGACTCCATAGGGGGCCGCCATCGACCCCTCAGTAGCCCCAGGGACCTCTAGGTCAGGACTTCAGTGAGGCCTCTGGCTCCAACTGTGTGCCTGCCGATGTCTTCAAATTTCGCACCACCGGTAGGAAACAGCCCTTCTTCCCCCGTGACCCCCACCCCAGCCTCTCCCTTCCTGTGTCTGTCCAGGTCTCTAGCCATAGAGGAGCATGAGGGGACACTGGCAACAATGTTGATCTGAGAGAAGATGAGTACTAGTTTCGGGATTCCCCGAGTCCCTCGGAGACGCGCCTGAGCATTGAGAGAGTCCCTTGACCTGGCGAAAGTCCACCCTGAAGGGGAGAGCAGGTTCCCCACCCTGGAGGCCAAACGGAGCGAGTCAGGGATGGTTTGGCGGCTCTCCATGCTTACCCTGGCATCCCAGGAACCCAGCGGCCCCTGGACTTGATGCACAAGTGGGCTTCACTGGCCTCTAGTGGGCATCAGCACCAAGCACCAGGAGAGATGCACGCGAGCGTAATCCTTGTCGCCCTCCTTTTAGTCCCAGAGAGGTAATGGAGGAATGAGGCCAATGTCCAGAAACCAGGCAGGTTGCACTCACCAAAACACCGCTGGGTAAAATGTAACAACAAGAATTGTTAATACACAGACAAATCTCATTCTGTGGCACCAGACGTAGAGGGAAACTCAAAGCCCGGGCGATCTGTGAGAGACTGAGGGTATCGCACTGGAGGTGGACCCTAACTGGGGGACGTTGGGGTTGTAACACACCAGAGAGGAGCCATGACCTTGGGTCCACAAGAAGCAGGAAGCTAGAACTGAGTATTACCCCGCATAAAGCCAGGGACAGAGCAGGACAACACTGTCCGTGAAAGGGAGACACATAAACGTATCCCAGTGGGTCCAGGGAAGCAAGCAAGGGGGAAAAATGGTCTCCATGAAAAATGGCGCCCTGAAGCCTGACCCTGGTTCAAGAGTTCAAGTTTATACCTGAGAGTGTGACAGGAACTCCCCAGCCAATAGCTGGCATAAAAATGTGTCTAGAATAGTGACCCACTCAGAAACCCCTGCAGGGGCAAGGGCAGACCTTCTCTGTAGGGGCAGTCCCCAACCTCGGGCACCTGGGACTCTGCCACTGAAGATGAGCTTGCTACAAAAAAACAAAACAAAACAAAACAAACTACACACTTCATGTGAATATAAGCTATCGTGAGGGAGAGTTAGCAGAAGCAATCAAAAGGACGATTACTCTCCCCAAGAACGGGACATAGTAGAGCAGTCCAAAAGCATCTATAAAATAAACATGTTTTAGTCTTAAAAAGATAAAAGTTAAGTATCAGTTTTGTGTTTGTTACAGATCTAGATATCACATCCCCCTCCCCGCCACTGCTCAGCCAATCGTCAGGCAATAAAAATCAGAAAGGACAAAGGCTGAAGACCGCACCTATAGCACATGGTTTTGAGGTCCAGGCGCCATGGAAAGAGCTGAGCCTCAGGCCTGTACCCTGAGAGTACAGCCTGTCCCCTGCTTCTCCAAACTCCCAGATCAAAGGGTCAGCAGAGAATCTTCCCTTTTCTTTGGAAAAAAATATCTGAACTTTGGAAAGCTAGGGATGAGGAAAATACACTCCTCCTCAGTGAGAAGAAGAGCCTTGTTAGCTTCCCTACCCTGGCAGTGGGAGGAGAAGGGGGTCTTATTCCAAGAGTTTGGGAGAAACTTCTCGTGATGCCTTAAGACTACAGCTCTGAAGGAATCTATAGCTAAGACCCAGGAGGAGAGGTGGATGCTGCTCAAGGCGGGGGAGAGAGGGAGCAGAAGATTCTCCTGGAAGCTGGTAAATTTGAGCAGAGGTGGGGGGAGGTCAATAAGGCAGAGGTCAAAGCTGGAAAGCAGGGCTGACCCCCCCAGGTCCTGGAGGCCTGTGTGGACAGTGCAGGCTCAGCTTCTGAAAAAGGGTTGTGAGCTCTCAGAAGCTCAGATCCCCTGCCCACATCTGGGATGGTCAGCGAAGCGGCTTTTTAGCCGATAGAAGTGTGGGTCCTGGGAGAAACCCTCCTCCTCCTACCGGGGAGTCCTGAGGACCTCCAGAAACTGCCTCTTTCCTGTAGTTAACAACCCCCTTCCAATGCAACTGCACTTCCCTCCATAAAACAAACAGCTTAGCTCTTGGCCAGCCCCTCCGGGGGAGGAGAGGGCAATAAAGGCTGAGAAATGTTTCTAAAGGAGGCTGGGAGTCTCCTAGCCTTGTCTGTCAGCTCAAAGACCCTGATTAGCTAGAGGAATTTAGGGCACAGACATCAGAGTTCCTCTCCAACCTTGAAAGAAGGGCGCTAGGGCAACTTCTGACATACAGCAAGTCAGAGCCCTTTGCTGAGGAGGCCAAACCAGACCAGAGGGCTTCTGCACAGCACCCACGGGCCCTGGACTCTTCATTTAGGCTGAGAAGGCCCAACAGTATGAAGCTAGCCTCCTCCAGACATCCCTGAGGCCTCCGGCTACATCCCCAAGGACCTCCAGGCCTTAGACCTCAGCTCTGATTTAATTATGGGGGCATTTCCATAGCAATGAGACATTGACAGATAATGCGGGTGCCCTGGGCCTGCAGCTTAGGGAGTCATTGAATCAGGGCTCTGCCCCTTCCTCCTTTATCCAGTTCACCTCTAAAGGGAAAGGATACTGAAAAGAAGGGGCATCAATCCACTCTAGGCCTGGGAGAGTGAGATCAAATTGGAGCAGAATAATAGCTGTACCTCCCCAATTTCCATCCTCAATCCACATCCCATGTCTGTGCCTACCAGCCATCCCAGTGGTGATGGGCTGCCCATCCCAGCAGGGTGCCTTGGACAGAAGCACAGCGGGGTGCGGGGTGGGCTGCTAATGGAGTTGCAGAGGGGAGGAGAGTCATGGGGAATATGAAGACAGTATGAAAAGCTCCAGGGTATTTTAACAAAGATGCAGTACTGTGGTCATACCTTGGGCCTTCCTCTTGACTTCTCCCTTCGTCTCTTCCTTCCATCCAAGAGACCCAAAGTCTGAGCATCCCAGATGGATTGTGCTTCATCCTCCACAGCAAGGGCTCGCTGACCCATGTAGAGACCAGGGAGAGGGGCCAGGTTTATTTTTTAATGTTTTTATTTATTTTTGATAGACAGAGTACTAGCAGGGGAGGGGCAGAGAGAGAGAGAGAGAGGGAGACACAGAATCCAGAGCAGGGTCCAGGCTCTGAGCTGTCAGCACAGAGGCTGACGCGGGGCTCGAACTCACAGACCTTGAGATCATGACCTGAGCCAAAGTCCGACGCTTAACTGACTGAGCCACCCAGGCACCCCAGGAGGGGCCAGTTTTAATATGAATTCAAAATATTTTTAAGAAATCAATGATCTTTATTCCAAGCGCATATAGTAGCCAACTCAGGCTAACAAAGAGTTGCCTAATAGAAAGCACTGGGCACTATCTTCATGATTAGCTGGGTTACAGAGGACCTTTCAGCTGTCATAGATGTTTAGAGATGCATGGGGGGGGGTCCCAAAGGACAATTCCCCAAAAGGGGGCTCCCCTGCCACTGAGCTTGTTCATTATTTGGCCCTTTCTAAGAAGAAAAGTTTGGCTAAGTAAAAGTAAAAATCAGTCAACTTAATCTTTTCTGAATAACCAGAAATTCTAAATGGTGGTATCCTGATGAGTATTCCAGGTATGCTTTGGGACCAAGGGCTCAGAAATGTCCTGGTGGGCCACCTAGGTAAGACCTGAAAGCCTGTTTCCCCCAGAGAGCCAGCCACCCCCCAAGGTGACAGGAAACACCCCCCCCCCACACACACACACACACTCACACACCTGGCCCAGGGTGATCAGAATCTTTCCTTCCCCCACTATTAGCCTCAGGACAAACAAGCCAGTACTGTTTCACCCCTGAGCTTTGGGAGGCAAGCCTTGCTACTATTGTTACTTCTGAGAGGGCTTTGCTCCCTTCAGCCTGGAATCCTCTCCTCTCCTCCCCCGTGGCGGCTGGGCTGCTAGGCAGGGAGGGAGGAAGTCTGCGGCCCGCTCCAAGAGCAGCCTAATGCTCCAGCAGCTTAAGTGGCCGTTTTCCTTGGGATTAGGGTTTCACTTACACAGAGCGCCTGAAAAACGCTGCGCTTTCGGAAGGATTAGAGCTGACAATTCAGTGGTCTCAGAGAACAAAATAAAGCCGGAGAGGAACTGGGAGACCTGGAGTATCGGGAGACTGTGCAAACAGGCTTAACCTCTGCCCACCCAGCACGAGGGTCTCTCGTGCTCTTGAGCCCATCAGTGAGCCTGGGCCCGCCTCCGGGGGGTGGGGGGCGGCGGTGCGCCAGCACCTGCCCAACTCCTGGTCTCCACTTGAGATTTGCTAAAGGAGCCAGAGAAGGCAGCTTGGGGAAGTGAGGGAGGAGAGGGCTGGGATGTCTTCCCCTCTCTCTTAGCCTCAGTTTCCTTCTCTGTAAGGTAAGGGGGTTGGACTAGGAGATAGCCACATTCTCTTTCAGGCCTTTGAAAATGTGATTCTCCCCAACACTCCCTAGCCTTATCCCAGGATCCTGAGGCTGTAGCTCCATCCATGGTCCAGCTGAGTTAAAGGGAAGCCACCCTTGGGGGGCCCTAGGCCAGCTCAGATGAGGGCAGTGAGTGTGCTGGAAGGGGAAGGGGTGGGGACGGCATGGCTGGTGTATCCAGCTGGTTGGCTGTCTGGGCGCAGACCCCCCTGAGCCCACACAGATCTGGGCGGCGTCCCCGCCCAGGACACCGCAGGGACTAAAGGTCCAGCTGTCAGTGGGAAGCAAGATCAGCTAGGAGAGCAGCCACCTGAGCTGCGGGCACAGCCCCCTCTGCTGGAACCCAGAGTAGGCAGGGCTCAGGATGAAGAGCTCTGGGGCCAGCACGGTTCCCCGGGGCTGGCGGGCCGTCGCGCAGGCACCTCTGCCCTCGAGGAAGAACCTTTGGGAGGATTTGGAAACCTTGGAAATAAGAAACAGCACGAACTAAGTGGGAAACTCCTTAAAAAGCAGCTTTTACAGATGTGAAGTTTGTTACTTTAGCAGATTATTTAAACTTGGACTGGTCATTAAGTGATTATAATCGGTACACCAGTGGAAATGTGCAGTGTATTTAGGCGGCAATTACAAATTTAATAACCGCGCATTCTTGGGAGTATTACGGATGCTTGTGTCAAACGCAGGCACAGACCGCCACCCTCGGAGCAATCTAATGTCTTCATCTTCAGTACCTTATGAGAAGCAGACAAAACTTGAGACTAGGAGAGTAAAACAAGAGTTATGTTTTCTGGCCTTAGGCTCCTCCACAGTGTCAAGTGGATAGCAGAAGTGCTCATTTTCAGAGAACGATGCTGCGGAAAAGCACCCCTACACTCACCGGCTGGAACTTTGGCTGTATAAATCTGTGTCTAATAAGTCTGGTGGTCTGAGTCATCCCTGAGCCCGAGCACCTCCGCCACTCGGGCAGCTGCCTTTTTATTGTTTCCTGGGTCTTCGGAATGCTGACGTTTCCCCTACTTGAGATAAGACTCTCCGCTCCCTCACATGCTCTCCTGCTGTTCTCTGTAGGATCTCGTCTACTGGTACGATTGAAGCGCTTTCGAACAAATCGGTGTCTTTCTTAGGCCAAAGAAAGGAGGTTCGTTTGGTGTGTTATGAGTAGTGTTTCTCAATCTCTGAGTCAGGCATACTTTTGCGAATATGATAAAGGCCATCTAGGTGTTATATATGTGTACTCATAACGTCTGATGTATAGCTTTACATGGACCCTATGAAGCATATCTATGGAGTCCCTGCAGGATCAGTGAACTCGTTTAAAACCCTTGCTGTAGAAAATGAAAGAACCTGAACCATGCAAGAAACAAGAAGCCACAAGATGTTGCTTTAGGAAGGATTCATTTAGCATCATCCCAG
Source organism: Panthera leo (assembly GCF_018350215.1). NCBI lineage: Eukaryota > Metazoa > Chordata > Mammalia > Carnivora > Felidae > Panthera > Panthera leo. Next base: position 58,904,551 of record NC_056689.1, read on the forward strand.
GTTACCTTCCTGGACCAAATACCTACTTTCTGGGTCTATAATATTCAAGAATGTCATTCTAGAATCAGTTCCTATGGTCCTGCTTGTTCTGTCATCCAGATTCAACGATTCTACTCTCTGTGAAATCTCGAACATAATACTTAGCCCCTCTGAGTTTCAGTTTTTCATCTATACAATGGGGATTACAAGCAGATCGACATCGTTGGTGGATATGAGGATTAAAAGAGAGAAGACACAGAAAATGTTTCGGACAGTGCCCAGCTGTCATCGGCGTTCGATGAATGCCAGCTAGACTAGATCAAGTAGAAACACAACTCTGCCCTTGAATCTTAGAGCTGACAAGATAGCATAAATTCTCTGGTGACTGAAATTTTCCAATTTCTTAATAAAGTCATTCGCCTTGCTTTTCTCTGTGCTTTGGAAGAGGAACTGCACTTAGATTCTCCAAAACAGTTGATTCGATCTGGCCCATTTGGTAAGGAATGTCTGGCAAAAGTGCACCGTCTGATTCAGATGTAGTGATTGCTGTAGAAATTGGCTGTAGACTCTTCAGGGACTTCTGCAGTTGAACTGAGAAGACATCCTCATCAAGTACAGTGCTGCTAACACTTCTGGGTACTTTAAGATTCTCGACTACTACTGTTTCTTAAAGAGCCTCTTTGTTTTTTAGAAAACTCTCCAAGGAGATTAATACTCCACCCCATGGAGTTTTACTACAGACTTTCGGTGTCAGTATTTTATTCTTTATGTCCTGTTTTTTCTTGCCTCATCTTAATGACAACGGCGACAGTATGAGCTTTTGCCTGTTGGATGACTTCTTTTCCTTTCCTTTGGCTCTTTTGGGAATTATCTGGCTTCACGTTATCATTAAAAGGCGGTGTGGGACAGACACAGCTTCGGACTCTGGCTCTCTCCTTTACTAGCTCTAGACCCATTAGGAAATCTTTATGCCTCTCTGCGCCTCCATTTTTCTCAACTTTGAAACAAGGGCGTTAGATCTTCTCGAAGGCTCTTCCATCTTTAAAACTTTGTCATCTTAGGAAGCAAGGATCCAACACGAAATGCCCCTTCCCCTGGTCATATGTGGGTTCTTATCCATTTGTGATTCCTGGTGCTGTTGTCCCATGACTGGCACTGTGGGTGAGCAAAACACTCTTGCCTCTCCCTATCCTCTGTTGGGTAACACATACTTAATAACCTATGTATTTCGCCACGTGGCTGTTTTCTCCTCTTTCTGTGCTTTCGCTCCTTTGTTTTTAGGGGTTGGTTGTGCTTCCAGTTCTCGAGTCTCTCTTTGCTCCCTTGTGTCCATCCGTCTGCAGTGCTCTGCCGATTCTTCCTTGCACAGATTCCATTACCCATTCATATCTCTCGCTAAAAGAGGCTTGCTCAAAGAATGCTGCTGGGCAAATGGTATGATGGTCTTAGTAATTTGAAAACTTCCTGCGGTACGTGTTTTCCATTATTGACAACGGGGTTCCAGAAGAATATATGGCTCTGGCAAGAGTTTGGTCAATTTTTTCCTCCTCTTCTGGTGTCACCTGTGTACTAATGAAGCCATTGAGCGTGCTTTGTATGCGGCGGCTTGCACCTCTGTTGGCTCAGGGGTCCTGATGGGCACTTCTTTGTGGTGATGCTGATGTTTCAGAATCCGCAGTGGCAGCAGCTTCACAGCTGTATGCAGAACACCAGGAAGCTTGCATGCTTCTTCCTCGTCCTGGGCATCTTCTCTCACATTTTAAAAATGTCTGAAAAGCACTTCCCGGGTTCAGTTCTTTAACTAGAATTTGGGAATGTGTCTTTCAATGAACAATTCTGCGGGTGACTTCCAGCATGCAGAAGTTTCTGTGTGCCAGAAGTTAGCCTGACTGTTTTTGCAAGAGCAAAAGCCAGTGGAACTAAACAGTGCAGTGGGGATAACTCCAGGCTAGCTGAAGACACCTTTCCAGGCATCCAGCCTCTCTTCCTTTCTCCGAAGCTAGGTAGGGAATTGTATGACACAACCTCAGATTACAAGGAATTCATGTGTGGCAGGCTGTAGGAACCAGGCAGCTAAAAATCAGAATTCGGGCGCATTTAAATTCCTGTTTTTCACTTTTCTGGCTGCTTTCCAGGCATTAAGATCGCAGGACCAGGAGGAATTGGATTTCTATATCTTTCTCATTTCAAAACCTCTACATCTTCCCTAACTCTCCTCTGTCTTGGGGCTTTTTGACCAGCACATGCCATATTATTCGTCTCTCAGGGAGTTGATAAATATTGCCGTCCTTGTCCATTTCAGACCCACTCCACTGAGAGATGGTCAGGAGGAGTGAAACTTTTATTGACAATAGAAGTCAATGAAAGAAAACCCACAACAAAGCAGGCACAGATACTTCCTTCTTCCTCTCTGGGAGTCCGAAGTGATCTCTTGTCTGATGGTTCTGCTCCATTGTTTGTTCTTGAGTTTTAGGAAATATAAGACCTTAGCTATATTAGACAGTAGAGAAGAGAACCATTCTATTGCTTGATGGGCTATAAGTCACAATACAAGTCACTGTCATCTCTCATCATCCCCTAAAAATTCGTAATGGCCTGTTCAAACTATTTTTAGAGAAAAAGCAGATTTCAGCATTGACATTCTGCCCCAGCCTTTACCTCTTCAAAGGAGACCAGCACACATGAAACAGTCAGAAAACAATACAACCCGCCTGGCATTGGCTGTAAGTGCAACAGAGTGATAGAGAATCAATCAGTAAATATTTATTGAGCATCCTTTATTGAGTTACCAACCATGCAAGGCAGAGCAGAAGACAGGGCCCTGCCCTCAGTTTGATTATGGTCTATTTGAGGAAGCAAGCCATAATATGAAAGAACGGGTCTGATGCCTTATGAAATATAATGTCGTGGTCAGCCATGCAGCACAGACACTGTAGAAATTTGGAAGAAAGAAACTTCCCTGATGGGTAGAATGGTAGGCATTTTAAGGCTCGAGCTGGAAGGAGAGGGTAGCTATGCGGAAGACAAAACGATACGGCAAAAGCACACCCGCCCATGAAAGCAGTCCAACTAAACCAGGTGGAGTGAGAATCAGAGCTGAGAAAGTCAGGTGGGGAGAGTACCCAGGAGGCTTTGAAAGCCTTGGCAGAGTGTGGATTCCAACTGTGGACCGCAGAGAATCCATGGTGGTCTTCACAAGGGAAGCGATATGTTGAAAGCAACGTTTCCTGAGGACTAGCCAGGCGGCCACCCTTGGGATAGATGGGAGAGGCAAGAACGTGGAGGCAGGGAATACAAGCAAAAACACTGTTGTGGCTGACCAGGGGCAGGTGCTCAGGAGCTGAGCTCTGGAGGTGGGAGAGGCAATGGAGACGGGACTGATGTTACAGACATTGCTAAGGGGAATTGATAACACTTGCTGACTGACTTCATCTAAAGGGGAAGGACAAAGGCTACACATCAAGAAGGATTCTAAAGTGTTTGGTCTGGTGGTCTTCAAGAGGGTCAGGAGACCTGATTGGGAGGAAGATGAGTCTGCGTTTATTCCTGCTCAGTTTTAGGTGACAGTGGGACAGCTAATGAAAATGTTCAGCAGGCAGCTGGAAATGCAAAAGCCTGAGCTGTAGCCCGGTGTACTTTGGGAGAATTGAATCACTCAGATGTGTTGAGGGAGAAGTGAGGAAACTCACACGGGTCAGAAAAGTAGGAGATGAGGTGAAATTCACAGAGAGAGTGGCCAGGAGAACGAGGGGCACTTTGGAATAGCCATAGGGAGGATGAAAGCTGCGGGTGGGTGGGGGGAGCTGAGGAAAAGGAAACGCACTGGGCCAGATGTGCGGAGTTCTGTGACTCCCTGCATCTTGCCACACCTTGCCTTCTCAGGGTCAGACAGAGGCACCAGAGTGGGACAGTGGACAGGCTGAAGAGGAGGATAAGGGGAATCTGGAGAGGATAAATGGGACCCAGGAGAGCATCACATTGTCTCTAGGGCATGGCACTGCGGGAGAGGGAAGAGGGCAGATTGTTGGCATTAAAGATTGAGGCATAAAACGTAAGGGAGGTGGTGATCCCTTCATGGCGATGGAGGGGACAGGCAAGAAAGGGAGGCCACTCAGGTGTCGCTGCATCCCAGAGATGTCTGTGAACCATGGGTGGCTCCCTAATACTGGCTTGCTTTACCTTCACTCCAGGACACTGTGAAGGAAAGCCCTGCTTCCCACCCTCCAGACTCTAGCTAGTAGAAGTTTCCAGAGACTGAGGTCCGGCAGTTGGTGTGGGGAGAGGGGTTTGCTCGTTGGAACTTGATCTGATCCACTTGAACTGTTGGCTCAAAGCCCCTGATTCACTTCAGGGATGGTTTTTTTTATCATTTAAAATTTTTTAAATTCTTTATTCATTTTTGAGAGAGAGACAGCGACACCAAGTGTGAGCGGGGAAGGAACAGAGAGAGAGGGAGACAGAACCCGAAGTGGGATCCAGGCTCTGAGCTGTCAGCACAGAGCCTGAGGCGGGGCTTGAACTCATGAACCACAAGATCATGACCTGAGCCAAAGTCGGACGCTCAACCCACTGAGCCACCCAGGCGCCCCATATCATTTAAATGCCATAAACGCTAAGAGCAAAGTAACCCACTTGGATGCCTCCCCCACCCCCACTCTCCACACCTGCCAGGCCCAGCACCTGCAGCTCCACTGAGAGAGGACAAGAAATGCCCATTGGCCCCAGAATGGGTGGGGGTGGGGGTACCCTCCAAGCCTGAAGGAAAGATGGGGTGTTAGAGAGGTGCGGGGTGAGCAAGATGATAGAGGTCCATTTGGCTACCGGAGAGACCACAGCTGAGTATCTTCCTGGGGAGGAGGAATAAAAGCAGGTCACCCCCCGCCCCTTCTCCATCTGGGTTTGGGCAACAAAGGGACACAAGCAAAGGCGAACACGTAGGCACACGAACGCACACAGAGACACACAAAGTGCTGGAAACAGCAGAGGTGCATGGCCGATCATAGGACAGACGTTTAGCTAACGGGCTTCAACGCGTGTTAAGGGCGCACGCGGACCTGCTCATTCAGCTCTTCTGCCACGTGTCTGCTCCTTCCTTGCCAAGAGCGTCCTTCCCATGGAGTACCCTGGTGGGAGCAGAGGCAGGCCTCTCCCTTCCAGGCCTCACCCCGTCCCCTTTGTGTCTTTCTAGGTCGCGACATGGCGAGCACCACCCTGCCTGGTTACCCCCCTCACGTGCCCCCCACTGGCCAGGGAAGCTACCCCACCTCCACCCTGGCAGGAATGGTGCCTGGTAGGTGACAATGGTGCAGCTGCCTCGTTTAGATGGGGGTGACTACGCTGTGGGTGCGCTGCTGAGTCGGCTGTAGTCTGAGGCTGGGGGTGGGGGGAGACCCAACGTCCCCTCCCCCCAAGCCTTTTCTGTTCCATCCCTCTCTCTCCCTAGAGGCTGCAGTTGGTCCCTCGTCCTCCCTCAGGAGCAACCCAGGGAGGGAGTTGGCCGAAGGGGCTCTTGTGTGCACCCCACCGTATGCCAGGGCCCCTCCCCGGTGCCCACCCAGCGGAGCCTGTGCCCCGGCTCCTCTCTCGGTGCCCCAGCCCACCCCAGCCAGCTGACACTGCTTGGAAGGGCCTGCCCTGGTTTCCATGGAAACTTGGAGCCCAGAACCATTTCCAGGGGCATTGTCAGTCACTCAGACAAAGCCACCCTGGTCCACACCAACCCGCAGGGAAAACCAGTGTGAACTGACCCCACCCCAGGGAGAGGAGGGAGCTAGTCCCTAAGGAAAGAGGAACAGAAGACAGGCTATGGCAGGATCCAGAGAGACTCTGGCTTCAGAGAGACAAGCTAGAGAACCACGTCTCCTCAGAGGTACCGGGCCCTCATTGCTCCTGGGAGGAGTTGGGTCTGGACTGTATGAATCGGAGAGGCAGAGGCCGGATTTAGGGACTGAGGACTGTAGCTGGAGGCTGTGCTCTTTCCAACCTCCCATCCCAGATTGGGAGCCTGGCTTGAAGCCAGAGGGAGCTGAAGCTTCTGTTCGTATACACACCAAAAAACCCTCTTATCTTCAAGAGGGTGAGACTCGCTGGGCCTGCAGTCCACTGCTGCTGGTTGCCCTCTTGTGTGTCCCTTCCCTGACACACAACCCTCACGGTGGGGGAGGACAGAAGAGGGTGACTGGCCCCACTCCCGGATGTGCATCCAGGGGCAGCCCTGGGGAGGCAGAGCGTGGGGGGAAGGGCAGTGGCAAAGAGGAAGACTGCCCCGGGGTGCTGTACCCCCATAGGGGCTGAAGGGAGTTAGAGGAACTGGCTAAGGAAAGCTGGGAGGTGTAGGTGAGGGGATTCCTGCCCAGATCTGGAGGGGCGTGGGTAGGAGTGTTGGGGACAAGGAGATTCTTCTGGGAAGGTCCCAGCAGTGAGCAGGTGGAGGCTGGAGAAGGTCTTAGAGAGGTGGGGGTGAGGGAGGGGGGAAGCCTGCAAGGAGGTGGGGATGAGGGGAGCCGCAGAGAGCTCATGGTGGCAAGGGGGGAGTCGTTAAACAGAATCTAGTGCTGATGAGGAAATTACACTTGTTTCATTAGCGATGGGGAAGGAGATAGCTCAGTTCCTCTTGGTCACAGTTGAGCTCAGAAGCTCATTATCCTGCTGCACGCATGCTTTCCCTCCTCGTCAATAAACAGGCTTTCCAGTGGCTGCATCCCCCACCCCCACCCCAGCTCCCTCTCGGAGAGGGGCCCCTTCTCCTCTACTTAACCCGCGGTTAGGGATCACTGTAAACAGTCTGGGGTCATCACACAGGAGAAAGGGCGAGGGGGAAACCCGGAGGCCTGGCCTTTCTCCCGCGGAGGGAGGGAAGCAGCTTCCGTCCGCTCCCAGCCCACGGGGCCCTCCGCTAACCGCTCGCGGACCGGCGGGCTGTCCCCCTGCTTCCCACCGCCTCCTTCTGCTGCGTGGCCCGCCTATCGAATCTCTCCAGGGAAAGGCGGGAGGGGGGGGGCGGTGTTTCCCAGCAGAAACCCCCACCCCTTGCATTGGCACCGTGCTGAGATGCCATTCTCAGGACTTTCTGGGACAAAGTGTCCCGAGGGCCTTTCTTCGCCACCCTCCCCGGCTTCCATCCCGTGGGGGCTACGATTCCTAGAACCAGAGTATCCACTAAAAAGGCCCTAGACCCCAACGCAGCGGGGTAGGCGCGCCTGGACCCGGAACAAACCCTCCCTGGGTGACCCAGAGCGCCTCCGTGGCGGAGCCCCGAGCCCCCAGGCCCATGTGCGAGGGCCGTCGGTGCTTCTGCACCCGCCCCCCCGCAACGGGCTCTCCCCACGCAGACCCAGTGGATTGCTCTGCCTCCGTCCTGCCCGCCGCACCTGCACCTCGGGCCCGGGGGAGGCCGCTGGCGGGGCACGTCGGGTCCGCCCGGGCGTTGCGCTGGTCTGATCCCCACTCCCCAACCCTCCCGCAGGGAGCGAGTTCTCCGGCAACCCGTACAGCCACCCCCAGTACACGGCCTACAACGAGGCTTGGAGATTCAGCAACCCCGCCTTACTAAGTGAGTACGCCACCTGGCTGGCCGGCGGCTCAGCGCGTCAGCCCGCGGGCAGGCTTGGCCGGGCTGCTTCCGGACGCCGGTCTTGCTCCCCTCGACCCGCCCTTCGGGTGCCGGGCGGGCAGGCTCTGTTAGTGCAGCACTGAGGCCCCGGGATCCCTAGAGGACGCCCGCGCCTCCCGTCCCTTCTCTCCCTTCCTCTCCCTTCCCGGGGGTTAGAAGGTTCTGCGCCGCCCCCACCCTCGGCCCCCCTGGAAAGTCCCCAGTCGGGCGGCGGCGGTCACCCATTGATCGGGCCCCTCTCCCATCGTGAATGAAGCTCTCCTGGGGGCAACCGGCCCAGCAGCCCAGCCGAGGTCTCCCTTGCCCCCATCCCGCCAGCCCCCAGCCCCGGGGAGGTCTTTGCTTTTCTTTCCTTTTTTGTTCTCCTGTTTGTCCTCTCACCCAGCCCATTCTTCTCCTGTGTTAACTTCCAGGTTCCCCTTATTATTATAGTGCCGCCCCCCGGGGCTCCGCCCCTGCCGCTGCTGCCGCTGCCTATGACCGCCACTAGTTACCGCGGGGACCACATCAAGCTTCAGGCCGACAGCTTCGGCCTCCACATCGTCCCCGTCTGACCGCCCACCCCGGAGGGAGGGAGGACCGACGCGACGCGATGCCTCCCGGCCACCGCCCCAGCCCCACCCCCACCCCAGGAACCCTGCAGCCCTTCACACCACCCCGTCGAAGGCCGGACAGGACGGGTGGAGCCGCGGGCGGGACCCTCAGGCCCGGGCCCACCGCCCCCAACCCCGCCCGCCGCCCCTCCCCGCCTGCCTGGACTGCGCGGCGTCGAGAGGAGGGCGCGACCCAGCTCGCCCCGACTTGGCCCGAGCCGGCCCCGGAGCGGACCAGCCACACCGCGGGACCCTGGCCGGGCCCGCCGCCACGCGCGGGGGACACGTTTCTGTGACACACAATCAGCGCGGACTGCAGCGCGGCCCAGCCCCGGAGCGGCCCGCCTCGGACGCTCCGGCGCCTGGAGGCTTCGCTGGAGGGACTGGGCGAAGGAAATTAAGAACAAAACGATTTTTCTGCAGAAGGAGGAAGAGCCCCCTGCCGAACCCTCGGGGAAAAGTCCTTACGCTCGCGCCAGCCGGACTGCCCCCACCTTCCGAGTGTGCCCTACCCCAGAAGGCGGAACGGAATGGGGGCGTGGGGTGCGGGCTCTTGGGACGGGGGTTGGGGTCATCAGGTCTTTCCGAAGTTGGGACCCAAGGCACGCAGGCCCCAGCAGCGCGCACCCACCGAGCCCTACTCTTGGCTCTACCCTATTCCACCTGAACTGCCTGGTTCCCCAGGGCACGCCTACTAGTGACCAGACTCTCGGCCCCATCTCGCCCCTACCTCAGCGTCTCTTCCATCTGCGGCCCTCCCATTCTTCCCCCCTGCCTGTCCTTTTCCCACCCCACGACTCTGCACCTCTCCTTCCTAACTCCTCGCCCCTGCGGAGGCTCTCCAGTGCCCGCTGCAGGACCAGTTTCCGTAGGCCGCGGGCACTGGTCTTCCCGGGCAGTTCCTGGACGTCCCCTCCCCCGACACAGACTCTCGATCTGCCGGTGGTAGGAGCCGGTTCTGAGCCGGCGTCTGAGCTGCGGCGGGGTGGGGGTGAGGGCCGCCCGCCCCATCCCCACCCCCACCCCCAGCCTCCTCCTCCGGCAGGAACTGAACAGAACCGCGAAAAGTCTACATTTGATATGATGGTCTTTCCAAAAAGGAGAAGCAAAACAAAACAGAAACCCAACAGGCTGCTGCTTTGTAAAAAGACGGTGTGTGTCGTGTGAAGGCGAACCCCGATGTATATAAGCCCGCCCCTCCGCCCCGCCCCGCCCGGTAGAGTCCCCGCTGCCCGCCCGCCCTGCCTGTAGATACGCCCCTCTGTCTGTGCTGTGAGAGTCGCCGCTCGCTGGGGGGGAGGGGGGGACACAGCTACACGCCCACTAAAGCACAGCACGTCCCGGGGGAGGGGGGCATTTTTTATGTTACAAAAAAAAAAAAAAAAAATTACGAAAGAAAAGAAATCTCTATGCAAAACGACGAACATGGTCCTGTGGACTCCTCTCGCCTCTGTTTCGTTGGCTATTTCTCTGTAATTCCGTGTTTTCGCTCTCCTCGTCTCTCTCCTCCGCATCTCTCCCCTCTCTCCATCTCTCTCGTCCCCGCCTCTCTCCCCCTCTGTCTCCGTCTCCGTCTCTGTCTCCGCCCCTCCCTCGGCCTCTCCCCCAGCCCCGGCCCGGCCGCCTAGCCCTCGCCGGCTAGCCCCGAGGTGGCCCCCCGACCCCAGCCCCGGGCTCGCCCCTCCGGCCGTGCCCCGCGCGCCCCGGGCCGCCCCGCCCCGTAGTTGCTCTCTCGGTAGCGGCGATGCGCCCTGCATGTCTCCTCACCCGTGGATCGTGACGACTCGAAATAACAGAAACAAAGTCAATAAAAGTGAAAATAAATAAATAAATAAATAAAAATCCTTGAACAAATCCGAAAAGGCTTGGAGTCCTCGCCCAGATTATCTCTCTCCCCTTCGAGCCTTGTTATTTGAAAAGGAAAACGAGAAAAGAGAATAGTTGAAGGGAACTGCCGGCGCCCGGCCAGGCTCCAGTGGCCCGAGTGGGGGCGGCGAGGGCGCTGAGGTTCAAACTCCGAGGCCCGGTCCTTCCCAGTCCTCGTGGAGCTGGCCTGGCCGGGCAGGGGCCCCAGACCCAGGACCCAGCCAAACCCTCGAGAGATCCCCGACAGCTCTGGTCTCCTTAGCCACTTTCAGCGCGTCGGTTCGTTTTGATTCTTTTCTTTTTCTTTCTTTTCTTTTCTTCTTTTTTTTTTTTTTTGTGCACATGAGAAATAAATAATAATAATAAATAATAATAATAATAATAAATAATAATAATAATAAAATTTTGTATGGCACTCCCCATGGCTCCAGGTTTGTCTCTCCCTGTCTCTGGGACAGGCCTCCTCTCACACTGGTCGACCCCAAATACCTGACTCAGTGATCCTCCAACCGTGACCTCCCTGTCACCCCCTTTGCCAAGACCCTTTCGTGATGGCTGAAATCCGGCAAAGGCCCAGATGAGTCCTCCCTTCAGTAGCTACCCCCACCGCCCGGCCCGCTCTGGGGGCAAGGAGTTGCGCTTTCCAAAACTTAGGTAACTTCGAGTTAGGCGTCTATACCAGGCCTATTTGGTCACCCTGCCTCTCTCCCCGCACCCCGATTGAGGGTTCAGGCTCTCTGAACGCAACGTCGTCGGAGGCGCTCTACCCGTGGGTGGGGGGTGCCTGCTGTGCCCGCTCCTTCCTCCGCTCATCCCTCGGCCGCATTTTTGTCCCCTGAGTCCACACGGCGACCGCGGAGGCCGCAGACTCCTGGCACGAGTTTCCTCGCCGGTCATTTACTTCCAGGCCTGGACAGTGCCCAGACCCGCGGAGACTCGGAGAACTTGCCGCTCACCGGACCTCATGTGCCCTTGGCTTTGTCCTGGAGAGGGCGCTTAGGCGCTTCTGTCTGTGTGTCTGTCGGTGGCTTCTATTTATGTTTCCGTGGGTCTGTACGGCCCTGGGAGGGTCTGGTAGTGGAGAAGTAGGAGAACAGTTCGTTTTTTCGGACACCCTTACTGTTCTTGTGCCCGGGTGTCCGGGGAAGGATCTGTGCGGCCGTCCCTGTGTCTCTCTGTTCCTACTTTGGGGAGGGATGGAGGGATTGTCCAGGATTGTCCAGGCTGCATCCCGGGTACTTGAAAGGGGTACCCCCTCTATCTCTCCAGCAACCTCCCAACTCCAGCCCTCCCACAAAGGTCACAGCCTCCACCTGGTCTCTCTGCTCGCAGAGACTTCCTTTCTCGGCCGTTAGCCCCCAACTCTGCCTTTTCTCACTTGAAAGACTATTGAAACTCTGAGCTGCCAAGGATGACAACCAAGGCCTGGAGATGGACTAAGGAGTGACCTTCTCCCTTGGCTGGTATCTCCCGGACACCTCCTTCCCACCAGGATCCCAGAGGCCTTTCTTTCCCCAAGCCCATTTGCCCAGCTTCACCCACATCATGGGACTTCAGGAGGATATGAAGGATCCCCAACAAATCAGCAAGCCCCTAATCAAGGCTATCCCCTCTCTTCTCCCTCTCCACCTAGGTCTCCTCCCTATTCCCCATCTCAGCAAATGACAGTCCCGATTTTCCACCCTGCGCAGTGAGTCTCCTAGAAGAATGGTCTTCGGACTTCTTTGATCATACACATCTATTGGCAAAAAGAATTCTGAACGTGTACCCCCAATATAGGTATATTTCCTTATTTACAAATTCCGTAAATGTACTACTGGACTAACGTTATGAATTTCATAGCACGTAAAAAAAAGAAAAAGGGTGCGATTGGAATACATAGAAAGAGAAGTTCTAGTGTTCTCATCTCATGCCTAAATAGATTCTTTTGTACTCCCTGGAAAAGTTACACCCCACTTGGGAGATCCTGCTCGGAATCCATCAAGACCCAGGACATCCATCCAGCAGAACCCCTAGCTGTTGCCTGATGCCCAGTGGGTGAGTTCCTGGAAATTCCTGAGTTGGCCCAGCCAATGCTGCTCTCATCATGAAGAAGGCTACTGGGCCCCCAGTACCTGGCTTTGCCTCCAGGTGCCCCTAGACTGGGAAACCTTCCCAGGGTTCATTAAATTAGAAGCCAGCCCTTACCTGGGTCCCACCAGAACCCCTTGCCTTCTGTTCTATTCTGGTCACCTTCAGACCAAGTTGGACAGCAAGGATCCCATTGTCTACAGTGACCATCTTTGCCCAGAAGCTTTCACGTTGTGCCCCTCCTGAGGTACTGATTTCCGCTTGGAAATCTGAGGGGCCCCCAAGCAGTTCTGCCCTCTTTGGCCAGTTTCCTGTTCTAACTGCAGCCCCATTTACCCACCCCAAACACCAAGAGGGCCCATTCTCTAGTTTCAGTATCCCCCAGAACTCACCTAATTTTGACTTGGCAGGTCCTGTCCCTGCCCCACCCCACAGAGTTCCCAGCTGAGGTGCACCAAGTATGACAATTAGAAACAGATGAATAAAGGTGTCCTGGGTTGAAGGAACAGCGGGAGGAAAGACATAGAGGCATGGAAATATACCAGATAAAATGTGGCTGGAGAATCTGGTGCCTGGGGAGAGACAGAGGGGGTGGAGGGTGAGGGCGGGAGACGAAGCATAAAAGTAGTTGAGAGCCAGGATACTGTGCCGGAAAATGTCAAAATGGTATCCATCACCTACACGGCCCCTTTAGGGAAGCTGCCCCACTCCCCGCCCCTCCTGCGCATGTAGACACCATATTTGTACCAACGACTCTGCTACGCGAATTGGACTCTAGCACAAATCCAAGCCGAGCCAATCAGGACAGCACACAGGACGAGGGAGACAATGAGGACATTCCCCTTGGGGAGCAAAGCCCCACGGAGGCCCTGAGGGGATTCCCCAGTCTTCCTCATCTCCGTCTCCGTAGAGGACAGCTCCATTCTACCACTCACTCAAGCCAAAGACTCACAGCTTCCCTGACGCCCTCATCTTTCTCACGCCACTTCTGATCCACTGGCGCAATCAGACAGCTCTACCTTTAAAACAGACATGGAATTGGACCGCTTCGGACCACCCGCACTGCACTGTCTTAGTCCAAGCCACTAAGATCGTTTGCCTGGGTTTACAAAAGACCATTCTCATCAGTCTTTCTGCTTCCGTCTTTGCCCCACCCACCCCAGTCTGTTCTCCCCCAGGCAGCCAGACTCATGCTCCAAAATGTAGAGCAGACCATGTCCCTCCTCTGCCCAGAGCCTTCCAGTGGCTCCCCTTCTCCTGCGGAGTCAAAGTCAGAATCCTAAAACTGCACCTATGCACATTCTGCACCCTGCACATTCTGGCTCTCTCCCCGCCCCCACATCCCTTCCGCTGCTATAAGTCACCTCCCATTACCTCCTCTAGCTCACTGTGCTCTGAGCCTGCTGACCCCTGCACAATACTTTGGTTTCTCCAAGCATGAGGCTTCTCAAGACACTTGCACTTGATGTGCTTAATACCCCCGACACTCGCCCCCACTTCCTTAAGGACTCTGCTCCAATGTTACCTTATCAACAGGGCCTTCCCTGACCAACTTAAATATCCCTCTGCTTCTCCATGCTCTTTACCACCACCTGAAAGATTATGTTTTATTGGCTTCTGTCTTGTCCTCTCCCATTAGAATGTGAGCTCCGTGAGAGCAGATTTTTGTGTGATCTGTTTGCTGCTGTATCGCCAATGCCTGGACAGTGTTTGGCACACAGATGCTCAGCAAATGTGTGATGGACAAATAAATGAATGGGGTGATGAGAACAAGAAATTGTGAGTAGGCAGGGGGCTGAGGCAGGGGAGAGAAACAGTAAAGAGTGAGAGATGAGAGGAACCCTCAGTCACATAGAAGAGGAGGATGACCCCCAGAGAGCAGCCGAGTAGCTAAGAAAGAAGTGAGAAAGGGCAGAGGCTGTTCCTACTTCTCTCACGGCCCAGTGGTTTGATGTGATCACAGAACTCCTTGAACAACTTCCTCCGTTACCTAGGGTGACTCTTTCCCACCGTTGTCCCCACGGGGGCGTTGAGGATGCATCTCTTCATCCAGTGGGACACTGCCCCTCCACCATCCTGTACAGTGCTTATGGGGCTGTCGATTAGAGTGTCCTAGCAACCCCTGACCACAGCTGTGGGCCTGAGACCCACATCTGGCCAATGAGGACCTCATGTCCTTGTCCAAAGCACATAGTCCTCAAGTTAGGAACAGAGTCTTGTCAGAAGGCTCATTACTGGGAACTGGAAGAGAGAAGTTCTCTTCTCTCGGCCTATAACCTCAAATGATAAGGGCTTTGGACCCCTAAGGACTGCCACCCACCATGTGGAGAAAGCAGACCCACTCAGAGTCAGGCAGGGACACAGAGCTGAGAAGTAGAGAGAGAAAAAGAGTTCTGCTGGTTTTACCCAAGCTTCTGGAGCCGGCTAGGCCTGAAACAAGACCACTTTTGGACTTCCAGGGTCGTAACCCGGTACTTTCTCCTTTTTTTTTCACTTAAGCAAATGTGTTGGATGTCTGTCAATTGCACCTGAAAGGGTTCTGACTTAAACAGTTGTAGAGTGCACACATGCCCTGTTAAGAACTTTGAATTTTTTTTTTTCTATAGGCGATGAGAGCCATGAAATTTTTTGAGCAAGAGAGAATGGCTTAATGGGTCTGTGTTTTTGGAAGAGCTCTCTGTCCATAATGTGAGGAGTAGGATAGGAGAAGAGACATTGGGTACAGACAGGCCTGTACTGCAGTGGCCCAGGCAAGAGATAATGGCGGTCTACACTCAGGATTCACTCAGGAAGGACACTGGCATGGAAAATGATGAGGGTATATTTTTAAGTAAAAAAGAAAAGAAATGTGTCGAGCAGTAGACACACTGTATAAGAAAAAGGAAAAATAGAAATCATTTGCTTCTATATTACATACACATTGGAAAGATAAACACCAATCTAATGAAAAGAGCTGTCCCTGTGTGGGGAACAGTGTAGATGCAGACCCAAAGGAGTAAGGTATCTCTGGGTATATACCTTTTTAATGTAATTTTAACTTTATTGAAAAAAAAATGAAATTTAAATTAAAAAATGCAAAGAGACAATCAGGTCCTTGGCATGTATAGGCATAACTGTTTAATGAATAAACCAAATTTTGGTTTTTTGCTGTATGACTAAGGAAAAGGACATTGCATTTGGTGAATAGGGGATACGTGGTGACCAGAAAGCTAGTGCTTTTTGAAGGTGGAGGGAGGACTGGGGTGGGGACGGGGGAGGGGATGTGGCCAAGACCTGAGGAAGCTGGAGACAGAGTGTAAACAATTCTTTTGAAAGGTTTGGAGAGGAAAAGGCTTGAGACGTTGTGATTGGTGAGTTCAAGGGTATGTTCTTTCAGGCTAAGGGCTGTGGATAAGCCTGCTGGCTGAGGCAGAGGGTGGAAGGCAGGGGTAGGGGGTGAAGGGAGGCTGTTTGAAGATGGATGTGAGAGGCTTATGGAAGGAGGTCTGAAAGAATGGGGCAGAGGCATAGGGGTGAGGGGTGGGGAGGACCCAGAGAATTCTACTGGGAGAGGAAGGTCGTAAGAGGAAGGGAACTGCCGGGGTTACTCAGAGGGAATTTAGGAGGCACAACTTCTGTCTGCTCAGAGTGTGGGGCGCAGGGCTGGGCCCAGCCTTGAGGAGGGTAGAGTTGTAGAAGAATCTCCTGGGGATTCAGAAGGACTTCTGACAGCAGGAGCGTGTTGCCAGCCAGCAGCAGAGAGAACACACAGGGGTGGTAGATCTCTGGCTCCCCTTGCCCAGGCTGGTTCCATCTGTCAGGGCATAGCAACTAGATACCCCCTCCCAAGATTGCACTGCTCCTCCCTTTCTGATCTGATCCACATCCCCCTCCTCCATGTGGCCTCCCTACCTGAAAGAACCCCAGCAGCCACTCAGGCCCATTTTCATGATCTGATCTTTGTGACTGTCCATCCCCAAGTGCCCAAGCATGACCTCAACTGCCTTGTAGGAGAGGTCTGTAGAAGACCCATCCTCCCAGCGTTCCCTCACAAGGAATTCCCAGCCCCCATATGCAACCTAGAGGCAGAACAACAAGCATGTGTGCCTGGAGGCATCTCTAAGCCAAGAGCAGAAGGGACGCAAAAGTTGGGTCTAAAAGGGCCAATAAAGCCCTTCCTCTCTCTGTGCCTCAGTTTCCTCATGTGTAAAAACCAGATGGCCTCTAGGACTCCTTCCCACTTTGACATTCTAGGCTTCTACAGTTATAAACTCTAGGTGCTCAGGCAATCTCTGTGAGCAGGAGAATTCAAGAAACCTCTGTGGAGGTTGAGTAGGTATATTCAGATGGTGAAGGTGATGGAGGAGGGTTTTTTGAACTGTAGAAGGAGGAGGCATGGATTTATTTGTTGCCATCTCTCCCATCTGGGAGTTAGTACTGCCTTTTCCTATCTCTCTTCCCAGTGTCTGCCCAGAGGTCTCTAGGGATAGGGGCTGCAAGCATTGAGACAGGAGAGTGGTGGGGCCCATTGAGGGTGCAAGGTAGGGGACTAAGGGAGGAAGACAAAGGAAGCAGCTATTTGGGGCCAACTACATTCTCTGCCTCCCCCCACACCCCCACCTGCCCAAAGCATCCCAATACCCTAATTAGCCAGTCCCTTAGGCCCCTGTTAGTCAGGCCGGCTGAGCGCCCAACTCCCTGGGGACCAGCCCCCTTACCCCCCAGACTAATCAGTCCTTTGCTCCTTGAGTGCATGAGCGTGCGCGCGCATGTACACACACACACACACACACACACACACCCTTATTCTCTCCCAGAGCCCCAGGCCTCATTCTCGCCTTCAGAGGGTTAATTTAGGGTAGTACTAAATTCTCCCAATGAAGACACCCCCACTTGAGATGATTGAAGAGTTGGGGAGAAGCCAGGGAAAGTTTGGGGGTGCTTTCCAATTGGAGTTTTCTCTCAAACTTATGGGACCAAGAATGTATAGCAAAGGATGAAGCCATGAGTGGGGGTGCCCTATGGCACCCCAAGCCCTTGGGATGGCACCTCTCAGGCCCCCATCTATGGTCAATATTCACCCCAATCCAGACCCTCTCCTCCCCTTCATCTCCCATTCGTCTCCCCACCCCCTTACCCCCCGACACCCGCACTGTCAGCCCAAACACATGATAAATTGCCCTGTCAACAGAATTCATTCAGGGACCAATTAATTCCACAGAAATGAACCAGGAGCCATCAGTTGCTGAAAAACTCAGAGTGCAGGGAGCAGAGGGAGGGGGTGCAGGCGGGGGGTGGGCGGCAGAGGAGGGGACAGGGAGGCTGGGGAAGTTAGTCTGACAGAAATTGGTCATTTAATGCTTAAGTGCACGCTAGACAGCCCTGTCATCGCCCGCGGCCCCCGCGCGGGATTAATTATCAGAGGAGGAGAGGGCAGCCCAGCCCAGCCCAGCCATCTGTCACCAACCAAGGCTGGAGTCACCCAGGACTTGGGCCACCCTGAGTCCACTTCCAAGTCTTCAGGCCTCTTGCTTCCTCGCTTCCACATCCTTCCACATCCCAATCCTATGTCCAACCTCATATTGTAGACCCTCAGGTGCATTTAGTCAGGTCTTGTCATCAGCTTAGGCCAACCAGGAAGCCTCTTTGACCTCTTGACTGGGTTAGGCCCCATAACTCCCTGTACTCCTCCATCATTACCCTCAGCCATCTTGGGTAACTCTTTGTGGGTAGCCCAAGATATGATTGTCCCACCCATTGATCCTGGTGTGAGGGAATGGCACCATGTTTCACACAACTGCTCAAGTCAGAATCCTACTGGTTGTCCTTGACTCTTTCCTCTCCCTTATACCTCTCATCCAACCAGAATCCAAGTCCGGTTGGTTCAGCCTCCCATAAACGTATGAAATCTGGGCCAGTTGCTTCTAGCTCCTGACCACCACCCAAGGCTGAGCCATCAGCAGCTCCACTTGAACTCCTGATTTAGGCTCTTGCTAACAACTAACAATTATCTTTAAAAATACAAGTAGTATCCTGTTGTGCCCCTCCACACAAACACACACACACATACACACTACCTTCCAGTTTGACACTCTTTGGTGGACCACCATGGACCCGCAGGGTGTCAAGTTCAAACTCTTGACTTGACTCTCAAGGCACAAAGTCCCAGCCTCACCTCCAGTATGCTTCCCTTGCTTTCTCTACCGTCCTCCCTTTCTGAGTCCCACTGACCTCCCTTTCTGGTTTTTCTCCCCGCCTACAAACCTCTTTCTACCCTGTGATGCTACCCGCCCCCCAACTAACTTTACTAACTCCTATTCATCTTTGAGATCTCAGATTAAATGTTACTCCTTCCAGAAAGCCTTCCCTGACCCCTTGATGTGCTTGTATAGCTCCCAAACTTCCATTCATCAACATGTCACCTTATTTATGCATTGTCTGTCTTTCCACCAAAATGTTAATTTCATGAGAATGGAGTCCATGTCCTTATCCTTATAACCTGGCACTTAACGGATATCAGAAAATATTTGTTGAATAAATAAATTAATGAATAAAGGCCTAACCTTGTCTTGGCTCTATCCCTAGCCTGACTCTGGGGCCAAGCTCCTCAGAGTCAGATCTTTCCTGGAAGCCCAAGACATGCTGGCGTGACTGGGGAGATGAGAAACCCTCAGGATACTTGTGAGCCCCTGAGACTGACCCAAACCAGCTACACTAGGTGGGTTCAGATGAGGCTGCTGAGAGCTGAGGTTAGATTGGTCAAGAGAATGGCTGGAAGGACTTCCTAGAAGAGCAAAGCCCAGGGTCTGGAAGAAGCATGCTCTATGCAGAGACATGGGTTGGCTGAAGCATGGGGCTGATCAGAGAAGGAAGGGGTAAAAAAGTTGGAAAGAGAACTTTCCAAATATGATTTTGCTATACTTCCCAAAGGTTGAACTGACAGGACTTGGATACTGATTAGATGAGAGGGATGAGGGAGACCAGTTTGTGAAGGGCAATGAATGCCAGGCTGAGTTTGGCCTTTCTCCTGTCATTGACTGCTTCTGACGATGGCCAGATGCAGAGTTTTATTTGCAGAGTTAATTCAGGCTGCCCAACAGGGTGATTAAAGGGAAAAGTTGAGGCAAAGATATCATTAGGAAGCTGGTAGAGTTATGAGAGACAGAGAGAGAGAGAGAAGTTGACCTATGGAAAGAAGGTTTGTGATAGAGAAGTCTCCCATGACAAGCAGAGGGGGATGAGGTGAGCGGAGGGATCTTCTCTCCAAGAAGTTCAAGAAGGCCTGGTGGCAGCCTCACTGAGATAGCATATCGGGACTTGGCTGCCAATTGTATCTGAAGGTGAGGGAGAGAGAGAGAACAACAGATGATTGGCTCCAAGGTTTGTGTTCCAAGAGCCTGGATGGCTGATGAGGCCATCAGCAGTAAGACAAGAGGCTGACTCGGTACTAGAAACAATGAACATGACTTTGTCTACATGCCTGAGTTTGGCATGCTTGGGCATGATGTCCAAAAGACAGAATTAAAGAGCAGTAGCTCAGGGGTGTGAATTGGCCTTGGGATGTAGAATTGGGAGCTATACCTTCCTACCTTTGCTTTCCCACCTATCCTCCAAATTTGCATTTCAGTTTGGATAAGCCAGTGTAACTTTGTGATGAATTACAATAGTATAACGCTTAAGGTAATCCTACAATAATACATATAATGCAGTAAAGATATGTCATCAAATACAAGTGATAGTGTAATAATAATAATAATAATAATAATATGTAATAACATAATCTAGAAATA
Source organism: Panthera leo (assembly GCF_018350215.1). Lineage (NCBI taxonomy): Eukaryota > Metazoa > Chordata > Mammalia > Carnivora > Felidae > Panthera > Panthera leo. The sequence goes on from NC_056689.1 coordinate 58,924,440, forward strand.
AAATAACCATATGACAATTTACGAATATCAACCAGGAAATTATGAGTCAATATATTGGTTAACAGTATGGGCTGTATTTTGGTAACGAGGTAACCATGTAATCAGTGATTGCAGTGAATTAGTGTTGAAATGACTGTAACAAGGCATACAACCCAGCAATAAAATGACAACCTGACAGTGTAATCATGTTAACTTGGTAATGAGGTACTGATATAAGGATGCCATGACTCAATGGCAGAGTGGTGATGACGTCACACAGTAATAAAGCCTCGAGATCAGTGAAAAGAAAGAGGACAGAACTCTTAACATGAGCCCCAAGGCCCTGAGAACAGAGTGAGAGAGTCCTAAGTTTGAATAGAACCTTCCTCAGGATGCAGCAAAGGTCTGGAAGCAGCTGCTGGAGGGATGATATAGCCTGGGACAGGAAAGAGTTGAGCCAAGAAGGAAAGTTGGCAAGGCAAAACAAACAAACAAAAATAGTATTGGCTTTGCAGGACAGGACACAGTGCTGTGGAGCTGGCCAGAATGGAGGGGCCTGGGCTGGGGTCAGAAGGAGGCAGTCTCTGACTGCCGAGTAGTATCTGAACAGCCCTAACAGCGTTCAGTGTTCTGAGTGCTCATTTGGCCCAAGAGATGTCTGCTCCCTCAGGAGCTAGAAAGGACGGTAAATCACGTTCAGTACTGTACTTGTAAGATTCTTAGAACCATCAAGTTGACAAATATATAAAAGAAAACCCAGAGCTAATAATAATAACACAATTGAAAACAACTCACCTTTATCCAATCTTTAGCATGGACTAGGCACGGTAATCAGTACTTTCCCTGCATTATCCACAACAACCCTGTTAAGAAGGTTTTACTGTTTCTATTTTATAGATAAGAATAATGAGATTGGTTAATATATTTGCCCAGAGTCACAAAGCAAGTAAGGGGTAGAGCTGGAATTCAAACCCAGGCCCATTTCCCTTTAGAGCACATCCGTGCCCTTGCCATTGGGTATCTGCTTTAGCATGTGTCTCTAAGTAAGAAGCAAACCAGGGGGCAGGTTGAGCCACGATGAAAGTGTGTAACATATCCCTAAACACTAATTTTATTAAAAGACCAGTGTTAAGGTGGATAAAAATATGTATAATAAGCAACCACCTATCTCATAAAGAAAGGAGGAATATGAACACATATACTTATTTATACACCTTTTACAAAATGGAAATATGAACCAAAAGGCTTTTTAAAATGTTCATCTGTTGAAGAGGGGAGGAAATAAACGACGAGGAACAGGGTAGAAAATAGACATAACTGACTATATCTTATTTTGTAGACTTGACTTTAGAACCATGCAAATATTTTATATAATAATACAACAAAACTAATTAAATTAATAAGGAATCTCTGACCCCCCCCCAAAAAAAAACAAAAGCAAAATGAGACAAATGAACCTAACTATTCGTGGAGCTGGTGTCACAACCACATAGACAGAAACCATTTCAAGTAATTTAAAACCTAGTCATTGACTGTACATACATTCCCTAGTGGGACATACATTAATAGAGAAAATAAATAATGATATCAATATTCGTGGAGTTTTTCAGTGTGAGAGAAACAAACAAAACCAGATGGAAAATCAACAAAGATAAGTAAAAGCTCCATGGTCCTGGATTTAATTGGACGTATTAGTAATAACTCAATGCATTTTACCTTTTTTAAAAAATTACTTTCCTGGATCTATCCATGGAAAAAGAAAAAGAAAATGACCAACTCAATACCAAGCACCCCAATCCCCAGATTGTGGTCTTTAAATACCACTTTGCACTAAAAGGAGCAAGTACTCTGGGAAAATGGAAGATTCCAAGTCTGAAATAGGAAATGTAAAAGATGATTCTGGAAATCTTGTCATATCAGAAAGCAAAAAATCTACTAAAGAATACTAGGGTCATATTAAAAGGACTTAGTTGACAATTAGAGGCTCTCATTGGCCAATGACTGAGCATCAATGAGAATAACTGCAATTAATTAAAAATCATAAAATATATTTAAATTCATGAGTCCATAGTTATACCTAAAAGAAAAGCCTTATTGATCTTCTTTGGAGGTTTCTAGGAAATCAACTAATTATTTGGGAAACTGATAAAGAGAAAAAAATCAAGTATACTTCTACTGTGTTTCTTATATGAACTGTACCTTAGGAGAATCAAATAGTAGGTGAGGGGAAGTTTCTCTTTATAGAAGTCTTCCAGCTAATAAATGAAGAAGACATGGATGGGACTAGAATATTCTCATTTTGTAATCCCTAACGGAATAATAAATCTAGACAACAATCATTGATGGCTGTTAATTTCCCAAAAAAAGAAATAACAGAACATTATGTGCCTCTTGATGAAAATACAACAACAACAACAAAACCTATTAACTGGATTTCCAAAAATATCAAACCTGAATCTGAACAAGTCACTGGATATAACTCGTATTTTATAGAAAATACTATGAACAGAGGAACCACAAGGATGCATTCTGATTTAGGTTCTTGTCCCCATCACCCATTTAGCCCATCTCCCCACCCACGACCCCTTCAGCAACTCTCAGTTTATTCTCTATAGTTAAGAGTCTCTTATGGCTTGCCTCTCTTTATTTTTCCCCTATGTTCATCTGTTTTGTTTCTTAAATTCCACATATGAGTGAAATCATATGGTATTTGTCTTTCTCTGGCTGACTTATTTCGCTTAGCATGGTACTCTCTAGCTCCATCCACATCATTGCAAATGGCAAGATTTCATTCTTTTTTATGGCTGAGTAATATTCTGTTATATATATATATATATATATATATATATATATATATACACACACACACACACACACACACACACACACACACCACATCTTCTTTATCCATTGATCAGTCAATGGACATTTGGGCTCTTTCCATAATTTGGCTATTGTTGATAATGCTGCTATAAACACTGGGGTGCATATGCCCCTACGAATCAGTTTGTATCCTTTGGATAATCGCCTAGTAGTGCAATTCCTGGATTGTAGGGTAATTCTATTTTTAACTTTTTGAGGAACTGCCATACTCTTATCCAGAGTGGTTGTACCAGGTCGCATTCCCACTAGCAGCGTAAGAGGGTTCCCCTCTCCATCCTCACCAACACCTGTTGTTTCCTGTGTTGTTAGTTTTAGCCGTTCTGACAGGTGTGAGGTGGTATCTCATTATAGTTTTGATTTGTAGTTCCCTGATGATGAGCGATGTTGAGCATCTTTTCATGTGTCTGTTAGCCATCTGGATGTCTTCTTTTGAAAAATTTCCATTCATGTCTTCTGCCCATTTCTTAACTGGACCATTTGTTTTTTGGGTGTTGAGTTTGAAAAGTTCTTTACAGATTTTTGGATATTAACCCTTTATCAAATACGTAATCTGAAAATGCCTTCTCCCATTCCGTAGGTTACCTTAAAAGACTGAAGCCTTTTATCTTGATGAAGTCCTAATAATTCATTTTTGCTTTTATTTCTCTTGCCTCAGGAGATGCGTCTAGTAAGAAGTTGCTATGGCCAAGGTCAAAGAGGTTGCTGCCTGTGTTCTCCTCTGGGATTTTGATGACATTTATGTCTTTCATCCATTCTGAATTTTTTTGTGTATGGTGTAAGAAAGTGGTCCAGTGTCATTTTTCTGCGTGTTGCTGTCAAGTTTTCCCAACACTATTTGTTGAAGAGACTGTCTTTTCTCCATTGGATATTCTTTCCTGCTTTGTTGAAGGTTAGTTCGCCATATAGTTGTGGGTCTATTTCTGGGTTTTCTGTTCTGTTCCATTGATCTATGTGTCTGTTTTTGCGCCAGGACCATACTGTCTTGATGACTAAAGCTTTGAAATATAGCTTGAAGTCCAGAATTGTGATGCCTCCAGCTTTGCTTTTCTTTTTCAAGATTGCTTTAGCTATTTGAGGTCTTTTGTGGTGCTGTACCAATTTTAGGATTATTTGTTCTAGTTCTGTGAAAAATGCTAGTGGTATTTTGATAGGGATTGCATTAAATGTGTATATTGTTTTGGGTAGCATGGACATTTTAACAATATTTGTTCTTCCAATCCATAAGCATAGGATGTTTTTCCATTTCTTTATGTCATCTTCAATTTTTTTCATCAGTGGTTTATAGTTTTCAGAGTACAGATCTTTTACCTTTTCGGTTAGGTTTATTCTTAGGTATCTTATGGGTTTTGGTGCCATTGCAAATGGGATCAATTCCTTGATTTCTCTTTCTGCTGCTTCATTACCGGTGTATAGAAATGCAACAGGTTTCTGTACATTGATTTTGTAACCTGAGACTTTATTGAATTCGTGTATCAGTTCTAGCCATTTTTTGATGGAGTCTTTCAGATTTTCACACAGAATATCATATTGTCTGCAAACAGTGAAAGTTTGACTTCTTCCTTGCCAATTTGGATGCCTTTTATTTCTTTTTGTTGTCTGATTGCTGAGGCTAGGACTTCCACTACTATGTTAAATAACAATGGTGAAAATGCACATCCCTGTCTTGTTCCTGACCATAGAGGAAAAGATCTTAGTTGCTCCCCATTGAGGATGATATTAGTTGTGGGTCTTCCATATATGGCCTTTATGATGTTGAGGTATGTTCCCTCTATCCCTACTTTATTGAGGGTTTTTATCAAGAATGGATGCTGTACTTTGTCAAATGTTTTTTTGTTTTTTGTTTTTTTTTTTTTTTGCATCTATTGAGAAGATCGAATGGTTCTTATCCTTTCTTTTATTGATGTGGTATATCACATTGATTGATTTGCAAATATTGAACCATCCCCCCCTTGCAGCCTAGGAATTAATCCCACTTGATCATGGTAAATAATTCTTTTAATGTAATTTTGGATTGGGTATCTTATTGAGAACGCTATGAAGTTTTTTAGATGTACTAGTGATATTATGATCATTTTTAAAAGCCTTTTTATTTTAGAAATATAAGCCAAAATATTTACAGATTAAGTGATATAATGTCTGGGACTTGCTATAAAATAATTTGGGGGGTGGGGTACTTGGAGATTATATGGAACATGACCAGCTATAAATTGATCGTTGTTGGAGCTGGATTTGTTTGTTATGTTATCCTCTCTATTTTTATATATGTTTAAATTTTCAGTAATAAACAATGTTAAAGCATTGTTATATTGAAACAAACTACTTAAATTTGGGGATAGCCATCTCACCATCTTGATTTTTAGAAAGCTGACATCTGTCTTCAATTACTTATCTGTCCAAGCTAGAGATTTTGAAAAAACTGAACAGCCCAAAAGAAAATGCTTCTAGATTCTGGTAATTAGGGTCTCCCATAAAACATTTGAGTCCCCGCCTTACTGCTTTTCAGTGAAGTCTACTAATCAACAAATCTCAAACATGCATATAGAGTTTCCAAGCAGTCTTTCATTGCCTTACTTTTGTGTATTGATGGACATGAATGGATACTAATTGTTTTAATGTTTATTTTATTTTTGAGACAGAGAGAGACAGAGTGCGAGTGGGGGGAGGGGCAGAGAGAGAGGGAAACACAGAATCCAAAGCAGGCTCCAGGCTCCGAGCCATCAGCACAGAGCCCGTCACGGGGCTCGAACTCACAAACTCACGAACCGTGAGATCATGACCTGAGCTGAAGTCGGGCGCTCAACCGACTGAGCCACCCAGGCACCCCTGGATACTAATGGTTTTAAACGAGCTTCTAACATAAGAGATAAAGACCAGAATTGATTGCCACAGGAAAAATAACTTGAAGCAACCAAAGACAATTCAGGGAAAAGAAGAAAACTAAAATCAAACCAGAGAGACAAAAATCCATCTTCAATTAATAGCCTCAGAGAGGGAAAAGAAACTCACATCCATGAAACAAAAGAAGGGGATATTTTTAAGGTACATTTGGAGAACAATAATAATTTTAACCTCCTTGGAATTAACATATATGTATATGTACATATATGTATATTATATATGCATATATATATCAGAAGCAAAAAATATTAATAGAAGGTTTTCAAGGTAAAGTTGAGAAAATATCCAGAAAGTAGAATGAATAGCCGCAGAGATGAAGCCAGGAAAAAAAAAAGAAAAAAGAAAAGTAGAGGATAAATACAGAACAAATAAACATCTGACTAATAGGAGTCGGAAAAAGGGGACGAAGAAAATGGAGGTGATAAAATTATTTTAAAATAATTCCATAAATTTTCCACAAGTGAAGGACATAAATTTCTAGATTGAAAAGACTTGCCAAACACCCAGAACAACAGATTTACAAATTCCCACCTCAAAGCACATAATCATAAACTTATAAAAACACCAAGGGATGAAGAGACACCTCCAGAATGAGAGAATTAGGGGGGGTAAGGGTTTAATACGACCGTGTGGAAATACGAATGGCAGAAAACTTCTCAACAGCAACAATGGAAACTATTAAGATAATGGAACAATATCTTCAAAATTCTTAGGAAAAATGTTTCTGAGTCTAGAATTCCCAGCTTAAACATCAGTGAGGTGTGAGACCAAAATAACACCTTTCTCCCAGTTCCAACGTCCCCCCCCCCCACATTCCTTTGCATCCTTGCTTCAATTATTGGAGGATGTTCTCCATCAAAAAGGAATGAATTAGAAAGAGGAATAATACTTGGGTCACAGTGAGCAAAAGATGTAACACAGGAAAGAGGTGAGTGGAATCCCTAAAATGATGGAGAAGGAAAATTTCATAATGACAGTTGGGAACGTATCCATGGAACAATCAGTACAAGTTAGGAACAGGAACAGGTACACACCACATACAGTTATACACGTTCTGCCTGACCAAAGGTGTCTGGCGTGGTGGCCATAGATGAGAGCCAAAATTCATCTCACACAGTGCTTGCCAAACCACATTCCTGATGAAGGATTGCATCAAACCTAGAGGCAGAAGATACTCTTACTAACTGGTCTTCCCTAAGAAAGCAGTATTTTGTAACTTGTAATCCCAGGTAGCTCCTTTTCATAATCCGTCATCCAGAGGGGATGCCTTTTAAGGAAATGGACTCGAAAGGGCCATTTGTGTTAGTGATGGCTCTGTATGGAAAAATTGGAGATCCAAAAAGGATGTCACCGATAAAAATATGGTAACAATAGATTGCAAAATATGCTTGACAAAAATAAAAAGTTTCATCTTTCTGTTGGCAATTTGGATATGAATTAGTTAACTGACTAGAAAACATAGCAAACAACAACAACAGCAAAAACGAAGGCGATTTTTAACTCCAGGGAAAAAACACAACAAGTAAATAACATGGCTACCTCTGAGGCACATGACTGATAAGTGAGGGATGGGAGTTAGTGGAGAAGGGAGAACTTTTTTTCTTTTAAATAGTTTTATTTTGATTATTTATCTTACAAATTCTTTTTTTAAATTTTTTAAATGTTTCTTTATTTTGAGAGAGAGAGAGAGAGAGAGAGACAGAACATGAGCAGGGGAGGGGCAGGGAGAGAGGAAGACACAGAATCCGAAGCAGGCTCCAGGTTCTGAGCTGTCAGCACAGTGTCGGACGAGAGGGTCGAACCCACAAACCGCGAGATCATGACCTGAGCCAAAGTTGGACACTCAACCCACTGAGCCACCCAGGTGCCCCTATCTTACAAATTCTTATGCCATGTGCTATTCGAAACAATTTACACTCATTTAATCCTCATAACAATTCAAGTCGGACCATCCTCCTTGACAGAAGAGAGTTGGCTATCGTTTGAAGTTTTTTCGATGAGCAGGTGTTCCTTTTTAAGTAATAATTTTTAAAAATAACGAACCATAGAAATCTATTCTCCTTTTCATATGACAACCATTTGGTTATTTGAATTCTTTTTCCCCCCAAGTATATAAAGTCCTAGCTCTTCCAATGATGCCTCAAAGGTAGAATTATTATGCATTACCGTTATTAATAACACTTTCCTTTACTCTCAAATGTGTGCTGGTTTAGGTGATAAATTTTATGGTCATAGTGCTTGGTGTTTAAATCCTTTGCCATGGGGGTTGCCCTTCCCTAGTCATCACTCTTTAGAAGGGTCCTCAGCCCTGACCCTAGCAAAATATGGAACCTAGGAACCATTGGCCTTTCTCATTCCAAGCCTTCTGCGTCTACCAAGGCAGCTTGGGAGACTGGCAGTCATCCTCCCGACCGTGCCACATAACTGATGCACAACGAATTAAGTATCAAATAAACTCAGTCTTCTTTGAGTGACTCATTCTTTTTTAAAGATTTTAAGTAATCTCTACACCCCCCGTGGGGCTTGAACTTACAACCCTGAGATCAAGGCTTCACATGCTCCCCCAACTGAACAGGCCAGGCGCCTCTGAGTGACTCATTCTTCAAAGAGGGCTCCCAGTCCCATATTTGTACCTCTGATCTTTTTAACCTGCCTGCAGGATTCCATATTTGCCCTTCTCCAAGTGTCACTTGCTCATGGAAGATCATTGTTCCAGCCTGTCAAGATCATTTTGAATCTCAATTCCGTCATCCAACCTATTAGTGACCCTGTTCCTCTATGTGACATCTGGAAGTGTGATGAGCTGGACAGCTAGATCGTCATCTGAGCCACTTCTACAAACACTGCCTGGCCAGGGCCTTCCACTGGCAAGACATAATCCCTATCATCCTTGCATTTCTTTGGGTAGTGAGTCACCAGTTATGAATCCTCTAAGCGGGGCCATCACGCAGCCCACACTTCTTCATTGTATCCACAGGGATAATATGACAAACTGCTTCATGCCCTGTTGAAAGCAAAACAAAACAAAAAACAAAAAAAACGGTATCTTCAGCATTCCCCTCACCTCCTCATCCAGGATACTTCCCAACAAAAGCAGCATGATATTCTGCCCTTTGACAATGTGTTCTTAGAGAACTCATGCTGGCTTCTGTCAAAAAGGAGACACATTTTCCTTGCTAAACATTGACCATATAAACATTACCATATACATTATGGTATGTCATGATATATATACCATGCTACATATTACCATATATAATAGTCATTTCAAGAATTTTGTCAGGAATAACCTCAGTCTTGACAGTCCTTAATTTCCAAATCCGTTGTCTACAACGAATATAATGGCAACGCTTGCCCATTACTCATAGCACCCCTCCCATCTGCCATGATTCCCCAAAGGTCACTGAGAGCAGATTCTTGATCACATGTGATCTTGACACCTATCTGGACCTGAACCCTTTGTGCATGATTTTTTTCCTACTATTTCTGATTTGAAGTCATTCTCCTCTGTACCCCGGAAAGAAGGGAGTAGGGGAAGATAGCAGCCCTTCTCTCCGTATTTGGTTAACACCATGACCTTCTACCCCAAACGTTGTCCTGGGTATTAAGCACATTTTATTCATTTATTTACTTAATTAATTAATAAGTAAAATTCATTCATTCATTTATTTTTAATCACACATATCATACACACTCATTAAAATGCAAATATTACAAATAAAGCTAGAGCTGTCATTGACCAGTCCTCCTAATTCTAGTCCATTATTTATTACTGGCTTGGTGTATACTCTTCTATGCATTTACACACATATATGTACATTTAAAAAACATATGCTTTGGGCTTTTATTTAACTATGTTGGCATGTCCTGTAGAACATATTCCCCCATTAACATTTTCCTGGCAGAACATCTCTAGGTTTTCGGCACTCAGACTTTATAGAACACATGTATCTCCCAATAATGTGTTTCAATTATTTATCTAGGAAACACATATACAGCATTTGCATCCCCAAAATTCAATATGGCATTCTGAACATAGTGACGTACAGGGAAAACCCTGAGTTCCTTTTCAAATGGAATTGGGAGGTAGGTGTCAGAGTCATGTGTAGACGTTTTGAAAAGTGTCAACAAAGAGGATGTGAGTCCGGAGTGTGGCTGAACTGAGGGCCCTTATTATTGCTTACAAAGCGGCCATTAGTCACAACCATATTCATTGGTAACAGGAAGCAATGTTTGACCATTTCCATCCTAACATAATAAATAATTTGTTATTTACATATAGGCATCTTACTGGGATTTGGTTATATTTTAGGAAATCAGTTAAGGGATTTGAGTTGGCATATAACCTGTTATCATTTTCCCATTTGAAATAATAGAAAACAGGCTCCCAGTTAGTGTTTACAAAAAGAGCACTTGATCTGAAGGAGTGGATCTCTGACATTAGGAGAGAAAATGCCTGCCCAGAGACAGATGACGAGATGAACAAAAATGTGGTATGCGCACACAACGAAATATCGCTCATAAAGAATAAAGTTCTGACACAGGCTACAACATGGATGAATCTTGAAAGCATTATGCTCAGTGAAAGAAGCTAGACACAAAAAGACAAATGTTGTGGGGCACCTGGGTGGCTCAGTTGGCTGAGCGTCCGACTTTAGCTCAGGTCATGATATCGCAGTCCGTGGGTTCGAGCCCTGCATCCGGCTCTGTGCTGACAGCTCAGAGCCTGGAGCCTGTTTCAGATTCTGTGTCTCCCTCTCTCTGACCCTCCCCCATTCATGCTCTGTCTCTGTCTCAAAAAATAAGTAAACGTTAAAAAAAAAAGACAAATGCTGTAATGATTTCATTTATATGAAATATAAGCAAATTTGCAGAGACATAAAGTAGATTAGAGGTTCCCAGGAGCTTATGGGGCATGGGGGGTAATGGTTTAATGGGTACAGAGCTTCTGTTTGGGATAATGAAGAAATTCTAGACATGGACAGTGGTGATGGCTGCACAACATTGTGAATATAGTTAATGCCCCCGAATTATATACTTTAAAATGGTTAAAATGGTGAATTTTATGTTATACATATTTTACCATAGTAAAAAAGGAAGTGTACCATGTATTTAAAAAAAAAAAAACACCTCTCTTTTTAGCCCTGAGATTCTTATTTACATCCAGTCCCACAAAGGTTAACCCACATACGGAGAAATTTCCAAGAGAATCTTGTTTTTACCTTATTAAACTGTTTATTTTGCTTGAAAAAAATAAGTCAGATGACAAATGTCTTGTTATGTAATTTGCTTTTCTCATTCAACAATCTGATTGGAAAGCCCCCTGTGTTTTCCAATCCAGTATCTGGATTTTTTTTCAGAGTCCTGCATAGGGGAGATGTCTGTGTAGGGTAGATGTGCATAGGGTCCATCTGCCCATTGCACCGCCAGGCGGTTTTTAGGAAGCTCCACCTTTCAGGTACTTCTCACAGTGTGTTGACGATGTCCCTCTCCCTAATCATTCTTCCCTCCTCTCATGGTCTATGCAAGCCCTTGGCCGATCTGGCCTCATTAGATACCTTCCCAGGCAGTCACATTGGTATTCTCCCATGCCTGTCTTGGGTTTAGAGATACATGCTCAGAGATGTTCCTTGCATTATTGTTTATCAAAGCAAAAGGCATCCGTGTCCATCAATAAGAGATTGATTACTCAATGACGTTAGCTTTACACTAGACTCCTATGCAAGCCTTAACAATGTTGGTATAGATCCTAGAGCCATATTTATTGACTTAAAAAATTGCCCACAATTGTTAAGTTAAAAGAAAAATTTAAAAACATGTGTGATACAGTACCATTTTCATTAAAAAAAATTCATTAGGTACATAAAAATAAAGTCTGGAAGGCTCTACACTGAAATGTGAACAGTGGCACCTGGGAGACAGGGTGATAAGTGATGTTTTATTTTGCACACCTGAATTGCTCAGTTTTTCTTCAATTAACATCCATAACTCCTGTAATGAGGGAAAAGAACTTTTTAAAAAAATTTTTTAAATGTTTGTTTATGATTGAGAGACAGAGAGAGACAGAGTACGAGCAGGGGAGGGGCAGAGAGAGGAGGAGACACAGAATCTGAGGCAGGCTCCAGGCTCTGAGCTGTCAGCACAGAGCCTGACGCAGGGCTTGAACCCACGAGCCATGAGATCACGACCTGAGCTAAGGTCAGACGCTTAACTGACTGAGCCACCCAGGCGCCCCTCCCAGATGGTATTTCTCACACTCTTCTCTCTTTCTCCCCGAGAGTTTCAGTCTCCACTCTAAGGTGGAGAGAGGGGAGGAGGTGGGAGGTGGGCCATCATTCGTAGGCACAGTACCAAGCTTTGGCCAGTGGCTTTGTCTCCATCCTTGCATTTAATCCCACAACAACGGAGAAGGGGTAGATATTATTAGGCCTCAGTTTACAGACGAAAAAACTGAGACTCTGAAATGATAAATAACGGCGTTCAACCATGCAGCTAATAGCTAACTAAAGCAAAATTCACAGCCAGGTCTGCTTGACCCCAAAGCCTTCCTCCTTTCATGGGTCCCTGTAGCATCCATTTTGCCAGATTTATCTGGACTTGGCTCTTCCTGACACCCAATCGTCAGCTTATAGTTTATAGCTCTTTTCATCGGGGCAGCGGCTTTTTTCCTGAAACTTCCCTGACCCCCCTTGCACAGTCCTCCAAAAGCAAATCCTAGCTTTTAATCTTTAACACCATTTGTAAGCTCACCCTCACATCTCTCTTTCATCCTTCCCTACAGAAGCCTGAACTCCAAATACCAGAAGAAATGAAAAGTCATTCCCCACACACCCCAGCATACCCAGATTTCTTCAGTGTCTCTACCCAGGACTGCGAATTTCTGCAGACGGCCTCGGGGAGTTCCAACAGGTTGGGGAGGGGGGGGCTGGTTCTGCCAGACTTCGGATGCAAACCACAGAAGGTCCTCTGGGATCGCTCTCAGGGACCTCGCAGGATGCCCTTCACCATCTACATCAGAGAAGTTTCCAAGATTCTTTCCACTTGGTTCCTTAACTTCCCTGCGTGAGACCACCTGGCCCTTCCTCTCCTAGCACCTGTGCAGTTCCAGTAGGGCAAGCTATTTCCTCTCTGTCAGCCACCTCACCCTGGCTTTGCCTCCCTGCCTCCCTTTTAGCATCTTTTCATTGCCAGATTTTTCCTTCCTGCCTTGTCTCGGGAAGATGGAGTGCAGCCAGACGGCCCTTTAGAGCTTTTACCTTCTCCTCTGATAGAGACACCAGTTTACATTTCCAGCACCCAGAGCCAATGACAGCCTCAGTCAGGTAAACACAAGCTCTTTTCCTTCCCATTTCCCTTGTCTGGTGGCCACTTCTGCATCATGGTCCTGGGGGCGGGGGGGCGGGGGGGGTTGGCAGTCATTCCTAAGAAGCAGCCTAGAGCTTCCCAGTATTAAATCTCTTTTTGCTTAATTTTGGGAAGGGGGCCTGTTTCCTGCAACCGAACTCCTCGTGATGCATAAATAATAACAATAACTCCTCCTTCCCATTCTCGCGGGCCTGACGCTGTGTGAAAGGCTAAACCTCCACTGCCTCATCTGATTTACATAGCAGTCGTGGGACTTAGATATTGTTTTCCCAATTTGCACGTGAAGGAACCAAGGATCAGAGAGGTTGCCCAAGCCCTTGCCCAGGAAGTTGCTGAGCCTTGGCTCAAAAACAGGTCTGCAAACCCCAGAGCGTGTGCTCCTCACCATATGCCATATGGCCTGTCACATGGTTCCGTGTGAGAGGGACACGGAACTACAGCATAGACAATATGCTCAACAGACTTTGTAGAAGATACAGAGCTGTTTTATAAACAAGAAGTTATAATGTATATAAGTATAACCATAAGTTGTAATGACTTTGCTCCAAGGATTCTGCTCACTCTCTCCACTGTCTCCCCCCAACTCCACCCCTCCAAGCCTACACACTTTCCTTCCCTTGTCCCTGCCTCCCTCCGGGCCAGGATCCCATAGTGTCCCTTTCTGTCATCACCCCGCTTTCTAGAAGAGCACCTGTATTGCTACTCTTCTCCCCCACCCTCAGCCCTGTTCCCACTGTCACCTGGCTTCTGTCCCCACTACCCCAGGGAAACTCTTCCAGCCATGATTTTTATGTCCTCTCGTTGCAAATTCCTTGGCTCTCAGATTATCCCCACCTTCTTGAAGCTCTTTCCTCCCTTGGCTTCCTGACAACAGTCTCCCCTGATTTTCTTCCAGCCTTTCTGATGGTGACTCTCACCTTCATCACTGGCTCTCTAACGCTCTTGACCCTCAAATGCTGGTGTTTTCAGAGTTCTGCCCTCAGTCCTCTGCCCTCACCCCCTTCGTCGGGCACCGCGGTCCTTCCTAGAGCAGTAATGGCCACATATACCCATTGACAACTCCTAACCTGTTGTCTTCAGCTTAGATAACTCTCTCACACTTTAGGCTCATATTCCCATCTGCCTAACAGGCACCTCCAACTGGAAGTTCCCCTGGAAACCCCAATTCAATGTGTTTACAACTAAATAGTGCAACATGTTTCCCATAAGCACATGCGCACACACGCACACAAAATTAATTATGGGTGGTAGGAGTCCATGTGATGTTTTATTTTGCATATCTGAATTTTCCAGTTTTCTTCAATTAACATTCATAGCCCATATAATGAGGAAAAATGTCTTTTTTACAAAAATGTCAAGGTTGGGGCACTTGGGTGGCTCAGTCGGTTAAGTGTCTGACTTCGGCCCAGGTCATGATCTCATGGTTCTTGAGTTCGAGCCCCGCGTCAGTCTCTGTGCTGACAGTTCAGAGCCTGCAGCCTGCTTCGGATTCTGTGTCTCCCTCTCTCTCTGCCCCTGACCCACCTGCATTCTGTCTCTGTCTCTCTCAAAAATAAATAAACATTAAATTTTTTTTTTTTTAAATGTCAAGGTTGACTTGCAGACCCTGGTAATTGAACAGAGATATTTTGGACTTCAAGTAACATTCTTCACACTCCTCTCTTTCTCCCTAAGTTTCAGTCTCCACTCGAAGGAAAAGGGAGGGGAGAGAAGAAGGGAGGCAGCAGCCGCCATTTTTCTTATTTTAAAAAAATTTTTTTAACATTTATTTATTATTAAAAGACAGAGTCAGAGCATGAGCAGGGAAGGGATAGAGAGAGGGGGAGACACAGAATCTGAAGCAGGCTCCAGGCTCTGAGCTGTCAGCACAGAGCCCAAGGCAGGGCTCGAACTCACGGACCGCGAGATCATGACCTGAGCCGAAGTCAGACGCTTAACCTACTGAGCCACCCAGGCGCCCCAGGAGCCACCATTTATAGGCACAGCCCCAAACCTTGGCCAGAGGCTCTGTCTCTATCGCTGCATTAATCCTCTCACAACAGCCGAAAAGAGTGGACATTATTAGGCCCGTTTTACAGATGAAAAAACCCGAGATTCTGAAATGATAAACAATTTTCCTCAGTCTTACAGCTATAAACAGCTCAAGCAAAATTCAAAGTCAAGTCTGCATGACCCCAAAGCGCTCACTCACATGCACTCTCCCTCTCCCTCTCTCACACACACACACACACTCACTTTCTCCCTAGAAGCACCCCAGAGTTTTTGCTTAAAATATGCCACAAAATCTCCCTCTCCTCTCCACCCCTTCATATCCAGCAGGGGCCGGAAGGGGGGTGCCTGGGGGCAGTAACACACTCTGATGTTCCTAAAATTTTGTGCATAGCGCCACAAGAGTCCTATCCCAATACAGCTACCATCCACATTTCTGTTGGAGAAGTCATTTATTCTCTCATTGACTCCACACTCGGCACCTGCTATGTCTCAGCCGGAAGGACAGGCCCTGGAGATTCAGTGATAAACAGGACAAAAGTGGTTCTTGCCCTCGTGCAGTTAATATTTGGGCTGGAAAAGCCACTGCTAACAATGTGTAGGTACTAAACAGAGAACATCCATGCAGAGTAATAACCAGTGTAGGTTCACCCAGAACGCATAGTCAGATGGATAAAGGAAAGGAAAAAGTCGATGCGTGTAAGCCCAAAGGGAAATTTTTAGAGCTTGGTCCTGTGACTTCATCCTCGGCCCTTCCTATTCTCCGTTTTGGTTAATGACCTCCAGGCTCATCGGATTATCAGAAGATACAAAACTTAAATGATAGAGGACAAAAGTAGCGCCCCCACAGACAACTGAGAATAATGGGTCAAAATTAACATAATGTGAAATTCTGAATTTGTGTTACAAATCAACTGCTCCTATGCACTTTGGGGCAAGTCCAGGTTAGTAGTCAGTGGCGAGTGGTGAGAAAAAGCAGGGAGATTTTTTTTTTTTCCTTGCGAGCTTACTGTGGGTCCACAAAGCTGACCTACTACTAAAAAGCTAGGGCGTGGGTGTGGGCAGCCCTGAAGGAGCCCAGCAGAGGCTGGAAAGCCAGGCGCCCCCGCTGTCCTCTAGGGCTGCCCTGAGAGGGCCCCCCGCCCCTATGGCCTTGGGGGGCAGGCTGCCAGCACCAAACACATGCAGCCTCTCTGTGAGATCACGTATCAGGGCCGGCCACCTGTTCCGTCCCATTTACAGAGTAGCCAACCAAGGTTCAGAAGAGGAAGGGGTGAGCCCAGCGAGCTCAGTAAGTTTGCGGCGGTGCCAGGACAACTCTTGACTATTTTGAATGAATGAACGAATGAATGAATGCTGTTCACAGGGGAGGATAAAGGACCGAAAGGGACAGTGGATGAGATTCGTAACATCCATTTCATCTTCTTTGAGGCATCAAAGAGGAATTAATCATAGTGACGTCTTCCCGTTGATTTATGCACAGGTTCTGTGTGCCGAGTATACGAGGTGTGCCCACACCACGCCCCCAAGCTTCTGCTGTCACCTCCCACGTGCTTTCCTCCCCGCCCCCTGCTAGTGCTGGAGGCCATGGGGAGGACACTGTTCAGCCCTGGTCCAACTCCCTAGGTTTTCTTTCCTCTTTCCGAGGCCCCTCCTCCAGGAAGCCTTCCTGAATTAGGGAGGCAGTGGTGCTGGCCTCCCACCCAGCCAGAAACCCCCGCCACCTGCAGCAGTCCCTGCTCAAGGCAGTTATCCTAAACTATCCTAGTGGGGCAGGAGCCTAGAGAAAGCCCCTGCCTTGTGCCCTTGCACCCTCCGTCTCCCCGTCTGCTTCTGCGCCCCTGGCCCTCATCTACTCACCCTCGCCATGGCCCCATTCACAGACTCAAGTCTCCCTCAGACCCCAGACCCCCAGTTCCCTTTCCCTCCTCCTGTACCCTCCCCCGAGAGTCTCTGTCATTATCTCTGGAAAGTGAGGCTTGTGCATCATCATTAATGGGCTAAACAGCAGGGTCAGCGAGGCAGGTAGCAGTAAACGCAGCAATTACGGCCGCGCCTTCATCCGAGCGCCTTCGCTCCCAATCCATCTCCCCTCATCACCGGGCGGTGCTGAGCCGGCCCTGCCTTCATTACATTAATCAGGTTAATTCCAAGTTAGAGTCCACATTCTAATCAAAAGGCAGTCAACAGGGGTGGGGTGCCAGGGGAAGTGGGAAGAGCTGTCCTCCCAAGGAATGGGGGTTGACGGGAGGCCCAGGCCTGGACACCTGACAGCCTGACCTCTGGGGTCCCATCTCTTCCAGGGTCTGCTTCTTGCTGTGTCTGGACCTTGCTCCTGAGACCTCTCTTGCATCTGGATTCAAGCCAGGGCTGAGGCTCTGGATATGTTGTTAGAGGCAAGGGAGAGTCTCTTTCCTTCTCTCTCTAAACGGGCCAACCACGCCATCATGGATTGTTGGCAAGGCGATACACTGACAACTCTAGGAGGGCACCATATTCATATTGCAGTGTGCATAAATCATGTCTTTAGAGTTGTGCAATGTACAACATGCACAACAGTCCAGAGCTACTCTGCAGTCCACCTCTGGGGAAGCTAATGGTCTAGGGAAGTAGAGGGACAGTGGAGGAGCAAGAGTAGAGGCCACAGAGCCAACACTGCCACTCAAAGAGCTCGTGAAGAGGAATCAGAGATCAATAGACCTCCACGGCCAGCAATAGCTCCATCAGCCCCAACACCCTGGCATGTC
This sequence comes from Panthera leo, assembly GCF_018350215.1. Lineage (NCBI taxonomy): Eukaryota > Metazoa > Chordata > Mammalia > Carnivora > Felidae > Panthera > Panthera leo. The sequence continues at coordinate 58,942,301 of NC_056689.1, forward strand.
TCCAAGGTTCTGTCCTCGCCCTCTGCCAGGTGAGCTCATCTGCTTTTACAGCTTCAAATATCACCATGTTGATTAAGAACCTCTTCCCAAAAATCTTTCCCACCCTGGCTTCATATTCCATATGGGTAGCTCCGTGTGGAAGTCCCTCCAGCAGCATAAAGAATGTGGTTAAAATAGCTCAGAAAGCTCTCTTTCAAATTTACTTCTCTTTCCTTTCTCAGCAAATTCCTCTCTGTCTGGCTCAAACTAGTAATCTTGCATGTCACTTGAGAGCCCTCTTTCTTGGACTCCTCATTGGTTTTCTTTTATTTCTGTAACAAATTACCATAAACTTAGTGGCTTGAGACCACACAGATTTATTATCTTTCAACTACGGAGGTCAGAAGTCTAAAATGGGTCTCGCTGAGTTCAAATCAAGGTGTCAGTAGGGCTACAGAGGCTCTAAGGGAGAATCTGTTTCCTTGCCTTTTTCAGCCGCTGGAGGCCACCTGCATTCCTTGGCTTGTGGCCCCTTTCTCCATTCAACACCAATAGTATAGCATCTTCAAATCTTTCTCTGAGTCTGACCCTCCCACCTCCCCCTTTCACTTATAAAGGCCCTTGTGACTACCTTGGGCTGCCCAGATAATCCAGGAAAGTCTCCTGGACATGATTAGCAACACTTAATTCCATGTGCAACCTTAATCCCCCCTTGCCATGTAACATAACATATATATAGGTTCTTGGGATTAGGATACAGACATTGAGGGGACATTATTTGGCCCACCATGAACACAAATGCCCTGTTGATCTTCAAGTTCTATTAATTCTGTGCCTCCAAGATGATCTTTCTATTCCTTCCTACAGTCTTTGGCTTGGTTTTCCTGGACAGTTCAAATCCCCTTCAACTGGTATCTCTACCTCTAACCTCGCCCTTCCCAATCCATCTCCCAAGTAACTGTCGGAAGGTAGCAAGATGCCTTTATTGTCCCCAGCACCTCTTCCCCTCGCCCCCTACTGATTTCAGTGCAGCGAGCCTAAGAAAGGGGATGAATGGGCCAGGGAGCAACTGGAAACCAGTGGGAGACCTCAGTCAGTAGATAAATGCCCAGCTTCCTGTCCGTTGGAGGGACAATGCTGAGGTACATTGTACATGATTCTTGACAGGGTCTCCAAAGATTGAGCATCCTTTGCCCACCGGGACAACCAACTTTCTTCTCTGTTTCCCTCTCCCCTCTGTTTCTTCTCTGTTTCCCTCTGTTTCCTCTCCCTCTCTCTCTCCACCTTCTGCTCCCTGGGGTCACCTCCCAAGTGAACTGCCTTCACCTGAATCTTTGTCTCAAGCTCTATGCCAAACTAAAACATAGAGTGGTATGTCTAAAATGAAAATCTGATCCAGTCATCTTCCTTATTAAAAGATAGTCAATGGGGTGTCTGGCTGGCTCAGTCAGGAGAGCATGCAGCTCTTGATCTCAGGGTTGTGGGTTTGAGCCCCACGTTGGATGTAGAGATTACTTAAAAATAAAATGTTAAAAAAAAAAAAAAAGACGGTCAAAAACTCCTGCCCTCAGACTAAAGTACCAACTTGCAGGTTGGTGTTCAAAACCCTCTGTACTCCAACTCACTTCTCCAATCCCATTGTCTTCTCCGTCCATCTATCCATTCTGCACACCAGCCACTCCGGATTCCCGGACACACTCCCACTCCCCCCAGCCCTCACTCATGCTGAAAGACTGGAATTCTAGATTCTGCCCTCCTGGACACCTCCACGTGAGCGTCTCCCAGCAAACCTCAAACTCAACATGTCTAGGACTGAACTCAACTTCTCATCAGTGCACTCCTCTCTTTCCAAATTTTCTCTCAGTTTTCCTCTGTTTTGTCTGATTCTTTGTCCTCTTTCCCAGATTCTTATTCTTCCTCTGGGATGATCTACATGGGTAAGCTCCAGGCTTTTGCTCTCGACCCTCTTCTTTTCTTGATCTCAATGCTTTCCCTGGGTAGTCTTATCCATTCCCATGGCGTTATTTACTACCTACACGTGCTGATGATTCATCTCTTTTTGTCTCTGGGCTGGGCCTCTCTGCTGAGCTCCAGATTCATGCCCAGCTGCCTGCTATCACAGATTCAACTCTACGTGTTCAAGACCCTCCCCTCCAACTTGCTCTTCCTCCAATATCTCCTTTTATAGAATCACCTATTACCTAGATGTTCATAAATCTTCAATACTTTCTATTCTATCCACCTCCCTCAAATTCTGCCCATTTTACCTCATTTGTTCTCTCTTCCCTCATCCCTCAGACCCTCACACTCTCTCCCCTGGAGTTTGCAATGGTTGTAACCAGCTTCCTTGCCTTTGGTCTTACCTTCTCTGATCCATCCTTTACACAAGAGTCAGAGAAGACTTTCTAATCCACAAATCTGGCTGGGTTACTTCCCACTCAGTAATACCCTCCAGGAAAGGTCCACATCTCTTAGTATGACCAAAGCCCTTTCCTGCTCTGTGGTCTGCCCCCCCTGAGCAGCCCCAGCTTCCCCTTGAGCTCTACATACTGTTTCCTCTGGTTGCAATGTCCTTCCTGTATCATGACCCCATCAATCCCTTCTCTACTTGGAAACTTCCTATCTTTTAAGCCACGTCTTCCGAGAGACTTTCCAGAGTGGTGCTCCCGGAGAAATTCACACAGCATAGTATTATAGCATTCATGTACTAGTCTGTCGCCTTTGTTAGACTATGAATCCTTGAGGGCATGGACCCTCTCTTAGTTATCTCTGCCCCACAGCACAGTGGCTTTTAACAGGAATTCATTCAGTGCTTGCTGAACAAATGAACTAATAGACAATGCAGTTTCACACACGGAGAAATTCTTACCTACACAATGACACACACATAGTCACTGTATTCATGGTCATGCGGGCAGACACAGCCATCCTCATTCACACTGATGTTTCCACATACAAGGAGTCTTCGACAGTCAATCACACACCTCTGCTGTCACTTACCTATAGCCAAATACCAACATTCACCCACACACCCACCCACATGTCAACCAAGTCTCTCATAGTCACACCCACACAAACATGCCTAGTCACAAACACTCCACAAGATTGTATACACAAATTCACACAGAGCCACACATACACAGCCACACACACAGCTCCAAACACCTCGAGGGCACACTTCATCTCCAATTGTGAGCAAATGCTGTTGGTTTTCATTAATCTGCAGACTCTGTGTTTGCCAGTCTCTCTGGCTCCCCCTCTCCCTCTTCCCCACTCTCTCTCTTTCTGCTCGGAGGCAGGTGAGCGCATCAATTTTCTCCTCGTCTGTGGCAGTTAAATTAAATGGAATCGGCCTGATTGCTGAAAATCAAAGGGAAGGCTGATAAAGCAATTAAATCCCTCTAATTCCTCGTCCTGAAAGGTGCAGCGGCTCTGAAGCTAATTAACTTCATAATGAAAATCCTTCTTCACCCTTTTAGGCTCTTCTCCCCGGGTCTCCTCTCCTCTTCTTCTCTCCTTCTGGGGAGAAGCTAGTAACTGAGGAAAAGCTGGATCAGCAGCATTAAGAGTCAGAACCCTGGAGAGGTCTTGGGGGCTCTCCATTATGCTCCCAAATCCAGGACCCTTCATCCCTTCCCCACTCACCTGCCCACCCTCGACACCCAGCCCCCTTTCTCCTACACCCAGTTGCCTGCCTACCTCTCAACATTACGTTTCTAACACGCATCCCTACCCCAAACACCCAGTACGATGCCCACACCGTCCCAACTTCTAACACCTAGCTCCACCTCCAAAATCAGTGCTACTTCAGCACCTAGATCCACCTCAACAACCACCCCATCCCCAGCACGCACCCATTCCACCTCTAACACCCAGTCTTACCTCCACACTTAGCCTTACCTCCCCAATGCCAGCTCTGTTTCTAATACCAGCCCTACCCTAACACTCAGCCCCACTTCCAATACTCAGCCCTCCCCCAAACCCAGCTCTAGCCATACAGCCAAACTTACCTCTTCACCAGCTCTACCCCAACACTGAACTCTACCTCAACACCCAGCCTCACCCTTACATCACCCTTCCCTAGTCTCTAATACTAGCCTGTCTCTAATACCAGCATACCCAACACCCAGCCCCACCTCCAACCCCAGCCCTATCTCACCACCAGGCCACCTCCAATGTACAACCTAAAATTTTGAGCACCTAATATGTGTCCAGAACTACACAAGGCACTGGGGCTACAGTGATGGACCAAAAAACGAAAAAAAAACAAACAAACAAAAACCCAAGCCCTACCCTAAAGTATCTCCTGACCTAGAAATAGAGACAAACAAGCAAAAAGACAATCCCCATATGAGCTAATAAGACCTTCCTAAAGAGGAGTCTATGACAGGGTCCCCTAAGGGGCTCTGGCAGACAGAGAAGGCTCCCAGATGGGAGACATTTGAGCTAGGTCATTAAGAGTTAGCTGGGCTGGCTGGATGGGAGAGGGAGGTGATATCAAGAAAAAGAGCATGTGCAAGGCTTGGAGGTAGAAAAGAGCAAGGGCTAGCCAGGGATTGGGATTGGAAAGATAGTCACTGGGGCATCTAGGAGGCTTGGCAGAGGTGAGGCTGAGTAACTGGGCAGGGATGAGTTCATGAAGGGCTTCGAAGACCGTAGCAAGGGGTCTTGGTTTCTTTAAAATAATGTCAGGAGTTGAAGGACTACATGGCTGATCAAATCAGAGTCTGTTGGACTTGTCTTCCACTACCCCACATGTGGAAGCAGGGCAGACACAGGGAGCCTGGCTGCCTCACATATGTATATGAGTGTCTAAGGGCACCTTGCAGGGAGTAGGCCTAGAGAATGGGGACCACAGGAGACACCCAGTCAAAAATTTTCTAAGAAGGTAATAGAGCAAGGATAGTGGAGTGCCTTCCATGAGTTGAGAGACAAGAGACCCTAGCTCTTTGGTTGCCCCTCTTCCAGCCTTGCAATGCTGGCACTCTAACACCTTCCTTTCTTCACCCACTGGCAAGATCATGCACTCTCATGGCTTCAGATACCACCTCTCCATTGAGCCCCATAAGGGAAGGGCATAGCCTGTCTCATTTACCATCACATCCCCAGCCTGATCTACCACAGATGCTCAATACATCTTTGTCGACTAATACAGAGAAATGAACAATGACTTCCAAATTTGTAACCCCAAGCTCTAGACTCTTGTATTCCACTGTCAACTGAACATTTCCACCTGGGTAATTCCATCTCACGCTCACAATATCCAAACCCAAACTTAGCCCTTCTTCCACCGCCACCCCAATCCTGCTCCTCTTCTGAGTTCCCCATCTTAGTGAATGACACCACCAGACACACTAGTGACCAAGCCAAAGGCCTGGGCTTCATTCTTGGCTCCTCCCTCTCCTCCAGCCCTACTCCCACATCAAGCCAGTCCCCAGTCCTATTCATTCTGCCTTCCTAATGGTTTCCCTCTTTCCTCTCCCACTGTGACACCCCAGTCATCACCTCTCATCACCTCTCTCAGACTACTGCACTGATTTCCTAACCGGTCTCCCTGCTTCCTGTCTCGACCACTTCTAGTCCATCCTCCAGAATAATTGTTCTAAAATGGAAAACAGGATCACCACCATTCACCTGCCCATTACTCTCCAGGGTGGCTCCTAACTGCCTATAGAACAAGGGCCACAACACTCAGCCAGCCTCTAGAACCCCCAGGCTTCAGCCATAGCTATCAAACATCCCAAAATTTGCATCAGGGTGCCTTGAATCATGCCCCCACACCTGCTGGGAACGCCCTTCTCCAGCACCCTCCTCCACAGCTTCCTCACGATCACATCATTCACTTGGTAAAATTTCTACTCATTTCTTGACACTCCCTACAATTTTCTTTACAGACTCTATTTTGGTTTCTGTTTTCCTTTGAGTTTTTCTCTGCCTTCTTGGCATTCGAGACTGAGCAAATATTTTTGTAAGTAGAAAACGAAAATGTTTTTTATGCAGCTGAGACACCCTCCCCCCTCCTATGTAGTTTCTCCCCAGTCTTCCACACTCCTACCCATAGAATTCAGCCTTCTTTGGGCCTCACTGGGCCTCTCTCTCCCACCATCTGAAACACCAGCATCCTTATCTGTTTGCACACCTGTCTCCCTAAAGGAAAGGAGGCCCTTGAGAGCAGGTTCTTGCTCATATTGGTCAGCACAGTGCTTGGCAGATCAAATGATTGACATGATTATTGAATGAATGAATGAATGAATGGCCTGAGAAGGAGCTGAGGGTTTGATCCAAGCATTCCTTGGAGAGTAAGGGTATTGGGGACACTTGATCTGGGAGATATGAAGAGTAGCTAGCATGCCCACCCCTGCCTTCGGGCCCCATTACAGACCCAAACACCCACCGCTGCCACCAGCCAGGAGGCTTGTCTCCTTGCCATGAGGGGGAAGGGTTGTAATAGAATTCCAAATGGAGAAGACAACCCTACGGGCCTAGGTCCCAGCCTTGGCCCAGCCCTGATCTCCACCATCACAGACTTTCAGAGGAGTGGCCAGAGGCACAAAATGAGAAAAACAGTAGGCAGAGAGGAACAGGAATGTGGAAGAAAGGCAGAGACTGGGAGAGTGGCAGAGGGAAGGTGATACTCATGAAGACCAGACCAGACAGAGAGAGCAGCAAAGACACAGGAAGAGCAGATGGGCAGCAAGACCCCAGACACAACCCAGGAAGCCCAGAGCACAAACTCTCACTGAGGTTGGGGGACAGGGACCCAGGGAGGCGGGAAAGACGAGCAGGTTCCCAATATCCCTGGCAGGTGCTCCTGGGCCCCGCCTCCCCACTGGATTCCAGAGCCGGCGGGCGGCACCCAGCAGGGGGCAGATGAGGCTGTGACGTGAGTGATGAGTGCTGATTTGGGCCCAGATTATCAGCTCTTGGGGGGCTGGCATAGCTCCGGGACCAGGAGGAGGGGTGGACTGGGCATTTGGGGACCGGACCGGCAGTCAGAAGGGGGTATCTCTCGAGAAGCACCCGGCTGTCTTTTTTGAGCACCCAGTGGAGTTCTGGTAACTAAGGAGGGGGGCGGGGCTTGAGAGGGGCATTCTGCACGGAGCCTGACTTCGGTTTGCAGAGCGTGCAAGGCAGGCCCGCTGAAGGGGTAGTCGGCTATAGGCCAGCAGGCCGGGGTGTGTGGGTCGCCCCCCCGGAACTGCCCAGGGGGCGTGCACACATGTGCCTGCACACACACCATTCCCCAGCCCGGCATCGCACCGTGCGGTGGCTGGATCGACACGCTCAGCGGCACTGCCTGAGCGCCTACTGTGTACTATAGCCCATCTGAACCATTCCCACCCCCGGCCACACCCCACACACCTCCTCATAGATCAGCCCCACATGCACCGTGGTCTCCCCCTGGTCATACCTCATCACACCCCCACACTCTCATCTTCGCACAACTCACGCTCAGTCACTCACACTTCCACAAGTCGCAAGGCCCAGCCAGACACCTCACTCAGTCAGACTTGCTCAGTCATGAAGGGCCACCAACACTCCTTCACCCCTCTCCCAGTTGCTCGGTGTGCAGGTCAGGCCATCCACACGGACGTGAGCCATCACACGAGGGACCTCACAGTCTCCCATTCGCCTCCCACATAAGCAGGCAGGCATACACGTGTGCACATAAGTGCACACACTCAAATTCAGTTCGGCAAAAGCGTTGGGGATAAGCCCAGAGATTCAGAGCCGAGTGTGCGAGTCTTGGTTTTGAAGAGAGAAAGAGACAATCTCGGGCTACCGAGAGACAAATCGATGGCCACCACCCTGGAGAGTCCAATGAGGTCAGCCTCGGGGCGGTCACGGGGGCCAGGTCTCTTGGGGACAGTCTTGTCCGTCCCAGTTGACTCAGGCCTCACCCACACCGTCTCCAGACGTCCTCCTGCACCCTGCCAGGGTCCAGTCCCCTTCAGTCCCTACAGTCACCCCCTCCCTGGCTCCCCTCCTGTCAGCTCATTCTCTTTCCATCTGCATCCCTTCTCCTCCCCCCCTCCGACCCCCCCATCCCCGCCCCCCCAGCCTCGGTGATAAAAGAGCCAGATTGGAGCGGGTGCCACGCAGCTTCATTCCCCACCATATGGGCCCAAAAGCCAAATCGTCAGCTAAGCGATTAAATCAAGTATGTCGAACAAAATGTTATGAACTGACATTATGGGTATATAATTTTATGCCATTTGTTGCCATCTGTTTATCTAAACAGCCCCCATTCCACACAGACATACAGACTCACACCTTCCCTCCTACCCAACCCCCCATCCGTCAGGATCCCCCACCCCCACCCCAACCAGAGCCAAGGGTCAGGGACGGGAAGACATGTGCCTGGAAGTTAGAGAGCTGGGGCCTCCAGGGTTCTTGGGAATCAGAAGGAACTGTGAGGCCAGGAGTCCCAGGGGGCCCGAGGGAGAGGGGAGTAGGGATCAGGCTCACTGGCTGGCCTGGGAGGGACAAGGCACTTGGGGAGCTGGAGGTTAGGGAGTCAAGAGTCCCGAGCATAAAGAATGCGGCTGGGGCCCCGGTTGCCGGAGCATGGACCGGAGCCAGGGGGGCCTCACTGGCAAGCCTCCAGCCTAGCACGTGGCACGTGTGAGTGAGTGTGTGCGCGGGGGCAGGCACGAGAGCGGCAGCTGTGCCCCTCGGTGACTCCGGGAGCTTGCTTGCCCCCTGCCCCATGTCTGCCCCGGGGCCTGCGGCTCTCAGCCTTGCAGGGTGGGCTGGCACCTCTCGAGACCCCAGGCACAGACCCCAGGTCCAGAGGCTGGGGCTGCAGTTACGCACGTATCCTCCTCAGCATGAGGTCCCAGGGCAGTGCCCCATCAAGCCCCAAGGATGGGGAGCCCCCTCCTCATAGCCCTTCAGAGCTCCTCAAACAGCTTCAGGGTCTGGAACGGCCCCTCAGTCCTAGGCCTGTGAGCGTAAGTGTGAGCTCCCCGGTCACAGATGCTCAGCCGTCCTACCCCTGCCCCATACTGCCCGGCCCCCGACCTGTGCGTATGTTTGGGGTCTCTCTGCCTGTCTCCCTTGTCCATCACTTGTGCCTTCATCTCCCCTCTGCCATGGAGTCTCTGTGTGTCTCTTTCACCTTGGTGCTGGTTTTTGTCTCTCTCGTCTCTGGGTCTCTTTCTGTCTGCCTCTGGCTCCGTTGGCCTCTGACTCTCCTGTAGGTGCAGGCTTGGGCCTCAGCGACGCCCCAATAGGGGGGTAGCGGCTCTGCAGAGGCGTGCAGGCCAAGTGGGGGTAAGGGGCTGGACAGGAACATAGCAGGACAAAACATTAAATCCCAGGGTCTCTCCAGGGGACAGTAAGGGGATCCTGGAGCAATGAAAGCCTCAGGGCGGTTCCGAGAGCTAAAGGGAGAGTGGCCTGTGGGTCAGGAAGTGTGAGGAAAGGGAGGGAAGCCTCGTGCTGCCTATGAGGCTAACCCGGAGGGGTAGGAGGAGGGAGCCCTGTTGGAGGAGGCACTGGGCAGAGAGTGGGGAACCTCTCCCAGGGTTTGTTAAAACACTACCCCACGCGTGCACACACACAGGTCACGTCCACACCCATGCACACAGACAGACCCGCATGGCCACACACTGACACACAACGAGGGTCACAGTGATGCTCCCCCTATAAACAAACACCTCAAGGTCACTCACGCCAATAACCTCACAATCAGGGACAGTGTTGTTAGCAAAACAGTAGCTCACGGAGCCCGCAGGCCAGCCATTCCAAGGCCCGGCCTCTCTTCCAGGGCTCCCCCAGGTATGCGTGCACAAGGGGGCACCCTAAGCCCGGGTTCACGCTCCACTGCCCACGCAGCCGCGTCACGCATCCAGCCGGCATCTCTCCAGGTCCCCCTGGTCCCCTGGCAGGAGGAGACATGCTAGCGACAGAAACCCAAGCAGGGGAGAAAGAAACGGCCAGAAAGGCTCAAGGGAAGACTGAGGGCAGAGACGAGGAGGAAGAAGGAGATGAGGAAACAGAGAGAGGCAGAGACAAAGAGAAGCAGGAGACTTGACCAACAGGGAGCGAGCGGGAGACCGCGGAAGAGCGAGGGGACGCTGCGGGCGGGCGGGCGGGAGGGGGCGCCCAGGACGCGCAGGGCCGGGGAGGCGCGTTGGTGGTGGTGGCGCCGGGGATGGAAAAGCTCATTTTGCTGGTAATTTACTCTCCTGCTTTTGGGCCGCTCCGCCTGCCGCTGCCGCCCGCCCGGGCTGCCTGTTCCAATATTAGATATAAACAAGTAAACTGTGTAATGGATCACATTAAGCAGGCCTTGCGTCTTGAGGCAGGATTTAATTTGCATGGCAGATTAGCTTGTCTTCCCAGCAAGGCACCCCGGGGCACCCCGAGCTGTAATAGGATCCCGCCTCTTAGAGCCCATTAAGGCAATTGAGAGCGCCTCTTAATCTCCCTCCCCGCCCTGCACCAGAATCCCCTCCTGCCGGACCGTCTTCCATCCCCCATTCGGGCCCCACCTGGCCCTTAAAGCAGCAACTCTCAGATCCCACGCGTTGCACCCTTTCCAACCTCAAAACTTTCTCCCTACACTCCCCAACTCTGCTTCAGAGGCCCCCAACTGCCTTGACCCCTCTTTTTTCCCATCTTCCCAAGGTGTCTCCCAACTCCTGGCCAGGGCTCTGACCCCAGCTTTCTCTGTTTCCTACATAGCTCCACAAACCCCTCCACCCATCAGTTGGCTTCTTAGCTGAGGTCGGGGATTAGAATATGTTCCATCCTTTCCATTTTCCATTGAACAGCTCTTCCTTGAGCTTCCTATACCCTCAATAATATTGTCACCAGCACAGGAATCAGAGCAGGACTGAGAATCTGTGTGAAGATTGATGTTCGAGGCACAATTTGGTTTCAAACTGAGGCCGAGGTAAATGGTTATAACGACCCTCATTTGTGGGTGATTTAAAGTTTGTAAGTGTTACACCTATTAGGTCCCATATCCTCATAGGAGCCCTTTTAAATCAGCCTTGCTTTAGGATGAGGAAACTGAGGCTCAGAGAGGAGAAGTGGATCCAACAACTGTTAAGTGTCAGCTCCAGAACTCAACCCAGGCCTTTCCGACCCCCGTGCAGCAGCCTCTCTGATACATCACAGTGCTGGGGTCAGCACTGGGCTCCAGAAAGGGACAGGACCGCCTTGAGGTTAAGAACTGTACTAGGGTCTGTATCAGGGTTAGGACAGCCATGGATTCCCATCCCCTGCCTCACCACTGGACCAAAGTGGGTGGAGCCCACACCATGGTCAATTTCCCCACTCATTGAACAGGAGGTGGTCCTGCAGGGGGGTTACTGAACGCTTGTTAAGGGGACAAAGCCACCGAGGGCTAGGAGCATCAGAAACTAGCGAAATTCGGGGTAGGCATAGAGAACTTTCCGTCTGTGAGAACATCAAGCTGGGCTCCCTCAGCATTGGAGACACCCTGAGCTGGGTCACGCTGGGCTTGGGGGGGGCGGGCCATGGAGCCTGCAGGCAGTGCAATGGGGCCCAGGGTGGGTGGGTATGGGGCCAGGCCAGTGGAGAAGGGTCAGCTCAGCCCTGCGTAACTCACAAAGGGTCCTTGTTGTGGGTAATGGGACTCCCCTGGCAGCTTTATTTGCTGTCAGTGGCTTTTATTAAAGTCTCCAGTTTCAGACCCTCCAACCTCCAGCCATTGTGTGTGCTCCCCCAGGGCTCTGCCCCCAGCCCCTGTCTAGGCTGACTCTGAAGAGCCCCCTTACCCCATCTCCCGGGCCCCAGGCCCCCCAGCTACCAACCTCCCACCTCCACCTCCCAGCAAGAGGGCAGAGAGGCAATGCACTCCAGGAGGAATGTTTCGGCCTTGGCCCTCAGCACCCAAACAGACCTAATCTCCCAGATGTTGCGACTGGTGCCAGGGGATAGGGCCACGAGTCAGCCTGGGCAGAATCCACACCGAGTGACACACACGTGTGCACATATAGGTGCGTCCATGTGTGGCCTTGAGGGGTGTGCACCCATCTGTTCCCTCAGCTCATCTCTGCACACAGACACACAGGCGCTCTAGAATGGGTACTGTTTAGGGATTCGGTGGGGGGCTATGGTTTGTTAGGGACACCCTCCACCGCCGCCAGATATCTGGTCACTGCTAGGGGCTGGGAGAATGGGGAAGTGTCTCCCAGCTCAAGCTGTTACCCCGGGGTATTGGCTCCCCACCCCCTTCCTTCCTCTGGTAGGCAGGAGAGAGTGTTTGCCGGGGGAAGGAAGGGAGCAGAGGGAGCAAGGCTGGGCCCTAACCCTGGGTGGGGAAGAGACTCAAATTCGCTGAACACCAGCACAGAGTTTAACCTCACTTCACCCAGATCTAATCTCTTGCTTGGTCACCCAGAGCCCAGTCCTGAACTCACAGCCCAGGGCCAAGGAGCTGAGGCCCGAAGAACATACTTCCTTCCCCAAGAACATATTGGGGTTGGGGCATGAAGAGACCCAGGCCGGGCCGGGCTCTTCGGGGATACCCCCCTACAGACAAAAGTTCGAAATGAAAATGGGTGTTCATTCCTGGAAATGCTTGCTGAGCAGAGGAAACACAAGAAGGGCATATGAGGAGGCCAGAGAGCCACAGGTGGCCGCTGGGGCTGGGGGTGGGGGGCTCAGATCACACACAGGAGCTTCCAGCCCACGCCACACCCCACCCCTTGTGGAGGAAGAGGGAAAGTAGCGACCCCTCTCCATCATGCACAAATATGAGATCTGAGGTTCGTGTCAGTGCACGGCCAGTGACTGTGTGCAGTTGGGCGTGGGCCATGGGGAGTCTGTGGGGACGTGTGTGCACACAGATGTTGGGGTCCATATCAGCCTGAATATTTGGAGTCAGGCAGGATATCAGTTTGTGTGCCTGTCTGTTTCTTTTCGGGGGGGGGGAGGGGTCTGCTCTGACCCGGGGGGGGGGGGCAGCTGAGTGCATTTATGTGAGAAGAAAGCGTCTATGTTTGAGGGGGCCTACATGTACTGGTTATGGGATGTTTGTCCTGCATGTGTTCAAATGTGTAAGAGAGAGGGAGATCCGGGGGGTCCCCAGCCCTCCCCGGGGTCTTCTGAGCTCCAGGCTCGGCCTGTGCCAGGCCATGTGGGGAGCGCCCGTGCTTTATGGTGCGCGGGTGAAAAATGGAAATGCTAATAAGTAGTCGTTAAGTTGTCTTGCAAAAATGTTAAATGATAAATTGGGTAATGTTATTGTTGAAATGAAATATGTAAAATAAATGAGTTATTTATTTCTAATAAATATTTTGTTTACGATATATTTGTAGGGGTGTTAATTATTTTCCCCCTCAATCGGGGCAACGTATAAATTCTAATAAAGCACGGGCCGCGGCGAAGGCAGCAGCCAGGGTGGCGGCTTCTCCGGGCCGGGCCGAAGGACCAGGCCGTGATGGATGCTCCAGTCACATGTGATTGTTCTTCTCACTGCTGTTGCACGTTCCCTAGTGTGGCCTGTTTTCTCTCCTCAAAACAAGAAAGGGAAGGGGGTGTGGGAAGGAGAGAGTCCGGGAGGAAAACAAACCAACTAGGGTCTCCACGATGAGACGATCGCATTTCCCACGGCCAGGTCTTGTGCCTTAGCTAGCTGCACAGGCCCTGGGTATGCGCGTCACTGCTGGAACCAGCTTCGAGGAAGAAGAAAGAAATACATAAGCAAACCAAGTGGCAAAGAGATTTCATGTCCCTAAGACCCATCCGCAGCGCGGAGCACTCCCTCCGGGCTGGGGACCCTCAGTTACTCCCACCCTCCCCTCCTCCAGCTGAGACATCTCCAGGGAGGCAGATAGCCCCATCTCTGGCTTTCTCAACTTGCCCTACCAAAACTTCCTCCTTCCTCCCACCAAGGGAAGCCTCCTCTCCCCCTTCACACTGCCTTTTCTCCCTTTCTTGCTTTCCTTGGACCCCTTCCTACGGGGAGCTCCAGGACTGTCCACGGCCTCTCCAGGAGAACCCTAGTTTAGCCCCTCAGGATCCATCAGACCAGAAATTCAACTAGGCCCTGGCCAGCCCCTGAGGCTGGGATGGGGGGGTGGGGGGAGTACATTCCCTTTCAGGACAGGCTGCCTCCCCCCAGGGCGTTATCTCCCCCTGGGTAATAAAACTGCTGAGGCAGGACGGCCTGGTGGGCAGGGACAGGTGGCCAGGGCACGGGACGCAGGGCCGCTCTGTCCCCGCCGCAGGCACCAGCCACCCTTCCCTCCAACCCCCTCCCCCAACTCCTGGGGCTGTGCTGCGCTCCAAGTTCTCACCACAGGGCTCCGGGCTGACCTCCAGTCAGGGATCCCAAGCACTTAGCATACCCTTCCTCAGGGTGGGGGAACTTGGGTGGGCCGCATGGCCAAGGGAGCTGGGATTGGTCAGACTCGGGCAGTTCCTGTGTGTCTTTAGAGTCCGGGTGGGGAAGCCGTGGCTTGAGGTAATGCCTTCCAGGCTAGGGTCCCCCACAGTCTGCCAGGAAGGGGACCTGCCCCTCTTCTAGCCCCCTACCGCTTCCCACCACCTCGAGCTGAGCCATTGGAAGCTACCTCTCAGAAAGTGGCCCTCTGCGCGAGTGTGACCCGTGTGTATGTGTGCACACGACAATGCGTGTGCAAGAGGAATAGGCTCACTGTAGGGGAGACCTTTAGCGTGGCATTGAGAGAAAGGTAAGTGACAGAGGAAACAGAGGGACACCACAGACACTGTGGTGTGCACGCCTGTCCACGCGTACCCACGCGCAGATGCTGGACTGGCGGTCAGTCAGTCGCACACGGTGCTGGCATCGTTCACATCAGGGGCACGGCCCAGTCCCACGCGATGACAGTTCCACAAACAGAAATTCTGCCAACGACACTTGCAGGGGGAGTTTAAGGCAAGTCCGTAAACAGACAAAAAGGGAGGCGAAATCATTGCCTGTCTGAGGCTTTGATGACGGGGAAGGAAGGGTATCAGCACCATGGGGAGGGCGCCCCCTGCTGGGAAGAACAGCTGTAACGCCCCACCCTGCCCCCAGCCAGGCGGTCTAAACCTGCCCCTGACTCACCAGCACCCCTCTCCTACCTCCTGCTAGATATCCAGACCTCACGCTTGTCTACCACACCCTGGATAAACCCCAGGCCAGGCTGCGTAACTCTGGGTTGTCTTCAAAACGTGTAAAATCTTTGATCATCATTTGTTTAAACTGTATAAATAATCCACCCGGTTTTAATAGGATTTTTCTATGAATCGGCAACAAAGCATGAAATGTGATATTTTCACCATGAGTAGTTGGGAAATTAGTCACCTCTGTCCATGGCTCTCTGCTGGCTGGAGACCCCCATCCTGTCTGGCCCCTCCCTCCCCTCCACGTCAGGCCAACCTGGGCCCTTCAAATGCCACCCCCTCAGCTCCCACCTTTGGGGGGTAGTGGGGGGATTCTACGGCATGGCTCTGAGGAGCCCATCCCGGTCACCTCTGGATCTGAGAGCAAAGACCAGGCTGCCCTGAGGCTCTGTTTCCCAGACTCCTCCTCTGATATCAGGGCCCCCACTGTGGACACCAGTGCACATTGGAGTAGGGTTCCAGGGTGGGCAGTGTGTTGTGGGATTATTTGGGGCAGAGTGCTGGTATGAGGAAGAGAGTTGGGGTCATCCACCATCTCCCCCAATCTCCCAAAAGTCTTTCCACACTTGCCCACGCCCCAGGCTGTTACACACCTGTTTGCTGTTACATATTCACAGAGGCGAGACCCACATGCACACTCGAGAGGCTGGGCTTGTCTTCCAAGGCTGACGAGTTGCCCACCCACTCTGGGAACAGAAGATGCTGAGTCTGAGAGACCAGCCACCGTTGGTAACAGGGAGGGGGAGAGATGGGGGTCCGATCTGGAGAAGCAGGGCATGGGAGCATCAGAACTGAGCTTCAGGGATGGGAGCCAGACAGGAATCAGAGATCAGGGCAGGTCTGGGGAGTTATACAGAAGAGGCAGGATGGTGGGGACTGCCCATATATGCAAGAGAGCCTTTCCGTTCCTGTCCCAAATGACTCCTGACCCTGGCCCCTGCCACCAAGTACAGTAACCCCAAAGCACCCCTCCTCTGCCTCAGTGCCCCACTGAGAAAAGCCAGCAGCCAACACCAGGGACCGAGGGCCTACACAGTAGGCTGTCTGAGCCACCCAGCCAGGCCTCGGGCCTCCCAGGTCTCGGCCACAGCCTATGGGGCTCAGCCACAGACCTGGGCACGGCCGTGGGGGGGAGCCACGTGGGGGTCCTCTCCCCCCACCCCTGCGATGCACGACAGTCCACGTGCTCCCAGCTGAGCAGGGCCCCCTTCCTTTCTGCCCCCTGCCCCTGGCCTGAGATGAATAAAACTCAGGGGGGTGGGGGGAGCTATTCATAGAACCAGAGAATGTGTGAGCCGCCCAGCAGCCCCCTCTCATTAGGGGACCCCCGTCAGGTGGCGCTCATTAACTTCAAGTTGTCTCTTGTTTTAAAACTCGGGTGAGGGGGGCCGGGTGGAGGGGCACATTGTCTGGCTGCTGCCCCAGAGAGATTAGGCGCCCAGGGGGAGGAGGCAGGCAAAGGCCCTTTAATTAGTTACTTTCAAAGGTTCCCTGTCCCCTTTCTCTCAGGGCCCCCTCCTGCCCCCGGCTGGGCCCAGCTTCGAGGGGGGCGGTCTTTTCTGCCTGGCAGAGCTGCCTGGTCACTCAGCTTAAATCCGCAGTCTTTGTTCCCGCCCGGACAATGGGCCCAGCACAGCAGCCACGGAGGCCATGGAAGGAGCAGGGCCTTCTTCTGTAAGCCTGGAGCCAGCTGAGAGGGGTGCACCCCGGCTCAGGGCACAGCCTGGGGCTCCAGACAGGGGCCCGGGCACCAGGGGCCTCTCTGGGCTAAGAAGAAAAGGGGACACACGCATACACCCGCACACACCCCAGCTTCAAGACCTAGTTCTAACAGAGGAAAGAGCTGGGACGAACCTCACGTCAGGGACTCTTTCGCAAAGAAGCTTCGCTAGCTCACGGATGGGCTTCCTCTTCCCTCTACATAGCTGAAAGAACGCGGTTTTCGAATCAGGCAGATCTGAGTCAGTCCCAATGTTGGTTCCACTACGCATTAACAAGTAACTAGTCTCTCGAGCCTCAATTCCCCTCATCTTTAAAATGGGGGAAATAATCCCTGTCTCTTGGGTCGTGAGGATTAAATTCTTAACGGTATGAAAATGTCTAGCACAGTGCCTGGCCAACAGTAAGCCCTCAACACGGTCCTTGTGTGGTTCCCAAGGCCAGAGCCTGACCCCACACCCTCCACCACTGGCTGCGGGCACATCTGACCCTTGCACTTGGCAGGTGCCGCTGGCAGACATGGGCTCGCTGCCTTACATACAAAGTGCTGGTACTCACACGCAGGGAAACACTCCGAAGTCGGTGAGTGTGCGGGCAGGAAGGAGGAGGAAGGAGGATCCCAAATGGGAGGGTAATGGGGTCTGGGAGGCCATCAAACAGAAGAGGTAAGCAGGAACATGAGGAGGAAGTGGAGATTGAGCCAGCCTGGGGAGGGGGGTGGTTATTAGCAGATCCTAGGGGGTGGTCTTGGGGGGTGAGTTGAGAGGCTGAGTTGCGAGAAGAGTCAGTGATTTGCCTGGGTCAGCAGATTAATGGCACTAACGAAGTTTCCAAGAGCGTGGTGAGTTGGGGGGCCGGGGGCGCCCATGTGGAAAGGCACATGACTGGGGATTGATCAGGCTGAAGATGAAACAGAGAAAGCTTCCCGGGCAGCAGAGGTAGGAAACGCCAAAACCAATTACTCCCCAACCCCTCTGGCCTCCAGATCCCTCCCCCAGGGAGGAGGGAAGGGGCTGTGACCTCTCTCTGTGGGTGCATGCACTCCGGGCGCACACACACACACACACAGACCGCTCACATGGGTAGGCGTGTGCACCGGGGAAGGCCCATGCGTGGGAGGGAGTAGACCCAGGATATGCCGATGCTTCCGCAGGCTGGTCTGTGCGCTCTCCCCCTTGGGTGGGGGTCATTTGACTTCTCACAGGTGTCCCTCTCACGGATGACTCCTCTTAGGGGTCCCCACTCCCACCTAAGTGTCCCCACGTGAGAAGCACAGGTGTCACCAGGAGACGTCAGCGGCCCACGGGAGGTGGCAGAAGCGGAGGGGATTGCCGTGGACCGCCTTCATTCAGTTCAGGCCTCGAGTAGCACCTCCACAAATTTGCTAGTTTGGGCTCAACCCTAGTTTCTGGTCAGAGGCGACCCTGGATTACCATTGAGGTGGCTAATTCCCTGTGCAGATCATTGACAACTTAGCCTCTGGTTAATGGGAGTGTATCCCACTTAGGGAAAGCGCACCCTTCAGGAAAGAATCAATTACACACAGGTTCCTTTTAGTAGCCCCTGAGGTTTGTTGAGTGAATAAGCGTGGCAGATCGGGCAACCCTCTTCAGCTTAAAGATTCACAAAGGCTATCAAAGAACTAGATCAAAGGGCAAGCAAACATCTCTTACAGGACCTAAAGAAGCCCTTAGTTAAAATTCAACAGTTAAGAGGTGATTAGACGTAAGATAAGAGCCCTTCAAACTCCCAACACTAACCCAATAGTTGTCCACGTTTGGGGTCTTTAAGGGAGATGGAAGGGGGGAGGGGAAAGAGGAGGCAAGAGAAGGCCTGGGTTTAGCTCTTGCCCATGGAGGGACCTCTCCCTTCCAAGCATCGTGCCGTGTCGTGCCACGTTTGCACCTCCAGATTTAGGGTAGAATCTGTGTTTCATGCCATATGTTGAGTGGTGTTATTATAGTTATTAGCAATTATGTTTTATCATAAAATCACTTTTCCTTTAAAGATGTGAGTAAAAAAATATCAGCTGTTCTTAGAGTAAGTTCTATCCAGTCTATTCCTCTTGGAAATTACTTCTCGTTTTATAATACACGCCAACAGGGGCGCCTGGGTGGCGCAGTCGGTTGAGCGTCCGACTTCAGCCAGGTCACGATCTCGCGGTCCGTGAGTTCGAGCCCCGCGTCAGGCTCTGGGCTGATGGCTCGGAGCCTGGAGCCTGTTTCCGATTCTGTGTCTCCCTCTCTCTCTGCCCCT
This sequence comes from Panthera leo, assembly GCF_018350215.1. Classification (NCBI taxonomy): domain Eukaryota; kingdom Metazoa; phylum Chordata; class Mammalia; order Carnivora; family Felidae; genus Panthera; species Panthera leo. Next base: position 58,961,366 of record NC_056689.1, read on the forward strand.
CCCCCGTTCATGCTCTGTCTCTCTCTGTCCCAAAAATAAATAAAAAACGTTGAAAAAAAAAAATTTAAAAAAATAATAAAAAAAAAAATAAAAAAAAAAAAAATAATACACGCCAACAGGCCAACGGGATGGGAGCCCTGGACATCGGCACAAGTGACTGTTGGAGGCCTAATCATTTCACACAAGGAGCGGCCACCGCACTGCTGGGTCCAGATGGTTGGGGAGAGGAGGGCATCGTGCCCCAAAGGTGCTGTAGCCAGTGCCCCACCCTAGGCCCAGGCCTGCCCCCCTCCCCCAATCTCCAACCCAGTGACCACCTTACGGAGGCTGTCACCGGGTTCCTGGCTCCAGGATGCCTCCCCCTGCCCCCTGGCCCCCAGCCCCACCTTGTGCCCCTGCTGCAATGTCTACGAGGGAGACCGGCTCCTCTTGGGGCCTGCAAGCTTTTGTTAGCGTTATGTGAGCCGCTAGTGACAAGGGCCCTGAAACCCAACGCGACCAAACTCATAAAAGGGGTCACTGTCTCTTTAATTAAAGTTCCCTGTTTGGAGGTTAAAGACAAACCCGTTTGATGGTGCAGGTGTGTGGAGGGGGGTTGGGGCAGAGGGCTGGAGGGGGCTGCAGGGAAATGGAATTCTATCCTCCAAGGGGAGCAGGGAGGGGCCTCACCAGGGCCAGACTGGCTGCCCACGGAAAGTCTGTTGGGGGGCCCTAGGGGTCCCCGGTGTAGGATGTGGTAAGGGTCACGAGGGAAGAAACCAGGCAGGAACAGGGAGGCCAGAGGCCAGCGCAGCCAGCTCGGACTGCCCTGCACAAGTGCCTTGCTCGGGCCACCTGCCCTCCGATCCCCACCACCGCCATGCCTGAGGACCACTCCCCTTGTCCGCTCCTTGGTTCCCCCTTTCCCACCCCAAAAGTTCTCCCCGAAAAGAGGGCCCAGGCCTTCATCCCATCTCCACATAGAAGCGACTTCATCACAGTTTAACATAAAAAGATCAGCTGGTATCGACCCGTAATTTGGACCCACGCCACGCTATTGGCAGGAAGACAGAATAAGTTAGGGTGGCCATGTTTCAAAAATTCTCTGTGTGCACTCAATCACGGCCCAGGGAAGGCGGGCGGGTGCGTAATAACCCAGCCGCGCTCTCCATTTCCCCTGTAGATCAATGCTAATACCAGGAGGCCCCGGAAGATGGATGGAACCGACAGGAACCTTGAAATCCCTACACGGGGGCTGGTGCCTCAACCGATAAAGGATTTCACTGCTGCTGGGGCGGGGACACAGAAACCCTAGGGGCCACGGGAGACAGTCTGGTGGGGGGCAAGGAGGTGGGGAAGAAAGAGCAGCCTCTCTTTCACACACACACACACACACACACACACACACACGCTCTTGTCCTCACTGACACCCACAGTCACTCACGCAGCCACTGACTGATGCACACTCCAGAGTCACTGACATGCACGCCAGTGGCTGGCACGCACCATCATTCACACTCTCCAGCTCGCAGCACCAACACCTCCCCAAGAGGCCTTGACTCCAAGTGGTCACTCACACGGGTCCTAGTACGCACATGCACACACACGCACAAACATGCGCACAAACTCGACCCTACGCACCAGAATCTCGGTCTCTGACACAGACACTCATGTTGACACGTTGAGGTGCTCACAATGTGAGGTGACACACTGAGGAGACATACTCACTCACTGGCGTCTACACGCTGCTACGGTGAAGCGTAAAGATACATGCACCCACACGTATACACACATCCCTGCCTTTCCTTTCTCTCTTTCCATCCCATCCCTTCTCCCTGTTGCCTTCTGATTCTGTTCAGAACCTTGCTGGCTGGTGATCAGTCAGGAAGCTTCCCAGGACCTGTTGGAAGTAAATCACTAAGACAGAAGTATACCAGACGCACAGTCCTGGAGACACATCCCGATGAGAACCCAGACCCATACTGGCTGGACGGCAGGAGACTTGCGTCCCAGGGACAGCTCAGCCACAGACTTGCTTACATGGCCTTGGGTAAACCACTTGCTCTTCCTGGGCCTCTATTTCCTCATCTATAAAACAGGAGGTTGGGCTGGGACATTCGTAAGGTCCCCTTCCAGGCCTCGATGACTCAGTCTGTGGCAAATACAAATCCTTGCAAAGAGTCGCACACACAGGCAGCCCCAAGCAAGCAGACCCTGGCTTTTAAGCGCCTGGTGGCCTGAAACCCATACCCACGATGACACACGCAGGATCACACTCTCAGGGGGTGCTCTTCCCAACAAGGGTGCCTATAGCAGGGACAGCGACTCCTCATCCTTCCCAGGGCTGGATGGCAGCAAGCTGCAGAAGGCACTTTTCTGTGGGCAAAGAATTGGGGGCAGAGCAGGGAGCTGGAGCATTGCTGGGACTTTAAGGGAGGAGGCTTGGGAGGGCAACGATTGGGACCTATAGAGGGGACAGAGAGAAAAAACCCGGTGCTGGCTGCCAAGACCGGCCCCCACCCAGCCACCCCTTTCTGTCTGCTGATTTTCCTCTTTCCGAGCTCAGTCCCAGGACAGGAGCCGTTTCCATGGCCTCACACTGACATCTTGTGGCCATGTCTAGGATTGCAAGTAGCGCAGGGAGGTGCTGGGCCTCCTGCAGAGAAATACTGGTCTCCCCAGTCACCCAGCGAATACTTGGCAGGACAGTGGCTCTTATCCCTGGGTGCCCTGCTCTATGTTCAGCAGCCAGGAAAGTCACAGGAGGCTGGCATGTACCTCAAGCAGGGGCAGGTGTAAGAACAGGAGGCTGCTTTGGGAAAAGGCTTCAGGGTCACCTAATGACAAAAGGGACTGCAGAAAAATGAATGCTCAAGGGAGCTCCGTTTTTGTGGTAGTGACAAAACCCTGTCATCCTGAAGCCCCAATATGAGGCAGGGAAATGCGACCCTGCCCCAGGCGGCTGCAGTCTGGGAAAGGAGAGGCAACTTTCCCCAGGGATCCTCCACCTGAAGAAAGAGATTCAGCCCTGGCTTCATACAGTCTGATGGGGAGCGTTTGGCTCCCCTCACAGACAGACTAAGCCTGGCCGGTGTGGGGGGGGGGGGGAGGGATGAGACATGGCTTCCCTAAGGGAGTCTCTAATCTTGAGGAAGGAAAAACCTCAACCCTCATCAGGGATGCCAATCATATCTGAGGAGCACGCGATGTGGGGGTTTTAGAAGCCCCCTTCAAGCTGTCCTAGCCTCCCATGCAAATCCCTGGTCTGGAAGTCTGAACAGAATGTGATTTCTGTGTCTTCATTAGCACCCTAGGGCTTGGAAGAGGGTTGAGGAAGATGTCTAGGGAGAAGTTTGGGCTCTAGAGCCAGCCCCATCTATTCCGAAGAGGCCTGGTGAGGAGTGGGGCAGGGGGCGGGCACCACATCTCCCAGATCCTTCCAGAAGTAGCCATGACTGAAGGCCCCAGCCTGCCCCAAGACTTCTCTGGATCACTTCCTCTTGCCGCAGTCTCCTTGTCACTTCTGGAGATAGGCCTCGGGCACCTAGAGTTAGCAGATCACACGCACAAGACAGAAGCCATGGGTTCTCTGTCTGGAGCCAGGGAACCCTGGAGGTGCTAGGCTGATGACTTTGTTATAAATTAGAGACTCATTAAGAGAAGGTAAGAAGGGCTCAGTAACAGCTTTCGGGGCCCATCTTTTCGATTTCTTGTTCAGTTTGTTTATTGCGATTGTTCCTGTCTCATAAGCTTATTGCAAAACCAATAAAAATGATCTATTCAGAGAGGGGAGCTGCTCTTTTGACTAGTAAGCTGCCGCTTGGTCCTGGGTCCCACCCCTCCCCCTCCCCATGGCTGCAGCCCCAGCCTGGTTGACCAGCTGTCTCCTGCCGCGGGGTCAGCAGAGGGTGCCAGATTCTTGCTCACCAGAAACTGTGTCCACCTGCCATGCAGCCGCCCCGGGCTGGCCTCAGGCCTCCAACCTGGCCCCATCACCTCAATGACTGCTGTACCTCAGCCCTCCAGCTCACCAGGTCTGAGCTGGGCACATGTCGGGGCTCAGTTATGAGGAGATGAGAAGCCAGGATGGGGACCCAGGGACAGTACTGGAGCCTGGAATTTCAGGTAGAATTTTGGCTCAATTTCCACTCTGTACCTCAATGAGGTACCCCCCTGGCATGGGGTTCTCCACCCTGAGGTAGCCCTGAGGGCTGGTGAATGGAGCAGAGGAGGCCCCAAAGGTTCCCTAGAATCAGAAGTCCTAGCCTTGACCTTGATGACAGAACAGTTTCCTGGCCTCTTGCACATCCAGGACCCTGTCACAGTTGGGTTCAGGGACCCAAGAACCCCTCTCCTTACTGAGCTGGCTCTTGTGCCCATCTCTATTCCATTAATGACATCAGTTCCATTTAGTGACTATAATGTTTCTGAGACATCATGGATTTCCTTATGCTGCTGGCACTTGGTTCCAGAGACGTTCAGATGATTATTGTGGGGGGCGCAGGGTTGAGGGAAGAAGCCAACAGACTCCTTATTGACCATATAGAACTTGAGTATCAGAGCCAGGAAGGACTTCTGAGCTCATCCTGTCCAACTGCTTCATGTCTGGGATACAGAATCACGGTCAGAGACGTGAAGTGAATTGGCCAAGGTCCCACGGCTAGTGAGTGGCAGACCTGGGACTGGAACTCAAAGTGACAGACCTTTGCAGCGTTGTCTTGTGTCTTCCTTTGTTTATCCGGCTCATGTCAGAGAGTTCTGCCTCCCTCGTGTGTCAGTCCAACACAGGCGATAGGCCATCCCCACCCCCACTCCCCACTCGTTAATAACAAGCAAGTTTTCTCTAAAGCAGAGTCAGTGTCTTTCCTCCCCGCACTGGCTCTGCCTGAGGGCCCGAAGGAGGGGGCAGAAACTTGCACAGAGGGCTTTGGAGTTTCTGTGCCGTTTCAAAGAGATAGCATCAATGGACTCTTCCTTTGTTTATTTTGGGCAAGAGAGCAAGATGTGAAGGCGGGTGGGAAAGAGCAAAAGTTTTCAGGAGGCAGAGCATCTCAAGGACTTTTGGCACATCTTCAGAGAGAGCCACACCAACATTTTCCTCGATCTCTGTGTATTTGTTTATTTTAATACTCAATATGGCACTTAGTGTGTGGCACGCACTGTTCTGAGTGCTTTACATATGAATGTATTAACTTAATATATACCATATAATCATTTATTGAATCCTCTTCATAACCCTGTTAGGTGGGTACTATTATTAGCCCCACTTTACAGAAGAGGAAACTAAGTCACAGAAAGGCAAGCAGCTTGCCCAAGCCCTCGCCCCTGGGCAGTGGCGACATCACCATTTAAAGCCTCACAACCTGGCTCTTATTCACCACGCTACGTACCTTCTCTTGACAGAATCCCCAGCCAAGGGCAGGTGGGGCTCCTGTGACCCGAGAGGGGAAAGAATACCCTGAACATCCAGAAGGGACAAGACATCCTTGGGGTCCAGTGCGGTATCTCCTTGAGTCTGTCTCTTGTTAACCACTATCCCGGCCACCTCTACGCTTAGCTTGTCTGAAGGCCAACGTTTTATGGCTGGAGTGGCCAAAGGAAGTGGAGGCAGCCTAGACCATGGGACCCTCCCGTGCCACCCCATCACAGGGTGCCTTCCTCTGGAACCTTCTTCTGGCGCCAGGGTTCTGGGTGTGGCGCCAAGAACCCACCGCCCGGTTGCTCACTGAGCCTTGCTCCCTCCCACGCAGCCGCCTGTACTGACATCTCTGAGAGGGCCTTTGATTAAAGAGACAAGTGACTTTGCCCATTCTATTGATCAGAATAAATTACTAGGAACTAATTTATGGGCCTCCCCACAGCCGATGACATGGTGGATTGTGCGCTATTGGTCAGTAAATTGGATTGTCAGGCTAGATTATTGGTTCGTATACAGTTATCTCTCATAGCAATATCAGGCAGCCCAGGTAGAGGAGCAAAATCCTTTCTCTGCTGCCAGATGCCAGGATGTCATGAGGCCTTCCTGAGGTCTGGTGAGGAGGGGCAGGGAGGGAAGAGGAGAGGGGAAGGGAGGCAAGGCAAGGCCTCTGTGCAGGATGCTTATTAATTAGTGCAGCATCACAGCAGTAAAAGAACATTAGTGTGGAATCGTCTGCAGAGTGGTGGGGAAGTGACACGGTGGGCCTCCTCCTGATTCTCCAGCTATGGCCCTGCTGGGTAGAGGCAGGGAGGGGGCTGATGAGCAGATGGGGGGTGGGGTGCAGGGTGGGAAAGATAAAGGCTGGGGGAGATGACGGGCCAAGAAGAGGGGAAGGGAAAGGAGAGGCCACATTCGCTGGGAGTTGCAAGCCGAGCAGGTCTGCTAAGTGCCAGCGTCGCTGAGCCCCACGCGGGGGAAATGGAGCTGCCGTTCTGCTCCGTACATCACAGCCAACGATGAAAAGTTCTAGAGCTGGGATTTCTCAGGCAATTTGGCCAGTGATGCATGGGGCAGTAGATCCTCGCGCACTCTTCCGTGCTTCTGCCAAGCCAGCAATAACAAAAACTTATTTTTTGCCAGGGAAACGGATATGAGTCAGGCAACCCATCAGGAGTAAAGGTGGGGGGGGGGTGCTCTACCACGCCGCTGCGATTTGTACCGCTCGGCTGTTTCCCCGAGCTCTAAAGACCTGCCAAGAGGTGACAAAGGCGAGACAATTTCGAGTTCACAGTCCTGTGTCCTCGAAGCATAACAGCATGCCATCGATGGGGACTTTCGGGGGCTGTGGGTTGCAAAGTCAGCGGTCTTTTCCCCCAAGCCCACTGAGGAGGGGGGAAAGGGGGTGAGCAAGAGGAGAGAGAGAGATGATGCCCTGGAGAAATCTGCAGCCCTTCCCCTCCCTGGGGATTCCCAGGAGAGACTCCCCCCCCACCCCCCCCCACCCCCCCCCCGCAGCTCCTCGCAGGGGGCATGGCGGGAAGGGGGAAGGGGGATGGGGGGCAGGGTTGGAGTGCCAAGCTGGCCGTGGGGGTGACATCACAAGCATCCCGAGTGAAAGCCTTATGTGCCTTCCTGCCGTAGGCTGCCAGGGTCTCTGCCACTCACACAGACCCTGGGGTCATGCAATCGCTGAAGGGGCCCGTCCAGAAAACCCATCTGATCCTGTGTTTTCCCTCTCACTGTTGAGGCGTGAGCCCTGAGGAGGCCTGCGCTTTCTCTGAGGCGTGATCAGGAACACAGATAACCTGTTCTCTGGGCTGCGGGCCTCAGGGGAAATGTTCGGATGGCGCACAGAGCCCTTCTGACTCTAGCTATCACTCATCTGACACTGCCAGTAACCCCGCAAGTAAATACCCCCTGGCAGGGACCCAGGGCCTCCAGCTTGCTCGAGTTGCCCCTGAGAACAACAGCAAGGAGTTCTCGTCAGTGTCACAAATACACCAGAATCACCCCCCTCCCCTTGGTGCTGCTTAGCAGACAGCGGCGTCCTCAGAAAAGGCCAGGCACCATGAACTAAAAATGTTCTACACACTCCAAAAGATAAAGGGCAGAGGTTTAAAAGGTGAAAAGCCCCTTCCCCCAGCCTCTGGATGCCTCTGGGCCTACCCCTGTCACTCTGCTCTCCCAACATTAAGCTGTGGCCTTCGGCCATTTCAGCATGAGCTTTCCCTCTGGTCACTCTCCCGTTCTGCCCTCCACTGATGCATATGAAATTGAAAGGAGGCAGATCCTCAAAGTCAGGGGCAACAGGGCTGGGTCCAGGCTCCCAAGCCCCAAAGCTGTGCCACCCCCCCCCCCTTGTCTGGCACGGCTCTGTCCTGGCTTCCATTCAGCCACTATGTGGAAACGAGCTCACGGCCCCCAGAGTCCCAGAGCCTCTAAGATGGAAAAGTTTGCAAAGCTTGGAAAAAGAAAAGTGGGCCTGCTAGTCGGTCTATAAATTAGAGACTCATTAAGGAGAGGCGGGAAGGGCTTTGGGGGCCTGTGCCTTTCGATTTCTTGTTGAGCTAGTTTATTGCTATTGTTTCTATTTCATACGTTTATTGCAAAACCAATAAAAATTATCTATTAAGAGCAGGAAACTCATCTTTTGACTTGTTGGTGGAGGTTTCTACAGAATAACCTTTAACTGGTCCAACATGTCTGCAGGACAGGAGCAGGCCCGCATAGATAACTCGAGAGGTCAACCAAGCAGAGAGTAAGAATGCCCAGTCCCCGGGGGCAGGGGACAAGTCTCCCTTCAGAACCCTCAAAGAGCAGCCGCAATGACTCTAACCAGAGGGCAACTGTATGGTATTTCATTCACCCCACATTTAGAATGTTTTTAATTTGTTGAAATCATTCAAATTTGGGACTTTCACCAAACTATGCTGATATCTGGCTGCTCTTTAATCGTGGAAAGATCAGACTGGGCCTCACTCTCACCTTGAAACAACTGTTTCTAGCACGGAGACACTGTCTTCTCTTCACGGGGTTCACGGCCTCCTGTCCACCCCCAGTGCTCAGCCAGCCCACTTATATTTGTGAGCCTGACACCTGTCATCATGTAAGTTCGCAACTCGTACCTTAGAGGAGGACTAGATTGGAAGGGGAGACAGCTAACCATTTCATTTACAGAACCACCCTTGAGCTAAAATTTTGTAAGAATGCTTCCAAATCAGACTGATACAATTTCTCTTCCGAGGTCCCCGAAGGAAGGCCTGGGTCTTGTCCCAGCCGGACGAGAAGGGAGCTAACAAGCGTTGCCTCCCTACGTGCCAGGCTCGGCCCTTCTTTCTTTCTGTGCATTTTCCCCACTTTGCCAACAGGGAAATTGAGGCTGGGAGATGCCAGTGATGTGCCTTGAGGCAAAGGGTAATATAACCCTCAGCCCAAGAACACCAGCCCTGGAAGAACCGGGTAGCCATCTGCCTAGTTTTGATGAAAGAACAGAAGGTTCCCAACGTTATTCTCTCAGGCCTGGAGAGGATGCCCATAGGGAAGATTCACAACCAGTTGAGGGAAAATCCACCCAACTGTGACTCAAGTTAGAACTTGCCTCCAGAGTTACCAATACCCCTAAATCTAGTGAAAGGGAACCACAGGGTCTTTAATAATCACTCTGTCAGGTCACGGGATGGTGACTAATGGGCCTAGAGGAGGAGACGGTGAACAACACTCTAGGAAATAAATTTGGGTGATTAAATTTCAAGGCAGTTCATGGAACAGCAACCCGAGGCCTAAACTAAGCCATCAAGTTACCAAGAGAATCAAGATTTCAATTTAACCAGTGCTGCCCAGGAACCAATCCTGAGTCTGCAAAACAGTGGTGGGTTAAGAGAAGGCACCCCCCCCCACCCCCCACCAAAGAAAACTTTCTCAGTGGCTCTGACATCTTCTCAACTCCAGCCATTCCTTCCAGAGGGCCAGCCGGAGAAAAGTCGAGGAAATTATTGTCTTTGCCTGGTTATTACATGACTCCGAGTCTTTAAGTAAAAAAAATCATTGCTCACCCGAGTCAGGGAGATGGGGGTGGGGAGGGCCTCCAAGCAGACACAGGCTAGAGCCACGCACAATGTCTGAGAGACTCTCAGTTTACTAAACTAACAGAAGAGGCCCAAATCCCTCCAGTTCTCTGCTATTTCAATTGAACGTCAAGCACCCTGATTGGATCTCAGTCCCAAACAGTCACGTTCTAGTGTCTCGGGCATAATCCCCCTCTGGCTGAATCAACACCCAGGGTGCTGTTTAAGCTTTGCAGGTGAATACAACCTAGGCTCTAAAGTGAGAGCCCTGGGTCTGATTCCCTGTCATGGCTACTGTCCAGGTCCGCTGGTTCTAGTCCCTGGGGCGTCGCTCTAACTTGTTAGTTTCCTTTTGAGAAAAGCCAGGGCGGGGAGCCTTGGAGCCGGGAAGGCCCCCCGCGATAGAGGAGCCCAGGCGGGAAGAGCTTAGCAACTGCAGCTGCTCCCATGGCTCCCGCTTTTGCAATCTCTTCCTCTCTCTTGAGGCTTCACCTCTCCCTGCCCTGGCTCCACCAGCTGTTTCCTGCAAATCCAGCTGAGACAGCTGCTGGCCCACCATACTAAATTTCCAGGGGCCCTGGAACCCCTTGACTCTCTTGGCCCAAATGTGGGCAAATCTCAGGCGTCCAGACAAGGCTGAGATTGTTTAAAGAACACTTCACTAGGAAACTGGGGGGAAAGCCAAAAAAGTAAATTAGAAAAGCAGAGAAACTGACAGCTTAGAGAGCACAGATTCCTCCTCCCAGAATGACTCAAGACTAGCTTGTTGAAAGTTCGTTGCAAGAATAGGTGAAGGAGAAGGGAGGGGAGGAAAGCTCCGGCTTGCTGCACACCCACACCTCCTTGCTCCTCACTCCCCCTCAATTCTATAAGGCTTGGATACAAAACAAAGATGCTCATGCTCTGGCCAGAGATAGAGAGGTTAACGCCATTGCCAGGCCTGATGGAGCGCTTAGTTGTTTCACAACCTGCCTTGATCCAAGGCCTCTGTCTTGATCCAGCCCCTGGATCTGGGCTATGCTGCCTGCCTGCTTTGCCCTTTGGTAGCGGCCTCTTACCAGGCCCCTGGACAAGGAAACACTCCTCTGTCGCTTCCTTCTTACACAGGTTCCGGGCTGTCCCTTCCAGAGAGCTCAGGGAATGCTTCTACCTTTCCTTAAAGTTCCTTGGTCTTCTGGTTGGGTGCTGAGCCTCTTGGGTTGCCCGGCAAGATGGCAGTCAAGTTGCTACACCAGGAGCTCTTCTCCTCTGAGCTCCTAACCCTGGCAGTTCTTTCTGGTGCCCTGTCCTACCCCATTCAGATGCCTACCCAACTCAGATGACCTTCCTACATTCCAATACCACAGTAGAGTCAAAAAGCACAAATATCCATCCACTATCAACAAGAATGTAGAAGCTTTTCTCTCCACGCACCTCCAGAGGAGGTAAGGCAAACTGCAGATGACGCCTCTAAGTTCCAACTTGAGTTAGATCTTGGCTCAGCAGTGTTCCTCTTCCACATGTCCCATAGCTTCTAGGATATTTCCATCTGGCTGATTCATCTGTGCCTCAATATCCATTATCCAACTCGCCCTCTACCGAATTTGCCATCTCACCATTGCCAGGCAGCTGGGATCTATCGGCCCCATCACAGGCTTTGCGTTCCAATCCTGATTCTGTCACCTATTAGCTGGATAACCTCAGTAAAGTCGTTTCACCAGAACTGCTTTCTTACTGTGAAACGAGGATGAGTGTTTGCAGCGCCCTCTCATGGCTGATGTGAGGAATTAATAAGATCACATCTGTAAACATCTAGCATTTCGCCTGACGTGTAGTAATAATGTTAAAATAGAAGTATAGATATAGGCATGTAGATATGCTCCCTTCCCTGTGCAAACTGGTGCTCCATATCAACCTTCAATACCCTTCAGTGATGCCATCGTTGCCAGAAAACTCAGAGCAATGGCCATGCCCGCCGGACTCTCCTGGATCCATGTACCAGACTGCTCGTTATAAATTAATAAATTCTCATTCTGGTTTTAGGCATGTCTTTCAAGCCTGATTAATATGTTTTTGCTACCCAACACGGATCTGTTCCTGGTTGCGGATAAAATGAGCTTTCTTAGCCCAGAAGACCGAAGGTCAGACCTTGGACCAGAGAAAAGTCTCCAAGTTAATGGCTGTCCCCTGAGAAACCTCCCAGGAGGCAACCTGCTCACCATCACGGGAACAACTGGTCACCTCCATATCTAACACCTCTAGCTTCGCTGCCTCTTCTCCTGTTTGGAATCGTTCTACTGGGCACCGGGATTCTCATACGGTAGATATTTAGAACCCACTTGTTTTGTCAGTGTGTGGGCGAGTGGGTGGACGGTTGAGCGGGTCACCAGGAATTTGTGCCTCTTTTTGAGGCAGGGAAGAAGCAGTGGTGGCCTAGCAACAGGGGAATCTGCCTAGCAACAGGGGCGGGAGGCGGGGCCTGCTGGAATCCGGTGGAATTGGCTGACGGAAAGGCAGAGGGAAAGGAGACCTTTCTGGATCTCGTCAAGCTGGGGTTTTCAGGCCAAGAAGAGGAAAGCAGACCCACAGAGATCAGGAGAGAAGCGTGGGAGGCAGGGCAGGAATAGAGTCAGCGTATTTGGACACGTTACAGACCCAAACTGGAAAAAGCTTCCTGCCTTTCCCAAAGTGTGCTGAAGCAGAGAGCCCTCCCCGGCCCCACCCCGAGTTGAGCGGATGCCCCGCGGTGGACAAATTTGAAGAGGGTACCACGTTTCCTTCACTCCAGTTTGCAAGGGTGCCACGGGATATACTTGCACATGTGCAGTCTGTCAAGTCTGGAATTTGCTCCACTCAGAAAGCTGCAACCCCTCTCCTCTCCCCCCCAACCCTCCCCCACCCCCAGGGAAAGGATAAAGACCTATATTCACTTAAAATCCATCCAGAGGCAGATTTAGCACCTTTCCAACCCAGTCTGTCTAGGGCAAGGAACCATTAAGAACTCGGGACTGATCTCGCTTGAATCGCTTCCCTCCTTCCCTCCCTTCTACCCATCACAGGACAAGCGCTTGGACATCCCCTCCTGTGAACTTTCAAGACCCTCCCCTGAAGAGAAGAAAAATTGTCATCAGCCTTTGACCTGATTAATAATTAAAACTGCTGAGTCTGAGCTGCCCCTAACAGCGAGGTGCTCCAAAACCCCAGCAAACTTTAACAAATAACCAGCCCGCTCAGGGGAGAGAGGAAGCTTTTTTCACTAGACAAACTGACAATTAGCCGCTATTCAAATCCCCCTCTAGTCTTAGCATATTGGTTCTCCTTTGAAAGTGGCTCGGCATGGGGTAGAATTTTTGGCCTTGAGTTTAGAACTACTGTGCATAAAATCAAAGCAAGGAAGCCAGCAGTTGAGAGAATAGAGGCTATTTGGGGATTAGTGATTTCGGAGTTAGATTTCTAATAACTTGGTGAGTGGTGGGTTAGGAATGTCCTCCAGGAGCATCAGGCAGTCAACACCGTGGGACATGTCCTCACATTGAACTGGAAAGCAGTGAGTCACTACCCTAGAGGGTAGAAACACAAAATGGCACGAAATAACTGCAACTCAGCAGCACGGCATGGTAATGTGCCTTTTGTAAACCGCTACAGGCTGCAGCCAGGGCTCACGGTCTTGGGGTCACGTGCGACACCCCAAGTTTGGCTCCAAGTTTTCTCCCCAAAGAGCCACAAATACAGGCACCCCCACATTAGGAACCATTTGTGGAGAACAAAGGGAAGAGAGTGGGGGAGATGGGAGAAGGGAGAAGGAGGGGGCAGGCATTCAAACTGCTCATTTTCCCCTAGGAAGCATAAGGGCCCAGCCACTACGGTGGGTGAGCAAAGCAAATTGGTAATGGGTGATCCAGATTGCATCGCAGAGTCTTGCTTGCTTTCCAGGCACTTACTGAACTTTATAACTCTTCTGGGGGTAAGGCAGAAAAACCCAGGGTTTCTTATTGACCAGTGGGGGAGAGGGAGTTTGAGCTGGCTGGACCAGCCCTGCTGCTTTTCCACAATACTGTACTGTATTCCAGCAAGAGATTTTTTTAAATATGTTTTTTAAAAAGAGGGGAGGGAGCTGGAAAATTGTGATGTAAACAGCAGCTGCAGGCACTTCAAGATTGCAATAGCCCAGCCTAGAAAGCACTGGCAAGCTCAGTTTTTCAGAGATGTGGAAGGCAGAAGACAGAGGTGGGCAGATGGCTGTTCATCCTGAAGGGGAGGAGGGCCGTCCTGTGAAGACGAATTCTCTTTTATTCTTTTTTGTTTTAATTGAAATGTAACTTACAAGCGGCAAAATGGATGATTCATAAATGTATAGGTTGGTGGATGTATGTACGTATTCATGCAATCACCAGCCAGTTCAAATGGGAGGCATGACCACCACCCTGGGACTTTACCGTGTGTTCCCTCATAGTCAATATGCATCCACCCCCCAACAGTGGTCAGTGTTCTACCCTATGTCTAGATGAGTGTGGCCAATTTTTGAACTTCGTATAAATGGGATCACAGAGTATGTGCTTTTTTGAATTGATACCTGTGAGACTCATCTATGATGTTGTGAATATCGATAGTCCCTTCTTTTTCATTGCAGTGTGGTATTTCATTGTATAAATATGCCACAGTCTACTTATCCATTCTACTGTAGGGACATTTGTGTTACTTCCAGTTTTTGCCTATTATGCATAAAGCTGCTATGAGTATTCTTGTACGTGTCTTTTGGTGGATGTGCACTCATTTCTGTTGGATGTATACACAAGAGTGGAATTGCTGGGCCATTTACTTATTAAAAAGGATAACCTGGGGGTGACTGGCTGGCTCAGTTGGTGGAGCATGCGACTCTTGATCTCGGGGTTGTGAGTTCGAGCCCGACAATGGGTATAGAGAGTACTTAAAAATAAAATCTTCCAAAAAAAAAAAAACGCCCAATAACCTGGACTCAAAGAGGACAGAGCTCATGCCTCTCTTCTTCATTGCTGTATCCCCAGAGCTTGTCACAAAGTACATACTCAGTAAATATCTTTGGAAAGAATGTTGACAGCAATGTCAATTTTTTCGAAATTAATGTACATATTTGGTGCAATTCCAATTAGATAACAAGAAAGTTTTGATGGGGTGGATTGAGTAAAACAATTTTAAAGTTATATAGAAGAATAAGTGCCTTACAATGGCAAATAAAATGTGAAAAAGAAAAATAAAGGGTGAGACTTGCCTTACCAGATATCAGAATGTACTGTAAGACCACTGTAATTAAATCAATTTGGTATTGGCATAGGAATAGATAAATGTATCGTTGGAATAAAATAGAGAACCCAGAAATAGACCAAGTGTATATATGAAAATTTACTATATGACATAGTTGGTATTTCAATTTCGTGAAAAAGGATGGATTATTTAATAAATGGTGCCAAGACAACTTACATCTGGAAGAAAATAAAACTGGACTCCTAGTTTATGCCGCATACAAATATAAACTCCATGTAGATTAAAGACAAATGTAAAAAATGAGACAATAACAATCTTGAAAATTTAGGAGGCGACATGTTCAATACAGGGCGGGGGGGGGGGCTTTGTAAAACAAGACTAGAGTCTAGAATCTATACATGAAAATATGGACATATTTTACCTTGTAACAATAAAAAAAACTTTTGTATAGCAATAGATAAACAAAGCCAATAGGCAAACAATAGATTTGAGGGAAGATATTCATAATGTACGGGACAATTAAAAACACACAAAAAAGGTTTTATAAATAGGCAAGAGACAAAAAACAAAAAGATGTGCAAAAGCTATTAGAAGTCACCTCACAAAAGAGCATATTCAAATGGTCAACTTGCATAGGAAAAGAAGCTCAAAATTATTAGTATTCAAAGAGATGCAAATTAAAGTACAACGAGATATTGTTTTATACCTTTCAAACTAACAAAAATTAAAATGAGGGTAATTTCCATTGCTAGCAGGGATTCATGGAAAACAGTTTTTACATTGCTGGTAGAATTATACATTTCTACATCCCTTTATAATCTGGCAACATCTTTTGAAATTGAAAATATGGATTCACTTTGACCCATCAATACTAGGAATGAAAACACCAACACATAAAGAGATAGATATACGTGTGTGTGTGTGTGTGTGTGTGTGTGTGTGTGTGTATCAGCATTGTTTATTTGTCCTGGCCATTCTCTCTCCACATCCCTCCCCCAGAAAAAAGCTAGACAAAAACTAAAACCCATTAATAAGGCTCGGTGATGGGCTAGTTAAAACTAGGAAAGAGCCCTAGCTTTTGCAGATTCCTAACGTATAACTCTTCCCACCATGTCTAACTTCAAGCTATCAGCCTGGTGTCATTGAATGCCAGGCTGGGAAGAGATGTGAACTGTAGAAAAGCTGGAGGCTGCAGCACAGCCACACCTTGGACTATTATGCAACCATTAAGAAGAATAAATGATCCTATAGAAGTTTATTTGGTAGATTTCCAAGAGCCATTGTTGAGGAAGGAAAGCAAGAGGCAGAAAAGTGTATAAGGTGACATCATTATATTTTTTAAAACATACTTCTACCAAAAAAACTATGTGTGTGTGTGCGTGCGTGCATGCGTGCATGTGCGTGTTTGTGTACATGATTATATAAATATGAGAAGAAGGGGAGGAGAGAGCCAAGGAAAAAGAATAAATGAGAAGGGCACATCTATACTTTATATGTTTGTGTATAAAAGTAAAATTCTTTTTAATTAAAAAAACATAAAGAGCCTCTGATATATGCCTAGTTCTGCAGCAGGCTCTTGGGAGTGGAGGAACATGTGAGACATGGTTTCATCCTAATATCTAGTTGGAAATATAAAAGCAAATAGTCGCAGGGCAATTTATTAACTCCTATTAGGGGTGAAATAAGCGTCACAATAGAAGAATAGGTAAAATGAGAGTAGGGGTGAGAAAATCCCACAGGGGAGGGCTTTTTATTTCTTCTCGTTTTTGTTTTTGGTTTTGTTTTGTTCTAAGCCCTCCAGGCTCTCCTTGGCCCAGATTTGCTGCCAGGTCCAGCCCTCCTTCCCCTTCTCACAGCGGGCCCTGGGACAGCCTGCTTTAGCCTCCTTGGAGGGGGTGCCTTTGCCAGACCCCCACTCTTCCTTCCCTGCTGCCCCCAAAGACAACCACATTTTACTTTAAAGCGTTTGCTGCTTTACTACTGCTGATGACTGCTAATCACCATGGAAACAGACACGGAGAAACACAAACTGGAAAAGCCTCACAACATCAAGAATCACACAGGTGTCAGGAGGTTTGGTTTCCGGGCCTGGCTCTTGACTCCTTTCTAGCCAACACGCAGCCACGCTCCCCTTTCATTCTCTCACATCGTCTCTCTCAGAACGTCTCTCTCCTGGGGTGGCCAACCATTCATCATGCAAGACCTACTTTGAATTGTGATCGGCTTTACCTTGGGGAAGGGTCCTTCCACCTCAGAGGGTTCTGCCCTCCCAGGCCTCCTTTTCACTGGGTTTCGTCTCTGCATAACATACCAACAAATAGTCCAGACAGGTAATCTGCAAGTCTTACAGCCAAGGATTAACTAAAGCCCAGTAAATCCCAGTTGGTCCCCATAGTCTTTGTCTTCAGGAAGCTCCAGACTCTGATAAATTCTCCACCCAGCCAGCCAAAGCCCCCATCACCACTCCATAACCCCACCTCCCCAAACACCGTAATTGCCCCACTGCCAGCCGGCCACCTTTTGTCCTGCTCCTCTGTTCCAGTGGTTTAGCCTTCATCTCCAGACTGTCAGGAAGCTGGTGAGGACCTCCCACCTGGGAGAGGCTGGCTTTTGCTCCTGTCCTGCCCTTCTCTCATTCCGACACAGCTTCACGAACTTACTGTGTTCAGAATCTTTCATTGATTGTGCCCACATTTTACATCGATCCAGCTTGCCAGAGCATTTACATGACATTCTGAATCACTCACGAAAATGGCCACAAGGCCTGTTTATACAGGAAAAAGAGGTAGGGTTTTATCAGAAGGTCCGAGGTGATCTCCAAGGGGTCAATCCAAGCTGGGAAAGAGAAAAACAGTTAGGAATCTTAATAGTCAGATGCATGTCCACCGAGGCCAGCTGGACAAGGGGACAGGTAGAGAATGGCCAGAGGTTAGAGGTGGCGGCAGCAGGACACAAAGAAATCCTAGCAAATTGTAGTGAATCAAGGGTGAGCCTTCAGGCTGGACTTATGGGAAAGATTTTGTCTCCGAGTTTGGCAGTGGTATCTCCGTAGCTGGTAAAATCACATCAACACACAATCAACAAGTTATATTCCCAGGCAAGGCCCAACTGCACACTGCCTAAAACAAATTTGTTTTATTTTGTTTTCAGTCGTGTTTTCCTGATTACAAGAGTAACTCATACTCATTGCAAAAACGTCAAAAGTTACAGGAATATGTAAGGTAGAAATCAAAATTCTGTCCTTCAGAGATAAACACCTTTAAGTTGAGATGTATTTATCCAGGTTGCTTTCTTTGCATATATGGACATTTCATATATATGCACATATACGTAAAGTTTTGCAAAGTTACTATCATAAAATGACGGCCCACACTTAGAACTTTAGCAACCCTAAGCTTGGAAATGGTTACGGTGTCCCTACCCCACTTGTGTTTCACTCAGAAAGAAAAATACTAAACAGCAAAACAAGCACATGGAAAGTCAAAGTTTTGGCTTTTCCTTTCATTATTATTTCAGGACTTTAAAAGCTACATGTGTTCTTACAAACTTTTATTTATTTATTTATTTATTTATTTATTTATTTATTTATTTGCCTTCTTGACACCCCAAGTAGAGCCTGGTTTGCAATTAGGTCATGTAACACTATGCACAATACACGTTGTCTTGCAACTCATTTTTTTTTTTCATGTAAGCTATATCTTGGGCATCTGTCCATGTCAGTATCTAAGCATCATTGTGACTGGCAGGTGTGGGCTCCTTTCCAAAGAAAAACAGGATCCTTCAAATGCAGGTACCTGTGGCCGAAGGTTAGGATTTTAGAAGAATTACATGGCTTTTTTATTTTTTTTATTTATTTTTGAGACAGAACAGAGCATGAGCAGGGGAGGGGCAGAGAGAGAGGAAGACACAGAATTTGAAGCAGGCTCCAGGCTTTGAGCTATCAGCACAGAGCCCAACGTGGGGCTCGAACTCACGGACTGTGAGATCATGACCTGAGCTGAAGTCAGACGCTTAACCGACTGAGCCACCCAGGCGCCCCTAGAAGAATTACATGGCTTTAATACGTTAGTGTGATAACAACTGACCAGGAAGCTTCCTCCATATTTAGCTTGAGTTCACAAGCAACTGAACTACCTTCAAACCTTAACGAAAAGAGATAAGATACAAATAAATTAATTAACTCATTCACTTATTCACAGCTAGTTCAACTTTGGAGCAGCAAATATCCTCATCATAATTAAGGGGAAAAGTAAAAATCAGAAAATTCATTTATAAAGATTTCCTTTATGTTATCACCATTAGAGAATTTAGAATTAGACTACGTCTTCAGTTGGTTATTTATTACTTAAATCTGGTACTTCTGTTACTGATTTCCAATTTTATAACATTGTGGACAGAGAATGTTTTTTATATGCTATCAGTTCTTTGGCATCTTCTAGAATCCTGCTGTGACTTAGAACATGGTCATTGTAAATATTTGGCATGGCATGAAATACTGCAATTTTGTCCGCCATCCTAGGTGAATGAAGAAATCGGAAAACTAAAGTCCATATTCTTATTCGAAATGAGCATTTACGGACAGGCTCCCAAATACTGTAAATCCTGAAACTTTCCCAGCTGAAACCCTCAAAACTTTACCTGTAAATAAATTTTAAAAATTATAAATGGCCTCTAAATTTTTCAAACAGAATAAAGATTATAAAGTTGAAAATAATAATTCCCTGCTACCTCCTCTAAGTTGAATCCCAGAGCACAGACATGGGGCACTTCCAACAGTTTCATGAACTTCCTGTAGACATTATCTATGTACATACAAGAATGTGGGGGCGCCTGGGTGGCTCGGTCAGTTAAGCATCTGACTCCAGCTCAGGTCATGATCTGCTCCGTGAGTTCCAGCCCCGCGTCGGGGTCTGTGCTGACAGCTCAGAGCCTGGAGCCTGCTTTGGATTCTGGGTCTTCCTCTCTCTCTACTCCTCCCCTGCTCATGTTCTGTCTCTCTCTCTGTCTCTCTCTCTCTCTCAAAAATAAATAAAATTAAAAAAAATTTTTTTAACAGAATGTGTAAATGAATCTTATATGCCTAACCTTAAAGGAAAACACCACACAGATGTAAAAATTTCACAGATAGTAAAATCCACACAGGATTTTACTATCCGCATAGTATTGTATACTTTGCTTTTTTCGCTTAGCATATCTCAAATATCTTCCATATCAACACGCCTATATCCTCTCCATTCTTTTTTTTTTTATGTTTATTTACTTATCTTTGAGAGAGAGAGCGCGAGCAAGGAAGGGGCAGAGAGAGAGGGAGACAGAGAATCCGAAGCAGGCTCAACGCACAATCCGCGTGGTCATGACCTGAGCCGAAGTCGGAAGCTTAACCAACTGAAGCTTCCAGGTGCCACTCCCCTCCGTTCTTTTTACTGGCTGTATGGTATCCCATATTAAAGCTGGGCCATAGTTTATTTAGCAAATCCCTATTGACGGACACATGCATTGTTACCAATGTCCTATTACAGGCTGGGCTTTTGTGAGCAACCTCATTCACACGCGAAATCACTGCCGCTCGGTTCAGTCCTCTCTCAGGACAACTGCCCCCTCTCACCATGTACCTCACCAAAGCTCTCCCGTCCATCTCTGCTGCAAACGCAGGTATTCAATCTGTTTCCTTCTCCTTTGGAGGCTGCCACAGCATCACCCATGCTGGCTAAAGAGCGGCATGTAGTTCCCTAAGCTCTCTGTTTGGCTAGAACTCCTGATGACCAGCACCCAGGTCTTTTTGGTTTTGTTTTCTTCCACCACTCCAAGAGGCAAACAGAGGATAGCGATAAGAACAGATGTGGGGTTCTTATTCTGTGGAATGCCAAATTTCCAAAATTCCCCCATCCCATTTCTGATCCCCGAGTTAGGGAAAGTCATATCGATTCTTTTTTTCCATAGCATTCCTTCTTCCCCCGCAGAAGTGTCTTCTTATTTCAAGAGAGCACTTTGTGGCTCTGAGGACCCTACACTGGGTTCCCAATTCAACAGGTCTCTGTTCTGTCGGCTGTGGTCCCCCTCCCCCCAGTTATTTGCTTCAACCATAATTTTTTAGTATTAGGCAACATCTCTAGGCAGGCTACACCATTCTATGACTAATAAGCAGCCTGAAAATGTCCGAACTTTCAGTCCTAAAGCCAACTAATTCTGAGTGAGTCACACATAACCTCCTAGTACCTGTAACATAAGGCCGGCAGAATGTATTATTTCTCAGGGCTTGCAGAGATTGGGTAAAGGGGCCCCACACAAAGCGGGAGTGGATTTCATGGGAGAATTCAATCCCTAAGTGAGCTTCGGGTATGAGGGCCTCATGGTTCGGTACATCTGTGGACACCTGTTGTTTTGCCATTTGTTCTGCTGAGTTGTAGACACCCAGAATTCCCCAGGCTGATCCCTTGACTTTCACACCTGTCCACATCTGAATTTTTCATTTGTGATCTAAGCCAGCAGCACTCTAAAGGCCTCTAGAAAATCAGGCATGGCATTTCTAGGCTATGCTCTACAAAACAAAAACAAAGCATATTTTCCTGCTCCCAACTACCCAGGAAAGATTTGTTTCTGCTCTCGTCATAAGAACACAAAGTGAGAATTTTGTGCTTGAAAGAGTTCAGAAGGAGCACGTTATGGTAAAGACCACCTGAGTCCCTAACATGGGAAACTACGGATTCTGGGGGAATCTTGGAACGGATGGTTTGGGTTTACAATACATGGGGACCTCAGACTGAAGTCTGCTTCAAGGGTGAAGAGAAGAGGAAGAAGGTGGATTTGGTGAGTGGTTTGGAAAGGACTGGGGTGGAAGTGTGGTAGAGTGGCTAGCTAAGGTTTTTAAAATGCAAAGAATGTTCTCAGATTCATTTAATGTAATGCATTTTTCTAATGCCTACAGCTATTTCTGGCATGGGAGCTAAGTGTCTGGGATGGAGAAGCTGGGGAAAGAAGGGAGGAAGAATGGGTACCATTGACCAAGACTCACTGAGCGAGCCAGGACTAAGTGAACAGTGGGGTTACTCCTGAAATTTTAGTTAGGGATGTCCATGGGTCACCCAGGCTAGCACTCACTGCTCCTACACTAAGTGCATCCTCTTGCCCTAGGAATCTCTTTTTGAGGAATGGGCCTGTGTCTGGAAATCAGAGGAAGCCACAACTGGGCAGGTGATAGACTGGGGGAACTGACCCACTGTGGAGGATGTAATACCCCAAAGACCATGGACATGTGTTTCAACATTCTCAGCACTAATTCTGAAAAGAGCATTAAGACATACCGTGTGGATAGACAAGGTATTTGTGCAAATATACCAAGGGCCTACCATGAATAAATAAGGGTGATTAATAAAGCTAAACAAACAGATCATCTGAATTACCCTTTATTGAGCATCTATTATATGCTGTATACTGTTACAAGCACTTTATATATATTAACTGATTTAATACAAGCCAATGAGATAGGTACTATCATTATCCCTGCTTTACAAATGAGGAATCTGAGTCATGGAGAAGCTAAGCAAATTCCAAAGAATAGCAGAGCTGAGACTCAAACTCAGGCC
The DNA here is from genome assembly GCF_018350215.1 of Panthera leo. Taxonomy (NCBI): domain Eukaryota; kingdom Metazoa; phylum Chordata; class Mammalia; order Carnivora; family Felidae; genus Panthera; species Panthera leo. The sequence goes on from NC_056689.1 coordinate 58,983,631, forward strand.
ACCTGGCTTCAGAGCCCATACTCCTAACCACTCTACTATTCTGCCTGTTGAGACAAACACACAGAGCCAGGGCCAAGTGAAGCTTTCAATCCCTAGAGCAGACATATATACAATAAATCATTTCTATGCAAGGTCGTAACTATTATGGTGGGGCCATAGTGTATATTTGGGTTGATGAAGGAGCAACAGGGTGTCTTAAGGGATGTCAGGTAAAATTTTAGTGGGAGGACAAGACAGCAGTACAAATGAGGTATGAAAAGCCCAGAAGCACGAGTGAGGCTGATGTGTTCAAAGAATGGCCAATACCATTGTTCTGAATGACTGGATGTAAGATGCACAGGGAGGAAAAATGTGATGGCCTCGCACGGGTGGAAAGGGACCAAATCGTGGAGTACCTGGTATGGCCTGCCAAAGGATTTAATTGTACATTTAAGGCTTTAAAATTTGTCCACTGTTGGGGGGGGGGGGGTGGTGGCCTGGGTGGCTCAGTCCGTTAAGCGTCTGACTTCGGCTCAGGTCATGATCTCGAGGCTCCTGAGTTCCCGCCCTGCACTGGGCTCTGTGCTGGAACCTGGAGCCTGCTTCAGATTCTGTGTCTCCCTCTCCCTCTGCCAACCCCCACTTGTGCTCTGTCTCTCCCTCTCTCTCAAAAAACTAAACATTAAGAAACATTTTTTTAGATGTTTATTTTTTTGAGAGAGAGGGAGAGACAGAGCATGAGCAGGGGAGGGGCAGAGAGAGAGAGGGAGACACAGCATCCGAAGCGGGCTCCAGGCTCTGAGCTGTCAGCACAGAGTCTGATGCGGGGTTCGAACTCACAAACTGTGAGATCATGACCTGAGCCAAGGTTGGATGCTTAACCGACTGAGCCACCCAGGCACCCCTAAAAAAATTTTTTTTAATTGTCTGCTTGGGATTTGGCCGTTGTTGATGATGATGTTTTTGTTTTGTTCCCCTGTCAGTAATGAATTTGGAAGTGGCAATACTCAGATTTGCTTATTAGAAAATTGGCCCAGGCTGCAGTGGGAAGATGAATTGAAGAAGGATAAACTGAAGGCATAGAGACCAGTTTGGAAGCTGTTGCAAGAGACTTTGCAGGGGATAATTAGGATATGTATTGGGGTACAGCAAGAGAGATGGAAAGGATTTTTGTGTACACATAATATGTAGTTTTAAGTTCTAGAAACCAATAGGGAAAATACAAATAGCTTAGAAATGAATGAAATATAGAAATAGGCAATTAACAACAACAAAAAACAATCCAAATAGCCCCCCCCCCCGCCAAATGTATGAAGAGGTAGTCAACATAATAATTAAGGGAATGCAAAATAAAACAACGAGAAACCATTTTCACCCTTCGGATTAGCAAAAATAAAAAAGGATGATGATATCAAATATTAGAGCAGACATGAGGAAAACAGAATTCTCATACATTGCTAGTGGGACCATAAATTAATTCAGCCATTTATGGAAAGCAATTTAGCAGCATACAATAAACTTGATAATGCAAATACCCTATGACCCAGCAATTTCCCTTCTGATTACATAACCCACAGAAAATCTTGCACATGGACACAATACGCATGTACAGAAATGTTCACGACAGTATCGCTTGTAATGGATAAAATGTGGCATACAAACTGCCTATAGAAATTAGATGTACAAGCACGCAAATCTTTTAAAAAACATATAGAAAATAATCCTATATATTCTTTATGACAAAATGTAGGTGTATGTAAAAAAACCCAAGGAACCAGAGGCACAGAGACCTTGTGGACTTGAAACCCACAATAGTGGGGGGGGGGGGGGAGGATTAAAATGGGGTGTTTGTTAATAAGGACTCAGCTACCTCTGTGATTTTTTTTTTAATTTTTAAATGTTTCTTTATTTTGGGAGAGAAAAAGTGAGAGTGGGAGTGAAGGAAGGGCAGACAGAGAGGGGGACAGAAGATCCAAAGCAGGCTCCACGCTGACAGCAGAGAGCCTGATGCGGGGCTCGAACTCACCAACCCAGAGAGTCCAATGTAGGGCTCCAATTCACAAATGGGGAGATCATGACCTGAGCCCAAGTCGGATGCTTAGCTGACTAAGCCACCCAGATGTCCCCGTGATATTTTATTATAAAAACAAAAAGACCACAAAAGAGGACAAGTAACTAGGCAAAATGTTAACAGTTTGTGAGTCTGGTGGTGAATATGTGTTTATGATATTTTTCTTTGTATTTTTCTCTATGTTCTACATTTCTAAAAGGACCCAAATATATGTTTCTGTGTGTGTACGTGCATGTATTTTTTTTTTGTATGTGCATGTATTATTAAGAGAAAAGAAAGGATACAAGTGATAGTTAGGGTACAAAATCACTAAGACTTGGTGACTGATGACAGGTCAGGGCTAAGGATGAGAGAGACGAAGGGTTAGTAGGATTGCCAGGCTTCTGGCTTGGGCGACGGGGGAGGGGAGCTGATGACACCATTCGCTAAGATAAGAAATACAGGGGGAGAGAGCATTAAATTTGGAAGTTGGGGAGGGGAGAAAAGGAGTTATGTTTAAGACACACAGAGTTGGAGAACCCAGCATCAAATGTTTGTACTACTGAGTCAGACAGAGCAGCAGGACCTAAAGCACATGCCTTTATTAGGGTCCGTGGTGGAATCCTTTGGGGTTCCCAGGCTACGGCCAGATTGGTCAATTCAAATTCAAAAGAGATGGGTTTTGGTAAGGTTCATGAGGGTCTTATTAAAGAGGCACACAAGGGGAAGGCCCTGGAAGGCAGGGGACACTGTTGATCACAGGGACTGTTGGGGAGTCATATAAGGAACTTACATTCACTTGTTACTTCGCAGGCTGTTCTCTAGGCATGTGCGTGGGAGGGTAAATGTCAGTTCAAGGCCCCTGCAGGCTTCTTGGCCTACAAAATGGATGCCGAGCTGGCAATATTACAAAGTTTAGCTGAACTCTTGACGCTCATCAACAATATAAACTGGTATGGAATAGTCTCTAAGATATATTAAGTGAAAAAATTAAGTTGCAAAACAGTGTATACTACTGTGTATACATAGACTATGTTATTGCTTATATAAACAAAAGGGGTTATTTGCATGTATACACCAATACTCTTGGAAGGATGCTGTGGTTTCCAAGTGACTTTCTACCTGCAGCACAGTATTCTACTGTATGGATGTGCCGTAATTTGTTTTGTCCCCGAATCTGGGCTGGTTAGCTCCCTTTCAGCCTTACACTACTGATAATGCTACAACAAATAACTTTATAGATCCACCTTTGTGAATGTAGAAGTATATTTCTAAAGAGACGTTAGAAGGGGAATTGCTGAATCAAAGAACATGTGCATTTTGTATTTTTGATAGTTACAGGCCATTGGTTCGTTTGTTATTTTTTATTTTTTAAGATTTTATTTTTAAGTAATCTCTACACTCAACACAGGGCTTGAACTCACAACCCTAAGATCAAGAGCCATATTCTTTACCAACTGAACCAGCCAGGTGCCCTGGCCACTGCTTCTTTTAAATGCCCATAAGTATAAGGGGCGCCTGGGTGACTCAGTCGGTTAAGCGTCCGACTTCGGCCCAGGTCACGATCTCACAGTTTGTGAGTTCAAGCCCCAAGTCAGGCTCTGCGCTGACAGCTTAGAGCCTGGAGCCTGCTTCAGATTCTGTATCTCCTCTCTCTGCCCCTCCCCGACTTGTGCGCTCTCTCTCTCTCTCTCTCTCTCTCTCTCTCTCAAATAAATAAATAAATAAATAAATAAATGTAAAAAAAATTTTTTTAAAGGGGTGCCTGGGCGCCTCAGTGGGTTGAGTGTCCCACTTCGGCTCAGGTTATGATCTCACAATTCGTGAGTTCGAGCCCCGCATGGAGCTCTGTGCTGACAGCTCAGAGCCCGGAGCCTGCGTTGCATTGTGTGTGTGTGTGTGTGTGTGTGTGTGTGTGTGTGTGTGTGTGTGTTTCTGCTCCTTCCCTGCTCACATGCTGTGTCTCTCTCAAAAATACATACATATATACATACCCATAGGTATTGATCATAGGTAAAATGTGGCACTTTTTTTTTTATTAAAAAAATTTTTAATGTTTATTTATTTTTGAAAGAGCGACAGAACACGAGCAGAGGAGGGGCAGAGAGGGAAACACAGAATCCGGAGCAGCTCCAGGTTCTGAGCTGTCAGCACAGAGCCCGACACAGGGCTCCAACTCACAGGCCATGAGATCATGACCTGAGCCAACGTCAGATGCTTAACAGACTGAGCCACCCAGGCACCACTGTGTGGCAATTTCTTTAAGTAAGAACCCCTGATTGAGAATCCTGCTAACTTCCTGTAACACCTCTCTGAGCACCAAAAGCTCTATTTTCTCCTCTCTTGGTTCCAGGAGACATTTGCTTTAAGAGAGCATTATCTCATAGGACTACAGAAACAAATATTAGGTTATATATTAAGACATCTACGGCAGCTCAGAGAGGAGGTTGCAGGCTTTTATTGTGGTCCTGTATCGTGTCTTACCTCACCATTGCCTGGTGCTTCTCTCTTTGATGCTGAGAGAAGAGGAAGAAATGCTAAGACCCAATAGGAGTTTGCCTCTGTCGTCATATTGTCCTAAGAAGTATTTTCTGATCCCAGTTCTCTACAAAAGTCAGGAGAATGGACCTGATTCATATGTGCATTTACCTCGCCCCTGTAGGCATAAGTGTGAGACCCCTCTTTGTACCTGTTGAAGCCAGAAATCTGGAATTTTGTGTGAAATCTCTTGATTTTTAAATGCTGTCCTACATCTTTAACAAACTCTTTGGGAGCTAAGGGAAGCACATCTTCAGGAAGCCTGGCACAGAAGATTCAGTATTTTGGTGTTGTGGAAGCTTACAGCTTCAGGATAGTGTTGGTGGGGAATGACTGAAGGGAAAGTCAGAGACAGATAGAAGAAAGACCTGATGGGTCATGGTGTTTGGAATTCCAGGAAGAGCACTGCAAAGGTGTGAGATCACATGTATTCTCCCTACCAGACCCTCTCCAGTTCCGGGTGGTGGCGTTTTATGTGAGGGGCAGGTTGCACAGGGGATCTCTCCGCCTCGTTTGCAACATTCTTCCTTCTCCCATTTCTCATCCACGGTCCCTAGATTACTGAGCATAAGGCAGGACCTGAGAGGGCCACCTCAATCACTCCTTCCCATCTTGAATCGATTACAGCCCAGGAAGGGTAAAGGCAAGCTCCTTTGGAGAGACAGTCTGCCTCCCTCTACAAGGCTCCCCACTCCTGGAGGGAATGGCCTTGAAAGGATATAAGGAGAGCCTGAGTTATGTCTCCCTACCCTCCCCAACCACAGGAGTGACCAAAGGAAGCCCATCTTTTCTCTTCCAAGCAGCCTCTGCTGTTCAATGCCACCAATACACAGAAGTGGGAAATATGAACACTGATAACAGCAAGGACTTTCAAACATTTCCACCACTGACCATAGGAGGGGCCACAGAAATACCTTTTATATCACTACCATATAAAAAAGTTTTGCAAAATAACACATAACCATAAACTATGTGCAGTTCACGGGTATCCTCTATTCTATTCTCCAACCTTTTTTTCAGTATGGTCTGTGACCCATTGTATCAATTTCAAAACCCTCTAATGGTTGCTAACCAAGTCTGAAAAACACCTGGTTACAGCCCAGAGTCCCTAAAACTAGTATTTCCCAAAGAGTCTCTTGTATCTCACGTGTCTGAATAATATCTATGCCTACCACCACTAGTAAACAAGGTGACCTGAGGAGAAACGTGGAGACATATTTGTTTCTACTTATTATTTATTTATTAGTTTTTACAGTTTGCTTCCATTTGGAAAGTTATCACTTCCCAGGTGATACTGATTTTTAACTTACGGAATGATTTTAAGTTTTCTTCCGAAGTAAATGTGTTTAAGAGCGATTTAAGTGAAAACGTTAAGTAAATATTAGTATAGGACATATTCAGGCATGTCAAAAATCACAACTATGTTACTTGCGTTCTAAAGTGTAGGTAATATTACCTTGCAACATTCCAAGATGAAATAACAAGAAACGTACTTCCCCCAACAGCAGATCTGCTTTTGCAGAGTGTTACTCGCTATTCCCAGGAAATTTAGATTACATGACAGTACGTTATATTACTTTTGGCATTTCCCTAGCAGCCCCTTAAAACCAGGCCGGTGCTTTTTCCAACCACTTGGGCAGTTTTGAGTTCGGCATCCATTTGCAAAGTGAGCTGTGTGGATCTTGAGAAGCTGGAGCTCGCTTTTCCTTCTTCAGATCATCACGTGCTCTTTCTTTCTCTGTCAGGCGTTCAAGTTAATTATTTCCTGTTTTTCTGGGTCTGCTCCTTATCCCCCTTCCCAGGTCCCTCTACCCTCCCCGCCACACATCCAGTCTTGGCCAAACGGCAGTCAGCTCTGCCCCAGAGCTATCTTTGTCTCTCTGCCTGTCCTAGAGAACCCTCCGACAAGAGCCTTGGAGTTTACCAGAGGGTAATAATCTCAGAGCAAAAGTATGTCCTCACCGTAGAACGAGAAGTTACTTTTCCTTTAGTTGTCTTCTTTTTAGTAACATTCTTGGTCACTTACTGACCTTTTGTTCTTTGAGTCCCTGCCTGCTAAGGTACCGTGTGAGTCAATCTGCCCACGCTGTTGTCTCTTTTGTGACTGCTTAGAATCTCTGGCATCGGCTATGTTATCACTCCTCTCAGGATTCCCACGTAGGGCCTGATGCTCCCAGCAAACTTGATCTGTTGTTCATGTAACACTGTTTCTCCTGCTGCCCCATCCGTTCCCATCAAGGCCAGAGTCTGGGCTCCTCATAATGGTCTTTAACAGTTCAGGATGCCAGGCTGAGCTGAGCTGCACCCCACAGAAGCTTCGGGCATAGTAGCCACTCCATTCCTGCGGTCTTTCCTTCCTCATGCCCGTCCTCATTCCCAGAAATCTTCGGTCTAGCCTTTTATGGCTGTCTGGCCTTAATTTCTCCAAATTCTTTAGACAATCCTGGCTGAAGTTTTATCTGAGGTCTCGAATTCAGTCTTGTCTAGTTTATTCATCATTCTCTCCCCTAGCCCCATCCCAGTTCTACTCTCCTCTTGTCTCCTCACATGCAAACACCTGAGGTCTTTAACGTCTTTCACCTAGTGTACAGCTGCTGAATATCTATTTCTGGCCCACTACAAATTAAAAAGCCCTACATGAACCGTGTGTGTGTGTGTGTGTGTGTGTGTGCGCACGTGTGTGCGCGCGCATACGTGCATGTGGCATATGTATATGTATACGTATACGTATATACGTTCAGTGTGGGAGAAGGGGTATAAACACAAAATAGACTGCCCAACGCTGTTTGGGGGGGAAAAGTGCCCGAGAGGCTCCCAACAGTTCTAGTTAGTATGTTAAGCATATTTCACTCTGTGACCAAATCTGTATCATTTTCAAACACAGCTTCAAGAAAGAAGAGCCTTGATGCTTATTGAAGATTTAGATCACTACTTCCCTGTTAAGAAGAGATTTTTTAAATTGTGTTTTCATTATGACTCCATCTCCATTTATTGATCAAGGGATTTCTTGCCTCACTTAACTCCATAATCTGTTGCTCAGATTAAGAAAATGTGAAAACTATTGTTTGGGAGCATGACTACAGACTTTAAAGTGACACCTTGGAGGTTAGATGATTCAAATACTATAATCCAAGAAAAGCAACTGATTGATCATGTAGAATGTTGTTTTTTATGCATCGCTCTTTTTAATGGACCGAGCATGCAGTGAAACGAATCGGATTAAGTGTTTTGTAGATGGGCCGTTACAGAAGCAAGAATTTACCAGTGTAGAAACATCCAACTGAAAGCACTAATACAAGAGATAGGAAATAATACATGTAAAAAGCCCTAAATAAACAAAACATATAAATCATTATTCATTCAACACATTTCAAGCATCTAGTACATTATTATATAAAGACCTGTCTAAATTCTTTTTTTTTTTTTTAATGTTTTTATTTATTTTTGAGACAGAGAGAGACAGCGCATGAGCAGGGGAGGGGCAGAGAGAGAGAGAGAGACAGAATCTGAAGCAGGCTTCAGGCTCTGAGCTGTCAGCACAGAGCCCGATGCGGGGCTCGAACTCACACACCGCGAGATCATGACCTGAGCCAAAGTCGGATGCTCAACCGACTGAGCCACCCAGGTGCCCCAAGACCTGTCTAAATTCTTGAACAGGCCTGCCAGTTAAAGCTTGGGCATCCTGGAGATTGATAGTTTGGTTAAGACTTATTGCATAAAGTTATAAAACTATGTTTTATAACTATTAATATATTAAATATGACAGTATCTGACCTGTCCCTGGAAAATTTTATAGTCAAGTGTAAGAGTATGTCTGAAGAGCAAAGGAAAGGGAACACTAATTTGCTTAGTACCTATTACCTGAGAGATTCTGAACTGTGACGTTCACACTGCTTATCTCTTTTATAGTTTACAATTTCCCAGAAAATTGTAGAATTTTCATCTTATAGATGAGTAGAATACTCCTTTTACAGATGTGGAAACTGAGGCTCAGAAATACTCTGACCAGTCTGTTTGTAAGGAAAACCCTAACAGCCTCCAAAGCACAAGCTCCTTACGGAGGAGGACCGGAGACTGCTGGCAGCTTTCACTAATCTACGCTGTCCACACTTAACATGGGTAATTGAAAGCTGACCCTATGTTCCTTTCAAAAAATCTCCAAGGAATCTGGCTGTAGAGACTTCATGGATAACTCGTTTCAACAGCTGAGAAACAAAATGCTTCTGTGGAATAAACACGGCCTTTATTTCGCTGGGGTTGTTTTTCTTCCTTCCTGAAAAAAAGGAGAAAAAGCATCCACCATAGCCCTTAACAAGAACTCTCACAGACTGGACAAGTCTTCAAATTGGGCTGTGCAGATTAACCAAGGAAATGGTGACAGCACTTGGGCACTCTGACCTAACATGTGAAAGAGACGATGTAACGAACAGCTGGGGATTTCTGCGGCACAACTGAAAGACACAGGAAGGCCAACTGTTGACCATCCTCACTGAGGGCAGCTGCCGGGCTCAGGTTTGCTTCTGCAAACCTCGTCCCTCGCCCTCGACCAGCTGCCTGCCGCAGCGCCTGCAGCGGCCCGCGCCAACCCGCCCCCGCGTGCCTGCCAAGGCCGACGCGGCCCGGATGCGACGGTGCCCTCCCCACCAACCGCGCACGTGACGGGGGGGGGGGGCAGTTTTCTTACCCCTCCCCCTCCTCGAAACCCCGCCTTCTCCTGAGAGGCTGCGGCTTTCCATTGCGCCACTACCGGAGTGACGGCCGTGCCAGCCAGTCAGAATGCGACCCTTCCAGTAAGGCCCGCCCCCTGTCGGTCCTGAGGTTCCTTCCCGCTCACACAGGAGTCACTTCCGAAGAGAGAGAACCGCCATGAAGAGAGAAGGGGGTGCCGCCCAACTCTGCTCCGACAGCCTCCTCGAGTCCCAGCAGCAAGACGGCAACCACGCACCCAACTTCTCCAGCCACAGCTCATGCCGCCGTCGCCAGCGGCGCCGACATGACAAGGCGCTGCATGCCCGCTAGGCCAGGTTTCCCCTCATCCCCAGCCCCGGGGTCGTCGCCCCCGCGCTGCCATCTGAGACCCGGTAGTACCGCCCCTGCTGCAGCGGGAAAGAGAACAAAGAGTCCTGGGGACAGGTACCGTGCAGAGGGCTGGAGAAGGGGCCGGGTCGCGGGGGCAAGGGTATGAGGGAGGACTGCGGACGCCCGCTCTTTCAGTTCCCGCCATCCTCCGCGAGCTTCGGGCCTCGGCGTTTTGCGGCCTGGCAAACCCCTGCCCCGCCTCCGCGCGGGGCCTTCTGGGACTTCGAGTTTCCTTTTCTGTAGTTGGGATGCAGGTCTCCGTTCAGTGACCATAGCCAGGATGGCTACGGAGAGCCCGCCTTAGGTAGAACGTGATTTTTGTCCTTTACGATGGTGGACCCGGGGCCCTAACTGCTTAGTGCATATTTAGGTGGGTTATTCTGTACGTTGTCAGTTCTGATCGTAGTAGCTTAACAGTATAAATCTTTTCTAAATCGTGGGTGAAATTATGTACCATGGACGAGGGAAACCCTTCCACGAATTACTTTATAGCCCAGTATACACGATCATTCATACTTAAAAGGAACGTGCCGATCGGGAATGTGATGTTTTTTCCTTCAGTAACTATGCTTCTCCAAGAGGCTAGGTACCTTGTGAAGATTTTGTGGGAGCTATGTAATGAGATGGGGAATTTTATCAAATGACATCCTCTGACAATAAAATATGTTTAAATTCTCTACGCACTTGGTACTGTCTTTTTTATTTTAAGTTTTAAAAAGCTTGTAACTTAAATTTAACAGTAATTTTATCTTCTAATATTGTGCTACAGGTCTACAATCCCTTATCTCAATTATGAAAGCCGGAGTGCTATGAAAATCAAAAGTTGTCAGTAAGTTTGGCACCACATCTTACTTGGCCGCCAAACCTGACTAGAACTAATGGAAAGCTGTATATGGTCATTATCTCATTAAGTGTATTTATATGCCGGAGACATATTGATGCGTTCGCTTTGGGGGTGCAGTGTCACACCCGGTGGGGACTTTACATAATGCATCTAAGTTACCCCCTTTCTAAAATCCAGTAAATTAAAAATTCAAAAATACATTTGACCCCAAAAGTTTCAGATAAGGGCTTGTGAGCTGTTATAATTTTTTAAAGCTAGTTATAAATAACTAATGGGTATTTCTGTGCATATGAAATTAGGCAACTGTTCCTACTTGAAAGTTACATTCATGATTATTTTACAGATTTCTTGTACGTTTTACCCAAAACCATTTTTCTCTTTGGTGTATTAATCAAAAAGGAGCCTGGGATCTCATATTTTGGGAAGAGATAGAACGTTATTTAGTAATTAATGTAAAGGCATATTTAGTATAGTCTTGAATTAGCTGCCGCTTAATCCTTTCCTGTCTCTTTCCTCCCCCAGTAACTGAGAACATCCTCTCCTTTCCTCCTTTGCAGAACCTCTAGCATTTCTAACTGTATTCTCCATTGGAGTTAATTTGGCTGGTATAATTTATTATATGCAAACAGATGCATAAATTCTTCCTTAGTCTGTCACTCCTATTCATTTCATAACCAGTTAGCCTTTCTACCAACATCTATCTCACAAACGTGGATTCTCAGTAAACCATTATAGATGGATGTGGCTCCTTTAATGTGACCTGTAAAGTGTCCAAGGGACTTGGATTGTTCAAGTTTTCTCTGAGTATTCCCACCTCATAGTGGATTAATGTTTAGGGAAACTGGTCATATACTGCTTCTCTTTCAGTAAAATGAATACATTTTAGCAGGATTTTGGCAGGAAGTTAACTTTTTGCTCTACATGTGACGTTCCTTTTTGTGCCGCTGACAAATAACTCTAGAAATATAAATCGGAGTACAAATTCCGGTAATACAATTCACTCTCTTTTACTGTAAAGTGCAGAAATCCTTAAAACAATTCGGTTTTTGTAATTGTTAACTTTCTTCCTTTTCTCTGTTTCGTGTCTTCTCCAGGCAGTGTGTTATTTTTGTAAATACCTTAAGAATTCCTAGATAAAAAATAAGATTTGAAACACTGTTTAGTCCTGAAGACTCATTCTAATTTTTGCTGTTACTTAGATTAACATCTTACTGTAGTACATAAAGAGGATAGTATAAGCTTGGTACTTAATCCTTTTTGTCTTTGGGCCAGCATGCCCTTCAATTCAGCTGTTTCCCCGGATGGGCCAAATCACCGATATTGCCATTCTACCATTTACTCTTGTTTTGAGTCTGTTTAGGTTTTAGTCTGTTTTTATAATCTCCATTATTCGTTTGGAAAACATCTATTGAGCATTATTTTGTACCAGACACCGGAGATACCAAGCAATAGGATCAGATCCCCTCAAAATCATTTATTCTACCACGTAGCAGTAAGCTTGTCAGTCCTAGGAAGGACACTACCAATTCCATACTGGATCCATACTCCAATCTTATTTTGGTACTATAGATTATATAAACCTCAGTTGTGCTTTTATAAATTTACTCCTACAGGAAATGCAAACTATATTTTCAGTTTATTATAATCAGCTTAGCAAAGCATTCCTGCCATTGTCAGAACTTGATTAAACCAGGTAGTGAAATCAAATCTATATCCTGTAAACCAACTAGTATTCTCCCCTTAATCTGAATTATTGAGGTTTTAATATTTACTTATGTGATACCATATTAGTTATGCTTTTATTTTCAGGAAGCAGTCAATTATAGATTTCTTCAAACCAGCTTCAAAACAAGGTATGTATGCTATTAATGCATTTTTTGCAGGATCTTTTGAGGAGGGAGATAGATTGAATTTTTAAATTTCTCTAACAGCTCTTATTTGATTAAACCTAATGTTCAAATTGAAAATATGAAGATGCAGTGTTTTTTACAAAGATAAGCCAGTTCTAAGCATCGTGAAGAAACTTTTTGCTGTTATGCTTACATTTAAAATATTCCAGTCAATAATGTTCATAATGCATACTATTTTGGTCCTCTAATAACATTTTATAAACGGAGCCACAGTGAGCTTACAAGATGTAGCAAAAGGGAGCTTTATGAAAGTAAGGTTATTAAATAATAAGCCATGTCTTAATCCCCACCCCCCCATAAAATGTGTATCATCATCTAAATATTGATTTGAAAGTTTTTGTTATAGTTTAGTATTTTAAATATTAACTTAAATAAATATACAAAATGTAATAGATTGTGTTACTTTTAATAACATGCAATTTGTGTTTTAATTGGCCGTTTAGACAGACATATGTTGGATTCTCCACAAAAATCAGACATCAAATATGGAGGAAGTGGATTCTCCATCACTGGGACAGAACAGTTTGAAAGGAAACTATCCTCACCAAAAAAATCCAAACCCAAAAGGATGCCATCAGAAAAGAGCACTATTTTAGAGGCTTTCATGAAAGGTGTTAAAGAGCACCATAAAGATTGTGGTATACATGAGTCACGTCGACCTTGTGTGTCAATAGCCACCAAATATCCAAAGGCAGTTACAAAAGTCTATGTTCCTCCATATTGCTTGTCAAAGGAGATGAAGACACTGAAGAAAAAACATCGATCTCCAGAGAGAAGGAAGTCACTGTTCATTCATGAAAATAGCAGGGAGAAGAATGATAGAGATCGAGACAAGACCAGTGCAGATTCCAAAAAGCAGGCCACAGTGACAGAAGCTGACATCTTCAAGAACAGCTCTAGAAGTCTTAGCAGCAGGAGCAGCCTGTCCAGGCACCACCCAGGAGAAAGTCCTTTGGGGGCTAAGTTCCAGTTGTCATTAGCTTCTTACTGCAGAGAAAGAGAACTAAAGAAGTTGAGGAGGGAGCAAATGGAGCAGAGAATCAACTCAGAAAATTCCTTCTCAAAAGCAAGCAATCTTTCCTTAAAATCCTCTAGTATAGAAAGAAAATGTAAACCAAGGCAGGAACAAAGTAAACAGAATGATGTCACACCTGGAAAGAGTAATCTTTCAAACCTGGTATGTGTAGTAATTACTGAATTAGCTTGGTTGCTGCTTTATTATATTTAGAACACTAAATCTAAAAGCATTTCATATATTTAATATTTTTTAACATTACATTGGTAGCTTTTGTTCAGGAAATACTGATACACGGCTTGTTTAAAAGCTAATTACATTAGGTTTCCTCCCAACTGTCCGTAGGACTCAGTAAAGCGGTATTTCTTGCCTTTAATTTTTTCAGACTGGGAACAAAAAATCTTTCTTAATCAAGGAAGTAAGCATTCTTTTTTTAGGCAAGTATAGTCATTTTTAAGTGAGGCTGTGCTGAAAGGAAATATTTGAGGAATAGAAAATCTAAAATAGTAGGAAATGGTTTAGAACAGAGGTTCTCAAAATGTGGTCCCCGGACTAATATCAGCATCACCTGGGAATTTAGAAATGCAAATTCTCAGGCTTAACCCTAGACTCAATCAGAAATTGGATCTAAGAGTCCAGCAGTCTGCAGTTACCAAGACTTCTGGGTGCTTCTGATGTACTTTAAAGTTTTGAGAATCACTGATTTAGATTATATAGAAGTCCTAAGGAATATAGATTCCTTAGAAGTCCTAAGTTGTCTTAGACAACTTAGATGATAACACTTAGAAAGCTATCCAGATATATCTTAACTTCATCGTATTCCCTTGAAAATAGACCAACTTTAGATTAGCATAAAAGGTGACCCTCTCCCTTAGAAAGATAAATACCTCTGTTTCATAGAGCCTCTCTATGTACAGATGGAATAAAGGAAGATCAGATACCAAGAAAAGGCAGTGTTGGTAAGATGCTATGAGATTTTAAAACCAGATAGACCAAAAGTAAACCAAACTATGACACTTTAAGAGTGAATGGAGATTGTTGCCTTATATATTGCTTGAAAATGTATTTGTAAACTCCAGGGTTTGTTTGCAAGGAGTTTGGGGTCTTTACCAGGGAGATTTGCTAACAATCAGTGGAGGTTTGTAACATTTGCTCCATCCTGAGATTTCAGTGTTTGGTGGTGCTTCAGCACTTGAAGTATTGAAGAGTAAGTTGTATCTGTTTAATTGGCAAATATTAGGCTTACTGTTTCTCTATCAAAATAATGGTATAGTGCTCTAATATTAATCTTGAATTAATATAAATCCCTAAATTTGTATTTTGAAAACTGGCTTTATTTTTTATGGCATTTTTACCTTTTTATGATATAAAGGCCCTTCGTTTTTGTAAAACTTTAAGAGTTTAAAATATTTTACTATAAAAGTTTGAGTTTACCTCCAAATGAAGTGCTTGCTTTATTTGGTCTAGAAATCTGTGTTTAGATGTTAGGAAGAAAAGTTCATATTCTTTACTGGCCCCAGTTCCTAATTAATTTTTTCTCATTTTGCTAAAAGGAAAATGGACATTTCTCAAGGAAAAGAGCCTCTTCTGATTCATGGGAACCTGCTTCAGGTAGAATCAAAATTAATTTATTAATTTTTAAATAAAATTGTACGTCAGTGGCACTTTTTAAAAACAAATTTGTTTAAATGCACAGTTGGCTTCCTAGAGGTGAATTGAATGTCTCAGGTTAGTTAAGAGTTTGGTAAAATTACATTGGAAAGGAATAGTCCTTGAATTTAGTTTGTGTAGCCCGTGGTTTGTCTTGACTTTTTTGCCTTTTTTAAGAGTTCCTAGCAACATGTTTCTCATTTTGGTATTCAGTGTTCTGCTGAATCTTGCCTACATTAAGCAGCATAATCTTACATTATTGGAATTATGGACTGTCTGAGGTCTTGGTATTATAGATGCTTTGTATAAAGTTGAAACTGCTATCATGATCCAAAACAGTGTTATCCTAATATTTCAAATACTAAGATACCTTTTTAATATCAAATTTCAAGGACACCTATATGATAACTGGTTTGTACTTCTAGTATCTGTTGGCTGAGCAAATAACATAACTAACAAACAGCTAGTGTTAATTCAGTAATTCCTAAAGTATCTTTATCTTTTTTTAAACTAGAAAATAGAACAGTATAAAATTCAAACACTTGCAGGAATTTATAACAGAAAATGAAAGGCCCTTAGAAATAACAACCATTAATAGTCTAGTGTATCAGATTTTTTTCTGCCATGATTACAAACTTTGAAAAATGGATTTTACAGATTTCTACACTCAGTAAGATACAGTGGACATAATAGCCAAGGTTTATTGAGCACTTACTGTGTGCCATGCCCTCTTCTATGTGCTTTTAATTTGTTTGATCTTCACATCTTTTTAAGATACTTTTAGAAATGAAAAAACAGGTACAGAGAGACAGTTGTGACTCCTTGTTCTTCAGGTTTCATGTAAAACTCTTAGTTTGTTTTTTTTAAGCTTATTTATTTTGAGAGAGAGCACAAGCAGGGGAGCGGCAGAGAGAGGGAGAGAGAGAATCCCAAGCAGGCTCCAGGCTGTCAGCGAAGAGCCCAATACAGGGCCCGATCTCACAACCGTGAGATCATGATCTGAGCTGAAATCCAGAGTCAGATGCTTAACTGATGGAGCCACCCAGGTGCCCCTCATGTAAAATTCTGTTTTTTATATATTCTAGAGGTACATTGCATTTTGACCAGGTGATCTCAGGTGTTAAAATCCGAAACCATAGTTTACCATCATAGAAGGAGCTTCTAGAATACAGGAATAAATTTGAAGTTTTATGTGGTTTTTAAAGTTTTTATTTAATTTTTTAAAAATTTTTTTATGTTTATTCATTTTTGAAAGACAGAGAGAGAGAGCACAAGCAGGTGTGGGGCGGAGAGAGAGGGGGGACACAGAATCTGAAGCAGGCTCCAGGCTCTGAGCTGTCAGCGCAGAGCCCAACGTGGGGCTCGAACTCACGAACTGAGAGATCATGACCTGAGCCGAAGTCGGACGCTCAACCGACTGAGCCACCCAGACGCCCCTATTTTTTATTTCATTTTTACATTATTGTTGGTTTTAGTTTCAAATTTCATTGAATTTTGACATTATGAAGTACAAGAACAATAATTTCTTAGCAATGAGATTATTCCTGTACTCAACGGTATTACACATTTGTAATAAATGATCACTTTGCACTGAGGTGAGCAGAAGAACAAAATATTTTTAGGTTTGCTCTGCCAACATAAGGGGCTGCTGGTGGTGGTGTTGCCACCAAGCTCTTCAGCTTTTTTTCTCTCTGATGATGACTA
Source organism: Panthera leo (assembly GCF_018350215.1). NCBI lineage: Eukaryota > Metazoa > Chordata > Mammalia > Carnivora > Felidae > Panthera > Panthera leo. The sequence continues at coordinate 59,000,400 of NC_056689.1, forward strand.
AGATAAAAATTCTCTTCAGTTCATGGGTTGCAAATTTCATCAGTGTTGCCTGCAGTGGTTTCATTTATACAAACCCACATACTGAAGTTTTTGAACAGTGCTTGAAAAAGATGTTTTCTGCATATTGTCACAGGCAGATTTAAGATGGTTGCCTTCACTTATATTTTTATTTCTAATATCTTTGCATGTTTCATAATCATTAATTATGGTTTTATACTTTTTAAAAATTTATGTTATTTTTTTAAGTTTATTTCTTTATTTTTGAAAGAGGGAGGGAGAGAGAGAATCCCAAGCCGGCTCCGCACTGTCAGCGTGGAATCCAGTGCAGGGCTCAAACTCATGAACCATGAGATCATGACCTGAGCCAAAGTTGGATGCTTCACCAACTGAGCCACCCTGGTGCCCCTTATGGTATTGCATTCTTAATAAATACACATTTATACTGCATTTGACCATCAACAGAATATAAAGGACATAAAGGGCTTTTTCACTCTAGATAACGTGAAGAATGCTACTGCTATTATACTTCTCAGTTGTGAGGGTGATATATATAATCACACCTTTATTAATCACACACAAGTTAAAAGATGTCAGAAATGTTGCTAAAGGCATTTAGCCCTGGGGTCTTGCACAGTCCTGTCCTTGTGCTGCATTCTGAGGTCCAACTTATTCTAACATCCCTTGCTTATTCTATAATTTATTAATGACCTATCTTCTATTAATGAACATTTGGGTTTTTACCTTTTTTGTATTTACAAACTCAATCCCTGTCTATTTTATATATATATTAACAGATATTTGAAATGTGCTTAAACGGTCTACAATTTGTACAAGCAGTGCAAAAAGAATCATGCAGGTAACCCACTGCCCTAGAGAACTTGCAGAAGGGGAGCCTACCTACGGTACCAGTTCAACGTCCTCTAATTCTAGGTGTCAGAAGCTCTTAATAAGCTGCTTTTTCCTAAACTTTGCCCAAAAACAGTTTCTCTCTCCTCCTGGTCAGGTCTTCAATTCTTGAGCAAAGCAGGAATTTCTCCTCATTTCTAGCTGTATGTAAATTGATTTCTCTAGGAGAATGGAACTGAATTCATACTCGCGGTTCTGTAGGTATCTTTTTTGTAACCTCAAAGTTGAAATATTATCAGTGTAAATCCACCCCAGATCTTCTTTTTCTTGGTTATGTGATTTCTAATCCTGTACTCTAAGGGACTCCTGTTCTTTTTTATATGACAGTTAACCCAGTAAACTGAGTGGGCATAGGATGGTTTTTTCAGGTAATAGGAAATATCTGGAGAAAAATGGAGATAGCAGCATTTGTTTATTAATTGATTTTTCATGTTTATAAATTGAATTTTTCAGATTATGTATTAAATTACCCAAATAATTGCTTTTAACTCTTGAATTATTTTATTTTCTTAAACTGTTGATTTGAGGACATCTACCCATATGCAGAGAGAAACTTGATTTGGGGAATACTGATTATGTAAATAGTAATATTTAATGAATAATGGGTTTTAATTAATGATACTTTATTTATTTATTTATTTATTTATTTATTTATTTATTTGGGGGTGGGGGCAACAGCAAAGGTTAGAATCCCGAGCAGGCTCCGCACTGTCAGTGCAGGGCCCGACACAGGGCTCAGTCCTATGAACCTATACATCACACTTTTAAATACAATGAGAAATTTTTTAAACTTGGTTAACTCAAATAGATATGCTTTACTAAAGGTCTTCTGGGTGGAGCTCCTAAATCTAGGTGGCTTAAAACAACAGAAATTTATTTTCTCATGGTCCTAGAAGCTAGAAATCCAAAATTAAGATTATTAGCAGGGCCGTGCTCTAACCAGTCTAGGAGAGAATCCTTCCTTGCCTTTTCTAGCTTCTGGTGTTTGCCTACAATTCTTGGCATTCCTTGACTTGTAGATGCAGCACTCCTATCACATGGCATCTTTTCCCTGTGTGTTTTCACATCATCTTCCCTCTTCAAGTGTGTCTCCATGTCCAAATTTCGCCTTTTGAAGGAACCCAAAGAGAAAGGTACTTGGGTTCAACTAAAACGCCTCCCTGCTCCGCCCAGAGAAGCACATCTTTGTGAGAACCGATGGAAAGGAGCTTGAGGTGCTGCAATCCATTCCCTATGAATTCATGGCATGAAATGTAAAAAAAAAAAAGATTGCAAATTTCCCCTTTATCTAAGGACACCAGTTATGACTGCATTAGGACCCACCCAAATGACCTCATTTTAACTTGATTACCCCTGTAAAGATCCTGTTTCGAGTTAAAGTCAGAGATTCTGGGAGTCATTTTCCAGAATTCATCCACAACTCATAACTCAGCTGAAGACTAGAAGGATGCACAGGAAAAATGAAACACTGGCGAGAGAAACTTGGGTGGATTTATTTTAATTGAGAAATTAAAATTTGTCTGCTTTCAACTAGTGATTGTATACATGTTTTAAGGTACTATAAATTTAGATGTAGAAGTATTTCATTTCTGGAAGCAGAGAGTCCTTGGTCTAAGAAAGAATATCTGAACTTTGAGGGAAAGTGCCTTTCCAATCCTTTCCATGATACAGATAAGCAATTTTTGTGTTTGGGGAGCAGCACCTTAAATTTTGTTTGGGTGATAAACTTTTAATAGCTTTGGAATGAAAATGAGCATTGTCATTAGCTTTAAATTTCTTAAGACACCAGTATTTATTATTAATGAAATAAATGGTAGTATGAACTCTTTTTCCTTATCCTACATATGTTAAATGATCTCAGCCTAAACTTTTAGAATTTAAGCTTTTTGTTGGAGTGTTCTAAACACTCACTGAATAAACTTTACTAAGATAGGAAAATATACTTTTCACTAATCTGGCAAAAATTAAATTTTAGCAGGGTCTAAGCAGAATAAATTCCCTGACAAAAGAAAAAGGAACTCTGTGGACTCAGATCTGAAAAGCACAAGAGAATCTATAATGCCAAAAGTAAAAGAGTCCTTCCTTGAGAAGCGTCCTGACGGATCACATCAGAGAGAGAAATTTATAAAACATATTGCACTGAAGACACCTGGGGATGTATTGCGCTTGGAAGATATATCCAAGGAACCCAGTGAAGAAGTTGATCGCTCCTCTGGAGGCTTGACACCTTCAAATTCTGGCCACCATTCTTCCAGGAATAGTGACCAAATCCGTGTGGCAAGTACCAAAGAGACTAAGATGCAGAAACCCCACTTATCTTTACCTCAGGAAAAGTCTGCCGATAAAAAAGCTAGCAGCCTTCAGAAAAATAAACCTGCTAGCTCTGTGGCATCAAAGGAGACAAAACTTCTACCTTTACTTTCCCATGTTCCAAGTGCTGGTTCCTCTCGGGTACCATTAAATGCTAAAAATTGCACTCTTCCAGTTCCTAAAAAAGAAAAAGAGCGTTCCTCATCTAAAGAATGTTCTGGGCATTCTACAGAGTCCTCCAAACACAAGGAACACAAAGCAAAGACTGATAAAGCTGATTCTAATGTATCTTCAGGGAAAATTTCTGGGGGATCTTTGCATTCAGAATATGGCACTCCTACAAAGTCTCCCCCAGCCGCTTTGGAAGTTGTGCCATGTATCCCAAGCCCTACAGCACCTTCAGATAAAGCCCCTTCAGATAAAGAGAGTTCAGGAAATTCCAATGCAGGTAGCAGTGCACTGAAAAGAAAACTAAGGGGTGATTTTGATAGTGATGAAGAAAGTTTAGGTTACAACCTAGACAGTGATGAGGAAGAGGAAACACTAAAATCACTGGAAGAAATAATGGCTTTGAACTTCAATCAGACTCCCACAACTACAGGAAAGCCTCCTGCTCTTTCCAAGGGGCTTAGATCTCAGTCATCAGACTATACAGTAAGTAGTTCTGTGACATTTATCTTTACTTGAAGAGGGAAAGATTGATTAGTAGAGGGATAAATGGTTAGAACTTATTTTAAAATTTAGTATTTGTTGTGATTCATAATTGGACTGAAACTGGTATAGTTCTTGTTTGGTTGTAATGGGTTTCCCATATCTTTAGTTTTATTACTGTAAATCAGTGGTCTCCAAACTTTTTAGATCATACACACTTCTATTAGTAAAAAAAAATTTTTAAGCATGTACTCCAATATATATGTATACGTATAGATTATATACATGTACCACTATACTACTGTGTACTTGCTAAAATATATACAAAAACAGAATTTAAAAGGAAGAAGAGAAAAGTATTTTCCTTTAGAAGTTATGTAGAAGTTACTATAGACTAAGTTCTACTGGAGTTTCTATAGAAGTTCCATATAAATAGAAGTTCTATTATTTTCTTCCTGCACCCCAATGGATCACCTTGCACACCCCCTGCTTTGGAGACCACTGCTGTAAATGAAGGTAGAGTGTAGAAATGTTGTTAATTGTGGTGTGCAATTTTATTTATAAAGTGCTTCATTCTATCTTGGGGATAAGCTGCATTAAATTCTAGTATGTCTGTAAAATTTGGTGGGGAAGGTGTTAATGTTCCATGGTAACACCTAAAAATTGGTAGTTTGATTCCACTAAAATAAAATTTAAAAATAAAGACAGGGTAGCCATGGAGCCCTTGGGTGTTTACAGTCAGTTCCTAAGGCTGGCAGGGTTTTGTAAGTAGTGCCTTTCCTAATAAGTGGTAAAATCAAATTGCCTGCAGTACAAAATAATAGATTTAAAGCATGATGGTGAAAATTCTCTAAGAAAGGTATCCTCCTGGCCTAGGTTATTAAAAGAGAAAATATTCTTTAGTACTCTGAATAACTTAAAACATCCCAGTTCTTCTAAGATATGTTATGAAGTATCCTTAAATTTTCTTCTGTTTTAGGAACATGTTCATAGTGGAACATATACAAATACTTTAGAACGTCTAGTGAAAGAGATGGAAGACACTCAAAGGTTAGTTAGCATCGTGACTACCTTGCTAAATTTAACGTTCTCCTTATTTGCGTGGCTGGCTTTCAGTTTACCTTAAAAAATCATGAGAAATTCGCATTTTGCACTAGTACTATTACCGCAGTTTTGCAGTCAATTGTGTTAGAAATAAAGTATTCTTGTTCACAGGCTGGGTGAAAAGCTCAGGTTTTTGTGGTTTACTGCATTCAGTAATAATACAAATTCCTTTCCACTTACCACAACTAGAATCTAACTAGTAGCTGAAATTCTTGATCAAAAGTATGGGGAGGAATTTTTTGTGCATTTTTTTTTTATTGTGATAAAGTATAGATAACTTCAGTTACCATTCTAATCATTTTTAAATGAGCAGTTCAGTGGCATTAAGTACATTCACATTGTTGTGCGACCATCACCACCATCCACCTCCGGAACTTTTTTTTTCATCTTCCCTAATGGAAATTCCATACCCATTAAATAATAACTCCCCATCTTCCTCTTCTCCCAGCCCTTGGCAGCTACCATTCTGCTCTCTGTCTGTATGAAACTAACTACTCTGGGTACCTCGTATAAATGAGATCATACAGTATTTGTCCATTTATACTGGCTTATTTTGCTTCGCATAGAGTCTTCAGGGTTTATCTGTGTTGTAGCATGTATCAATTTCCTTCCTTTTTAAGGTTGAATAATATTCTGTTGTGTGTATATACCACATTTTATTTATCCATTCATCCTTTGATGGACACTTGAATTGCTTCAATTTTTTGGCTGTTGGACGTGTTGCTGCTGTGAACATGATGTAGAAATATCTCTTCAAGTCCCTACTCAATTCTTTTGTGTATATACCCAAAAGTAGAATTGCTGGATCATACAGTGATTCTATACATAATTTTTTGATGAATTGCCATACTGTTTTCCCCAGTGGCTGCACCATTTCACATTCCCACCAGCAGTGCCCAAGGGTTCCAGTTTTTCTACATCCTCACCGAGACTTGATATTTTTTGGTTTTTTGGTAATAGCCATCCGAATGAGGATGAAGTGGTTCCTCATTATAGTTTTGATTTTCACTTTCCTAATAACTAATGATGTTGAGAATCTTTTCATGTCCTTATCAGCCATTTGTATAGCTTCTTTGGAGAAATGTTTATTCCGATCCGTTGCTCATTTTTTAATTGAGTGGTTTGGGGGTTTTTTGTTTGCATGGGTAGAACTTTTTAAAATATTCCTATGTTCACCTAGTCCAAATTTTGAAACCAGCATGGCCAGACATGGTATTTCCACATCAAGTTGCTCTTAAGGAAGAAGTGTAGAATTATGTGTCTCTCTCTTTCTCTCTCTCTGTCACTGTACCTCTCTCCCTCTCTCACACACACACATACACACACAGAAACCAAAAAGTTGAGGATCATAATGGCCCTAATAAAATTTGCGTCACTAGTTGCAAACTGATTTTGCTAATGAGGGGAAAAATATATTCCTTATTTAAGGAATATCCTCAAAACTACCCCAGAGAATTTCACTAAAAGCTCAGCTGACTTGAAGTGGGTATAGATGTGTCCCAAACTTGATAAACAAGTTAGCTAACCATAGGAATTACAATTAGTAGGTCAGAAGTGTTCCCTTTTCTACATTTAGTTAGAGAAATTATCTCTATTATAAAATTCTTTTAAACATTTCATGAATTCATGTGATTTGTGATGTCAGATCTGAAGTGGTTTATTTAAATTGAACGTTGTACAGACCAGAGGCAAAGATGCTAGTTTGATGTGATGATTGATTCTTTCCTGTATTGATAGAGCATTATATTTACTGCTCATTTACTCTTGTCTTATACTCATCTACTGTGGGACGGGAGCTGGGAGTAAGGACCTTGATTAAAATAGCTTATTCCTGGCAAGCAGTATAAGCCAGGACTGCAGAGCTAGATTCTCTGGCTTTGAATCCCAGCTCCTTGCATTGTGAGCTTGAGCAAATTAGCTTTCCTAAAGTCTGTTTCCTCATGTATAAAATGGGTAATAATAAACTACTACATGGGGTTGTTGTGAGGGTGCAAAGAATTAATACATAAAGTCCTTAGTACATGCCTGTCACGTAGTAAGTGCTCAGTGTCAGCTATTGTGATGCTAGTGAAGATGACAGTGATGCTGCTAGAAAGCCTGATTAACATGGTCACGTTGTGTTTTATCTTTTGGTGCTGCTTTTAGGCATAAACTAAAGTTATTTTTAGGGTAAACCATTGACTGTAACATTCTTTCAATTCTCAGGCTAGATGAACTGCAGAAGCAACTACAGGAAGACATAAGGCAGGGCCGAGGTATTAAATCCCCCATCAGAATTGGAGATCAAGACAGTACAGATGATGAGGATGGCCTCTTAGAAGAGCACAGGTATAGCATTTTTCATAATGTATACTCTATTTAAAGCTTACATGTTTTTAATTTTGTGTGAAATAAATGGACCTTTGATGGGTTATTTACTTAGTAATCTGTGGTGGTTTTCTAATCCATCCATGATGAGTTTGAAGGGTAGATGTTAAGGCCAAGTTGCATTTTTATCTTTTCTCCTGGTTATGGTTTCTTTTCACACAGACCCATTTACTGGTTTTGGACTAACTACTAGCGAAAAGTGGGAGGAACAAAACACATGTTCTCATGCTAGTCTTCTTATCTGGAATTAACATTGTTCCCAAGAAGAGTTTTCTTTGTACCCAGCCTTTAAATACAAAACCATATACAGTGTAACTGTCTGGTATTCAATAATTTTTTTTTATTCCAGGGAATTTCTAAAGAAATTTTCAGTTACAATTGATGCTATCCCTGATCATCACCCAGGTGAAGAAATATTTAATTTCCTCAATTCCGGAAAAATTTTCAATCAGTATACCTTGGATTTAAGAGACTCTGGCTTTATAGGACAGAGCGCTGTAGAAAAGCTTATTCTTAAGTAAGTAGAAAAATAGAAAAACATTTTACTTTTTCCCATATAAAAATTTTCCTTAAAGGAGTTCTAACTGGCATAATCTCCTAAAAGATTAATTTCTGTGATAACCTATCCAGTTTCCTAATCCTCATTACTATCGTTTTTTGTGTTTTATTAATTATGGAATCAGTGTAAGATGGTCTCTTGGCATATTACATGCCTAACTAATAAAGATTAGTTGGGATTAAGATTAGCATATAATAACAGCAGCTGTCAAAATAGCAGGGGCTTTAAACAAGAAGTATATTCCTTTCTTATGTGAAAGAATTTCAGAGGTAGGAAGTCCAGGACTGGTGTTCCACCATATAATCTTTCTTTTCCACCACCCTTAGCACCTGGTTGCCTCAAGTGCTACTGGTATTCCAGTCTTTACATTCAAATTCCCAGAAATCCCACACATTTCTACTTATGGCTAGTTAGGTAGAACTTAGTCAACATGGCCACACCTAATTAATAAGGAAGACTGGGAAATTATTTTTGTTTCAGGCAGCAAGTGTACCTAGATCAAAATCAGTGTTCAGTTGCCAGGAGGAAAGGCAAGAATAGGTATTGGATTGGGCAGCTACCAGTCTGTACCACAATGCCCAAACTGGTCTATTTTCTCTCAGTGCATGAAATCTCAGATCCAGAGAGATCACATTAATTCCGGTGGTGAGGTTTTGGAAGTACAAACCCAAGCTGGCAAAAGCAGATGATGCGCTAAGCTTGATACTTTCTCAACACTGCCAGCTAGTGTAGATTTGTCCACCACATAAATCTGGAGGTAGGCCAACAGACTGGATCAGCTTTAGACTAGCACTTGAATTTCCTTTATGAGTAACCCATCCATATTGGGGTAGAGTCCACCTCCAAGGACTGAGGATAGTGTGCTTGCTCGTTTCCCTATAATGTCAGATGTGATGGTGGTAGAAGTTTCTTACCGTGAGAGTAACAGTCATTAATTTCATTTTGTTTTTTCAGATCAGGAAAAACAGATCAAATTTTTTTGACAACACAAGGCTTCCTTACCTCTGCTTATCACTATGTCCAGTGTCCCATACCTGTGTTAAAGTGGCTGTTTCGGGTAAGAGAACGTTTGGGGAGTATAGTTGTCTCCTGTTGCATTTCCTAGTCAAAAGCAAGCAAAATACCACATTTGCACATTACTAGAGAAAAAATTAGCATATCAAACCCATGATTTCAGTGGGTTAAAATGAGGCAAAAAGAGTCAGTGTAGGTAGATTATAAAGGAAATGCTAATACCAGTAGTGTGCAGAATAGTCCGTAATGTTAGTTGTGCCTAAGACATTTCATCACGCTGGTAAATCATTATTATAGTTAGCCTTTTTTTTTCTTTTTTAATGTTTATTTTTGAGACAGAGAAAGACAGCGCAAGTGGGGGAGGGGCAGGGAGAGAGGGAGACATAGAATTCGAAGCAGGCTTCAGGCTCTGAGCTATGAGCACAGAGCCTGACATGGGGCTCAAACCCACGAACCAGGAGATTGTGACGTGAGCTAAAAAGTCAGACGCTTAACCGACTGAGCCACCCGGCCACCCCTATTACACTTAGTTTTAGAAGAGTTCTAATTCTTACATTATCTGTTTTGGGGGTGGGAGCTTTGTGGGGTTTTTAAAAATCTTTTTTTGTCCCATTTTTATGGAGATTAGTGCATAGATATTTTTAGGATTTTACTTGTTTTCTAACATTTCCCCATTTGTATATAAATATCTCCAACCAAATGTTTCTCTTCCCCATTCATGTTTAATTCTTAAGTCTACTTAAGTAATTATATAAATTTGGGGCGCCTGGGTGGCTCAGTTGGTTGACTATCTGACTTTGGCTCAGGTCATGATCTCACAGTCCGGAGTTCGAGCCCTGCATCAGGCTCTGTGCTGACAGCTTGGAGCCTGGAGTCTGCTTCAGATTCTGTGTCTCCCTCTCTCTCTGCCCCTCCCCTACTCATGCTCTGTCTCTCTCTCTCTCTCTCTGTCAAAAGTAAGTAAACATTAAAAATAATAATAATTATCTAAATTTTGGGGTGCCTGGGTGGCTCAGTCAGTAAGCGTTTGACTCTTGGTTTCAGCTCAGGTCATAATCTCATAGTTTCATGGGTTCGAGCCCTGCATAGGGCTCTGCACTGATAGCGCGGAGCCTGCTTGGCATTCTCTCTCTCCTTCTCTCTTTGCCCCTCCCCCACTCACACTGTCTCTGTCTCTCTCAGAATAAATAAATAAACTTAAAAATTTTTTTTTAATTTTATAAAAAGTAATTATCTAAAATTTTATGTTATCTGCATGGTAACTTTGTAACAAAAAAATATGATTATTGTGTGTGAAGTGAGAAGTGAGAGAAACATAAGGAGTTTATTCTGGGATTTAAGATAACATCTCAAAGAATGATGAGAACCTAGATATTCCAGTGTAGCCTTTTTTTTTCATTTTTTTCATATAGCTGGCATTTTTGAGTCCCAGGTGCTGGAGAGAACAGCAATGAGAAAATGTACATTTCTGATCCCCTGAGAGCCACATTCTAGTACTATAGAGGAGACAGACAGTAAATGTGTATGTGGTGTGCATATTTAGAGATCTATTATGTCACATGGTAAGTGCTATGAAGAAGTAGTAGGCCAGAGTAGATACAGAGAAGTGTCAAGATGGGAAAGTTTGCTTTTTTATTTTTTTTATTTTTTTATTTATTTTTTTTTTTCAACGTTTTTTTTTTATTTATTTTTGGGACAGAGAGAGACAGAGCATGAACGGGGGAGGGGCAGAGAGAGAGGGAGACACAGAATCGGAAACAGGCTCCAGGCTCCGAGCCATCAGCCCAGAGCCTGACGCAGGGCTCGAACTCACGGACCGCGAGATCGTGACCTGGCTGAAGTCGGCCGCTTAACCGACTGCGCCACCCAGGCGCCCCAAAGTTTGCTTTTTTAAATGTATGTGTAAGATAGTTGATAATGAGTGCCTTACTGATAAGGTGACATCTGAATAAAGATCTGAGAAGAAGGTGCTGGAATGAGTCACGCCACTGTGTGGGAAAAGGGCATTCTAGGCAGAGAGGATAAGTGGTGCGGACCATGAGGCAGGAGTATTACTTCCAGCGGTGAGGAGCTTCCTACTTGGACCCCGGTAAAAAAAAAATTTTTTAAACAGTCCTAATTAAATCAAAATTTGCCTCCCCGTGGTTTTTATATAGTGGTACTAATTATCTTTTCAAGAGCTCTCCAGAAGACGTTTCATCTAACAGTCCTTCGTTCATTTTAAAATAGCTATCATGAGGGGCGCCTGGGTGGCTCAGTCGGTTAAGCGGCCGACTTCAGCTCAGGTCATGATCTCGCGGTCCGTAAGGGCTGTGAGTTCGAGCCCCGCGTCGGGCTCTGTGCTGACAGCTCAGAGCCTGGAGCCTATTTCAGATTCTGTGTCTCCCTCTCTCTGACCCTCCCCCGTTCATGCTCTGTCTCTCTCTGTCTCAAAAATAAATAAATGTTTAAAAAAAAAATAAATAAAAATAAATAAAAAAAAAAAAAATAAAATAGCTATCATGACCCTCATCTCTCCCCAGCACTAAACTCTCTCCAGTCACCAAATTTCTAGTCTCTTTACTGATCATCTTTCTGAATGACCTTTAGCTCCTAAAATGTGTCCCCCATAAATGCACATATGCTCCAGATAAGGTCTTTTTTTTTTTTTTTTTTTTTAATGTTTATTTTTGAAATAGAGATAGACAGAGTGCGGGTGGGGGAGGGGCAGAGAGAGAGAGAAGACCCAGAATCTGAAGCAGGCTCCAGGCTCTGAGCTGTCAGTACAGAGCCCAATGTGGGGCTCGATCTCACAAACCGTGAGATCATGACCTGAGCTGAAGTCAGACACTTTGCTCCCAGATAAGGTCTTTCTTAACAGCAGTCTCCAGTGAGACTCTTTCCCATCTACCCACCGACATATTTTTGTTTTATGCTATATTTATACTTTACGTATATTTTATATTATATATACGTAAATATGTATAAATATATATGTTTTTATATTTTTTATATTTTATTTTATACTATTTTGTACTGTAGTTAAAAATTTCATTTGCAGTCATGCCAGAGCTTTGTTATTCTCTGATTATGTAACATATCTTTTCTTAAACTTACAAGTAAAATTTTGCATTTATCTGTGTTTATTTTTATCTTGTTGATGTGGGTCCTCATATCCTTTTTTTAAATGTTTATGAGAGAGAGAGAGAGAGAGAGCATGAATGGGAGAGGGGCAGAGAGAGAGGATCACAGGCAGGCTCCGCACTACCAGCGCAGATCCCAATGTGGGGCTCGAACTCATGACCCATGAGATCACAACCTGAGCTGAAATGAAGAGTCCGATGTTCAACTGACAGAGCCACCCCGGTGCCCTCCTCATTATAGCCTCTAAAAACCCTGATGATAACGTTAAAGCATATCTTCGTGTAAGCAGTTTTTATACTCTTTGTATTTATTATTTGAAAACTGTAACAATCATTCATTAATTACTTTTTCTGTGTAAAACACTGTCTCATCTCTCTTTTTCAATTCCAAGTCCATTTTTCATGATGGATGGAGCATACCAACTTAAAACTATTTTTTCTTTTTTAGAAAGTGTGTCAGAATTTATTTTAATGCTACGGTTCTAGCATTTTTTTTTTTAATCTTTTTGCCCAAAGAATACGAAAACACTAACTCAAAAGGATATGTACATTCTTACGTTTATTGCAGCATTATTTATAATAGCCGAATTACGGAAGCAGCCCAAGCATCCATCAATAGATGAGTGGATGAAGATGTACATGCAGCACACACATACACACACAACGGAATTTTTTTCAGCCATAAAAAAGAATGAAATCTATGGTACTAACAGTTTGTAAATTTAATTGTTAAAGGGTAATTAAAATGTTCGCATTTTCCTGATTTTATCCTAACTGTGTAAAACTAGGAAGACACTTTACTACTTTTTAAAAGCGTTTTCAAAGGGATTCACGCTCAATTTTGAAAAGTTCAAGTAAAATTAAGATTTTTTTTAAAGGCTTGTTATTATTTAAAAGGCATTAGCCTCCCCAGTTTCCAGGGACTGCTACATTTTAGTGTTTTCTAGATTGTTCTCTGTGTGTACATAGATTGCTGTATGATAGTATCAACAGAATGTGTTCCGCCTTACGATTTTTTTATTGCAGATAACAAATTATTTTCACATCAGTATAGGTATGTTGTCATCCTTTTCAAGGGCTTTATAGTATTCTGTTGTAGTGTTATGCTGATTTATTTAACCCAGTCTCAATTGATAGACATTAGATTGTTATATACACCTCTTTGCACATTTATTGAATTATCTCCTAGTATTGTGTTGCCCACCTTAGAATTCATTATCCCCCCCCCGAAAAAGATTGTTATCTAAAACTTGTCCTGTTTCCAAACATGCCTTTGAGGGGTGCTGCCCACTAGTGGCAAAACATAACACAAACATGATAACCGACTTTTTGACTCAGGTAGATTTTGAAAATGGCAGAAACACACAAATGACACAAATACTAACATACAGTAACACAGGTATGCCTGATTGAAACCAGTGTTTGAGTTATTCTCCCTTATGTGTTAGATTTAAATTTACTGTAATCATAATCTATGGCTACAAAACAAAAGGGAAAGAGGAATGTTTTCCCCTACAAAACCACTTTAAAATTACTTTCAGGGGTACGTGGGTGGTTCAGTTGGTTAAGCATCCAACTCTTGATTTTGGCTCAGGTCATCATCTCTGGTTTGGGAGCTCGAGTCTCCGATCAGGCTCTGCCCTGACAGCGTGGAGCCTGCTTGGGATTCTCTCTCCCTCTCCCCCTCTGCTCCTCCCCTTCTTGCATGTTCTCACGCTCGCTCTCTCTCTCTCTCTCTTAAAATAAATAAACATTAAAAAGATAAAATCACTTTCAATATGTCACATGATTCTTTAAAAATTTTTGAAACTTGAGGGGCACCTGGGTGGCTCAGTCGGTTGAGCGTCCGACTTCAGCCCGGGTCACGATCTCGCAGTCCGTGAGTTTGAGCCCCGCGTCGGGCTCTGGGCTGATGGCTCAGAGCCTGGAGCCTGCTTCCGATTCTATGTCTCCCTCTCTCCCTGCCCCTCCCCCATTCATGCTCTATCTCTCTCTGTCTCAAAAATAAATAAACGTTAAAAAAAAAAAATTAAAAAAAAAAAAAATTTTTGAAACTTGAGATTTTGTTCCCAAAAAATGGTCTTGTAAAGTTAAATTTTATGCCTCTGCATATAAATTCTGTATGTAAAAAGGCTAACTGGATCAAAGTATAAAAACAATAACCTTGCTTAAATATTACCAAATTCCTTTTTAAATTTTACCAAATTATACTTACACTAAGTATACTACCTCTTTCCTAGTACCCTGTGAATACTGGGTATTATCAATATTCTTGATCTTTAACAATCTCAGTCAAGCTTCTCTTGACAAGCTAACGATAGCTTGTCATTTCTCTTTGTATTTCTTTGATTACTAATGATATTGAACATCTTTTAAAAAGTATATTGGTATATTAATTTACATGTATCTTTTCAAATACTTTGGCTAGTTTATGATCTGATTAGATCAACTATCAATCAGCCTTTTCCTTGATGATTAAACAATCAGCATGTTTGAATTGAAGGGGCCCTGATTTTAGAATCAGACCTGGATTTAAATTCCAGCTCCTCATGTATTACTTTGGGTAAAGTATTTTAATTTCTCTGAGCCTGTCTGCTTATATGTAATGATGTATGACCACTTCATAAAACTATTGTAAAGTATTCAAATGAAATGCACATAAAATACCACATTAAAGGAAATGCACATAAAACACTTTTATATATGCATGGCAAATAGTAAATGCTCGTTTTCTTCTTTCTTAATACTTTTATCTACTTTGGCAGATGATGTCGGTTCATACAGACTGTATTGTGTCTGTACAGATTTTAAGCACATTGATGGAAATAACAATTAGAAATGGTGAGTATGTAAATTTACTGATTTAGCATTGTGAATTATTGGTTGCTATGTACGCAGTCTTTCATATCGCTAAACATGTAGATTATTCAGAAATATAGAATAAAAAATTTTTTTTGATCTAAAATCTTTAATAATGAAATGAAACTCCAATCAAAAATGAGTATCTGCATTTTTCTAGTTGCACTGAGAAAAAGGGTATAAGATCTTGAGGTGACAACCCTTACCTAATACTTACCTACCAACTCATGGGTTACTGTCCTGGGTAAGTGGAAATAGCAAGTTTGTTTATTTATTTAGCCATTTACTTTAACTGGCTTATTGGCAAACAAGTATTGTGCTGATTATGCACTGAGGAGACTGAAAATATCCGCTACAGAAATGTGACAATTGCTTTCTCACCTTTGAGATCCCTTATAATGAAATAAGCGTTATGATTTATGTGTTTCATTTGTTTTGAGGATTGGGACTATATGGGCACTGAAGATGATAAAATCTTTCTGTATTAGCAGTAGTTGATATTTTACCATTGTTATTTTCAGATTTTTCAAAATGTGTTACTTCCTCCTGAGTTACACCCATTTATTCATCATCACTCTCAGATACTTTCATAAATGTCATTTCCTTCACATTTACTTAAACACCTATAATTCCTATATGATCATTCTAAATAACTATATTGCTTACATATCATTACCAGATGTCATTTCTGTAAAATGGTAATAATCCATGTTTCACATGCTGACTGTGCATCTGTGAACCTGGAATTTGGGATAAAATATTTTTTTCTATTAACTAGATACCTTCAGTGATTCACCAGTTTGGCCCTGGATCCCATCATTATCTGATATAGCAGCTGTGTTTTTCAATATGGGAATTGATTTTAGGTCTTTGTTTCCTCTGGAGAATCTTCAGCCAGACTTTAATGAAGACAATCTAGTGTAAGTTTTCTTTTCATAATTAACTTCAAAAACATTCTTTTAAACAATTTGTAATACACTAACAGTTAATATTCATTTGATAGGTTCAGTACCCATCCTTGATTTTTTTAAATCTCTCAAAGTTGAAATGGATCTTAAGTTAGACACATTTTTAATCTAAAAGTCATCATCATGGGGGTACCTTGGGTGGCTCAATCGATTAAGCATCTGAGTCTTGATCTCAGGTCAGGTCTTGATCTCAGGGTTGTCATTTCAAGCCCTGCATTGGGCTGCATGCTAGGCTTGGAGCCTACTTAAAAAAAAAAGGCGGGGGGCATCATCGTGTTTAACAAGGAAGAAATAGAAACATTTAAAATCTTTAATTTTTTTTTTTTTTTAAATAACACTGCCCATTGTTATTTGACATTATTCTGTTGGAGGTACTGAGTAAAGCAACTAGGTAAGAGAAAAAAATAAGAGATACAAAAACTGCAAATGAGTTGAAGGTTTCATTATTTGCAGAAGTATGTTAATGTATGCAAAGAAGCCTAACACTCAGCTAAAAAGCTATAACAAATTAAAAAAAAAAAAGAGAGAAATTGGTATGGGGCTCCTGGCTGACCCAGTCAGTGGAGCATGTGACTCTTGATCTCAGGGTTGTGAGTTCAAGCCCCACATTAGGCATGGAGCCTACTTTAAAAAAGAGAAATTGTTATGGATGCCAGGGTACAAAGTTAATAAAGAGAAATTAGTAACCTTCAGATAGATGAACTGTACCTAGTTTAAAAGATAAACTGGCTGGCTTAGTCAGTAGAGCATGTGATTTTGATCTCAGGGTCGTGAGTTCGAGCCCCACATTGAGGGTAGAGATTACATTTAAAAATGTTTTAATAAAATCTTTTAAAAAGAGATAAACCAGACTTCATTTACAATAATAAGAAAAATATATGAAGTACCTAGGAATAAACTTAAATAGAAGAGAGTGTGTGTGTGTGTAAAAACATTACTAAGAGACAAAATAAAAGACCTAAATAAATGAAAGAGCATACCATGCTTTCAGATAGGAAAACTCAAAGCATTGTAATATAAGTATGTGAGAGCACCTAAAGTTGAGCCATTAACTTAATGAAATTCGAATAAGAAATGCCAGTCAGATATTTTGTAGGGAGGGGGAGAGTTGAGACTATACAAGTGATTCTAAAGTCATATGGAAAAAAATAATATGCTGAAAATCTTTGAGAAAGAAGAGTTAGGAGGCAGGATCGGCCTTAGCAGATATAAGTATGGGACAAGTACAAGGTTCAAAGCTGTCAGTGGAATGAAATAAGTCCAAAATAGAACCAAGTACATATAGATACTATGTAAATGCTAAAGGTGATATTTCCACAAATGAGGAAAGAGTAGGCTTATTGAGTATCTGGTATTATCCAGTATTTGGAAAAATGAGTAGCCATCTAGAAAAAATTTTTGCATCCATACCTCAAACTAATAGAGCAAAGATTTAAATGTATGCAATGAAACCATAAAAGTAATAGAAGAAACAAGATTTTTATAACCCTAGAAAAGACGGTTTTATGTATGAACTAACACTCAAAAGGCATAAAAAGGAAAATTAACTTATTTGACCACATTAAAAACAGATTACCATGACAGTGTTCACTTTACACAAAGTCAAAAGAAAAACTTCAAAAAGGAGTGGGAAAGAGATACATATTCAGATGAATTTTCCATGTTCGTATATGTATGAATGAAACAACTCTGGTTACAGACAAAGGTTTAGTTTCAAATTAAGAAAAACAGAAAATAGACATAGAAAAATGGACAAAGGAATAAACTGATCACAGGAATAAAAATGGTTCTTAAGCATGATAATATACTCATCTTAACTTCTAAGAGAAAGGTAAATTCTTGTTACTTGGTATATCTAAAGCCAAACTCTTATCTCTCCAGTTCCCTTTCTACTCCATACATGTTCCTTTATTGCTCCGATGCAATCTGTATCTAAAAATATATTGGATAGCACATTTTCAGATAAGACTATATTCCAGCACTTAATTTTTTTTTAATTTTTTTTTTTGACATTTATTTATTTTTGAGAGACAGAGACAGTGAATGAGCAGGGGAGGGGGAGACAGAAAGGGAGACACAGAATCCGAAGCAGGCTTCAGGCTCTGCAGGACTCGAACCCACAAACCGTGAGATCATGACCTGAGCCGAAGTCAGACACTTAACCAACTGAGCCACCTAGGTGCCCCTCCATCAGTTTAAATAGGGAAAATAATGCTTTCCCAGCCTATCTAAAAAACCCAACCATTTCCCCCAGATATTACTAAGATAGTCAAACTACCTATATTTAAAAAGTTAAAATACCAATGATTTTATTAACATTTAATGAATTCAATCATGTGTGGTAATTTTGTATGTTGTATGCAACAGATTTGAATTTTTCTTCACTGTTGCAAGCAGGTACTATAGTGGAAATAGTGAAATAAAGATATAAATGCATTAAGACGTAACACATGCAAATGATACTTAGTAAAGTAGTTTATTTATTGGTTACTTATCAGTTGAAAAGTTGACCTCAGTGAGGTTTGGTGACTCCAGCAGGGAGGTGGTGGCTGTAGTCACTGTTGCTGTGTAGTGATAGGCATTGATGAGGACAGGAAAGCAGGAGGGAGCTGGTAAAGGAATGAGCGAAACGTGATGAAATGCCTGCGTAGGCAACACAAGTACAAGACTGAATCCTGTTGAGATACGACTGCAGCTCTTCTCACTAAGACTCACATGCAGCCTAACCATTTTTGCTGGTAGGCATGAAATGTTTGAAGGTGCTTAAATATTCAGATAGGGAGACTAAGATACTAAAAGATAGATAGTAGAACAGTTCTTTTCTTTTTTTTCTTTTTAATTTTTTTTTATGTAATACTATGTATTGCCACATTATTATTTTTTAATTAATTTATTTATTTTGACGGGGGTGGGAGGGAGAAGCCCAAGAAGGCTCTGCGCTGACAGTGCCCCAGTGCAGGGCTCAAACTCACGAACTGCGAGATGGTGACCTGAGCCAATATCAAGAGTCAGATGCTTAACCGACTGAGCCATCCAGGCTCCCTGAACAGTTCTTTTCTTGACCGTTATTCTGTTAGATGTACAGACTTAAAATATGAGTCATAACTCTTTCTTTTCTACATTCCATCAGCTCTCACATCCCTGTGTTCTTCCTCTGCTCATCTCACAGCTGTTCCTTCTTTTTTTGTTCCCAGGGTCAGTCTGATTCAGATCCTCTTTTCATGCCTACTCTGGTAATAAAAAAAAAAAAAAAAAAAAATCTCCTTTTCCCCAGGGGCTTTCTACCCCCAAGATATTCTTTTCAATGTTGGAGGATTCCTTTTATGAAAGTATAGCCTTAAACTTCTATCTCCCCTATTCTCAAACCTTTACATCTTGTATTTAAGACTACAGTTTGATTCTGACCTATTTTCTATTTTGCTCTCCCTTTTGTTCTAACCAAATTGATTTGTTCACTGTTCCTTCATATTAGTCATTGTGGCATTGGCTTTTCCTCCTGCTGGTCTCTCACCTCCATCATCAGTGTCTGCTCACCAAAACATTACCTGTCTCACTTATTGAAGCACTGTCGGAAAGAGCAAGACAGTATGGAGACAGATTAAATAAATCATGATACGTTTATAATCAACACAAGTACTAATAGTTATATATTGCTTACTATGTGCCAGGTGCAGTTCTGAGGGCATAACATATAGTACTTCATTTCATAGTCACTACAGCTATTAGATAGTATTTTCACTCCCATTTTACAGGCAAGTCAGGCACAGAGAGGTTAAGTAATTTTCCTGAGGTTAACTAGCTAAGAAGGCACACAGGACTACCAAGCAGAGACTTTAAGAGATAAGAAAGCTTTTCACTTATAGTTATGGAAGTATCTGTAAGATATATTAGGTGAAAGTGCACAACAGAGCATATAGTATATGTTACCATTTATATTAAAGGGGGCCATATATTCATATTTATTTGTGTATACATAAAATGCCCGTGGAAGGAAGGGTTAAAACTAGTAGTGATTGTGGGGAGGGAAATGGGTGGCAGAAGGTCTAGACTGAAAGGGTGGTTCTGCGCAGCGTACCATACCTTCATACCTTTTGAGGTTTTTTAACCATATGAAGATATTTATTCAAAAAAGTAAACAAGGGGGTCGCCTGGGTAGCTCAATTGGTTAAGCATCTGACTTCAGCTCAGGTCACGATCTCATGGTTCATGGATTCGAACACCGCGTGAGCCGTGCTGACAGCTCAGAGCCTACCTACAGCCTGCTTCGGATTCTGTGTCTGACTTTCTCTCTGCCCCTCCCCCCCCCAAAAATAAGTAAACATATAAAAATTTTTCCTTAAGTAAAATAACTTTTGAAAGCCAAATTCATGTGTCTCCTCCTCCATGAACCTTCACCGATTACCTCAACCGGAATTGGGGTGCTTAAAATTGTTTCTTTATATTTGCTCTCTATTCATGAGGTCTTTATTATGAGTTCTTCGTAGCCAGAGCTACCTTCTACATAGTTCTCTGACACCAAGAGCAGTGAGGATACTGCCTTATAAAAAGTAGCTTTTCAAGGAAAAACTAATGCATAAAGACGGAAATCAGACTGTTTACTGAAATGGGAGATAGTAAAGTTACTTGGATCTGGCATGAAGGGACTTTTGTGGGTAATGGAAAAATGTTCTACTTCTTGATTCTGTTGGTGGTTATGCTCCTATATACATTGATCACAACTTAAAATGGATATGTTCCTTTTATTGTTTATAAGTTATGCCTAAACAAAACTTAGTTTTTGTTGTTCAGTATTTCTTAAAATCATTATTTTGTGCCCAATTTCACATTGTTTTATTCACTTTTCAATAGTTCTGAAACACAGATGACATTGGGAGGGAAAGGAAGTGAAGATTCATCTTGTAAGCCAATTTTTTCAACTCTTCCTGAAACCAACATTTTAAATGTGGTTAAGGTAGGGAAAAACTCTTTTTAATGTCTTTAGCACAAAACTGGAACCATTTAGTTTTGTGGTTAGTTGTTTTAAAACAAAATCACTAGTGTTTTTACCAGGTGATTTCCAATCTCTGGAATTTCTTAGCAGTAATCTTTGTAGTAAACATTGTTTTTGCTGTTTTTATTTTTGGTTTAGTATTAGGAGTGAAAGGGAACTTTAGCTCAAAGTTACAGAATTAATGTATTTCTAGGAATACCTTTACCAAGAAGCTTTTAGAAACCAGTATTTTTTAGAAACAATTTTTTTTAGAGTTAGGATGTATGAAAATAAAAGTTACTACTTACCATATGACTTAGTGATTAAGAATTAATAATAGGGTCACCTGGGAGGCTCAGTCAGTTGAGTGCATGACTTTTGATTTCGGCTCAGGTCCTGATACCAGGGTCCTGGGACTGGGTCCCAAGGCAGATTCCTCACTGAGCATGGAGCCTGCTTAGGATGCTCCCTTGCTAGCCCTCGCTTGCACGCTCTCTCCCTCTCTCCCTCTCTCTCTCTCTCCCCCTCTCCCCCCTCCTCCTCCTCTCCCCTTACCACCTCCCTCTGCCCCTTTCCCCACTCAGACATGCACATGTGCATGTATGCCCACTGGCTCTGCTTGCTCCTGCTCACTTGCGCTCTCTCTCTCTCTGTCTTTCTCTCTCTCTCTCTCTCTCTCTCTCTCTCTCTCTGAAAACAAAAAACGAATAACAGTGTTAAATCTTTTTAGTGGCTGAATCAAAGCAGTGATACTGAGCCATTTAAAAAAAATCTGAATGAAAATTAGAGAAGAAAATACTTATGTCCTAATTTAACTATTAACATGCATGTTTCTTTTTGCCTTCTTTTTTCTAGACATCTGGATGTTTTGTTTTCTATAACTTCTCTTTTGTATTTTTTGTCAGAAAGTTTTCAAATTTAAACTCTTCAAGTAAAATGTATCTCCTTAAGTTGTTTTGTCTCTACACTTCTGTCACAGTTTCTAGGCTTGTGTACATCTATACATCCAGAAGGTTACCAGGATCGTGAGATAATGTTGCTTATTTTAATGTTGTTTAAAATGAGTTTGGAAAAACAGCTGAAACAGATTCCTCTAGTGGACTTTCAGAGCCTCCTGATAAATCTGATGAAAAACATTAGAGATTGGAACACAAAGGTAACTGTACTTAAAGCCTTTCTATTGGTTTTAGCGTTGGTCTTTTTGTCTGCATCACAATTTGACTTTCATAGTGCATACAGAATTAATAGTTTCTAAACTCAATTAAGATCTTTGGCAGATGAAAAATAAACTGAGGAAGGGGTCTTCTTTGCTGGAACTGTATTTAAATTTATGATAATTGAATCTTCTCTAAAACTGCAGCCGTACATTCAAAAAAAAGTATTTATTGGGGATTTACTGTGGTTCAGCAGTAACGTAGGTACAGCTGTGAAAAACCTAAAGCCCTTGCCTTCGTGGCAGTTTTATGCTTGTGAGAGGGTTAGGTAATAAAGTAAATGTAGATTATAATATGTCAAGTTGTAATAAAGGCTACAAATTAAAATAAAGCAGGACATGGGTATAGAGAATAGCAAGGCTGGGAGGCTCTGCTATTTCAGGTAGGGCAGTCAGGGAAGGCCTTTCTGAAGTGACCTTCAAGGAGAGCCCTACATGAAATGATGAAGCAAAGTCACACATATAATAAAAATTTTAGTTGCACATCTGTAGCCACATTGAGGGTAAACATGTATAATTTTTGATAGGTTTTTAAAAACTAGATTTTTCAATCTTTTTTGGTGGAAAATTTCAAACGTGCAAAAGTAGAGAGATGAGTATGATAAACCCCTAAGTACCTATCACGCAGTTTGAACAATTAACAAGATATAATCAACCTTGGCTCATCTGTTACCCTCATCCCATACTTCACTCCCCCACTCAGAGATTATTTTGAAGCAATTTTGTTAGACTTTAAATACTGTGAAATAGTTGAGGATCCCTAAAATGCAAGAAAGCACACAGGTCAGAAACGTGCGATCTTCTGCAATTCTCATTATACACCTTCAGAAGATGGCATTTGTATTTAGATCAGTTTAGATTTAGATTTGTAATTCTTCCAGAGGACTGTTTAGATACAGGTAGAGGTATAGCACAAAACCTGAAAGCCAAGTGAAATTCTGCTAAATGTATCTGTTCAGTCCTAGAGTTTAAAATAAAACTAAATCCGTGTACTGTGTGTGTTTTATCAGGTTCTAGACTCCATGCTATTTCTGAAAACGAGTGCTCTTTTTGTCATAATACTTCCATTAAGGCAGTAAAGGACGTGGATGGTCTGTTAGAAGTTGGTTCCACTGACCTGTTTGAAAAATCTTGCTTATTCTTTGTTTTCAGGTGCCTGAACTCTGTCTGGCCATAAATGAACTGTCTAGTCATCCCCACAACCTTCTGTGGTTGGTACAGCTGGTCCCTAACTGGACATCTCGTGGAAGGTATTGAAAATTGAGAATTAAGCGTGAAGAAAAACGTATGTTTATATTAATGAAATGCTTTTGGGCTCTTTATTCCCTTTCATCATTCCTTTGAATGTTAGATCAGTCTTTTATTTCATATTCAACTGTGGGAAAGGGCATTGACAGCCTGACTCTAATACTTAAAATATTTTATGTATTATGTATTTTATGTATTTTATTTATCATAAAATAAAATATTTTATGATATTCTTGAATTTTTTTTTTTAAGTAGGCTTCACGCCCAGTGTGGGGCTTGAACTCACCACCCTGAGATTAAGAGTCACATGCTCTACCAATGGAGCCAGACAGGCAGTCCATAGTATCCTTTTTTAAATTTTAGCTTGTAACAATACAGATACAGATGGCACATATGAAAATGAATGAACTGGCTTTTTTCTTTTTTTTCTTTTTTTTGCTTTAGTAAAAATAAATTCAGGCAATAAAATAGGTTTTCTCTCAGTAAATCAGCATGGTCAAAGGTAAAGGCTCTTAATGATTTGCCTGAGTTTCACACAGTTCTAACTTTATGTACAAATATTTTACGTGAAAATTTTACTGTTCTATGGAAGTTTATACGTTCTTGTACTGCCTTCTCTTGAAACATTAGCTATGTTTCCAATTAGAAGAACAACTTTTGGCTCATTGCTTCTCAAGCAGTGTTGATTAAAATGCATTTTAAATACTTTTAAATTCTAATTCCAGGCAACTGAGACAGTGCCTCAGCCTAGTGATTATTTCAAAGCTTTTGGATGAGAAACATGAAGATATCCCTAATGCCAATAATCTTCAGGTATAAATAATATTTCTGCTTTCTTTTTACAAATGGGAAAGATAGTGGGGTAGGTGTAGGGAAAATTGATGTTTCTTAGGTCAAAAGTTCTAGGGGTTAGATCTCAAGTCTCAGGCATAACACTCTTTATGTAATCTTTAGAATGGTCCTTCCTAATGAGATCCGTTACATGGAGATGATACCATACCCAACACCATATAGAATGGTTGTGGACAATTAGATGAATTAATGTGTGGACACTCCTGGGAAAGTCATAATGTGCTATATAAATAGGACTATTTAGTTCACCTTATCAAGATTAGCAGTTTTATCACAGGATTAGAAGTTGCAGAACCACTGTACATTAATTGCATCTTGTACCTGTTTTAATACTAGTCTTTAAGTTGTAGAGCTTAAACATGGTTGTCCTCTAGTACTTGTTCAGTACTGAATATATCATATATATGTGAGTGGGTTTAAACATGTCCACTGGAAGCTCCACTGAGAGGCCCTGAAAGCTTTTTACAAACATTAATAGCACTAAGGGGGCTACAGGGCCTACACATAGTTGGAATTTTAAAACTCAATGTATAATCTGATCTAGATGTGTTCTTGTGTGAACTTCAATTCAGTATAAGATACTCTACAGGTCCTCGGGATGAAAAAATGAATTAGATAGAGACTCTGCCCTTGAAAACATAATCTACGTTGAAACAAAATAAACCAGCCGTTGTGGTTCATTGTAGTAAGAACAATGATAGAAGTATGCACAGGATGCAGAGGGACACAGAGATTGAAAGGGATAGTAGAGTTCTGGTCGATTTGATTCCAGATATATGGGAACCATTTCTGAGCCACCAGCCAAATAGCTCTCAATCCTTTCAGTGATACCTACTTCCATCAAAAGAGAATTCTTTTCAGAATTCAGTGACTTCTCTTCACAGCGAGATTCAGCTTTGCTGACTTTCAAATAATTTCACAGAGAAAGCATTCCCTTTTGCCTCTGTTGTAATGCCGTTTAGTCTCCTCCTCCAGCTTTTATCCTCCATTACAAGTATTGAACCTTTTAATTTAAAATCCCTTTTAAGCAATTGAGGACTTTTAAGTAAAGGAGAATCGTTATCGCTGGACTATAAAGAAAGCTAAAGGGGCAAAATTAGAGAAGTCCAGATGAACAGAGGATCACTGACAAAAAAGTAGACTGGGAAAGAGCAGTTGCATTGCTTCATATTGTTCAGTTTCTCTTCTTTCTGTTAATAGATATCAGTCCTACATCGCTACCTTGTGCAAATGAAACCGTCGGATTTGTTGAAGAAAATGGTCCTGAAGAAAAGGGCTGAACAACCAAATGGCACTATTGATGATAGCCTTCATTTGGAGCTTGAAAAGCAGGTATCCAGGGCTAGGTCATTTCAAAAAAATACATATGAGCGTGACTGATGCCAACTTTTTAACTACAGACTGATTTAGAGACTCAGATACATTCTAGCAAACACAGTTATAAAGTAAATGATATTTTTTTACTTCTTGCTGTCATGAAACTCCACTATTCTTGAGAGTTGAGAATTGAAGTTATAGGATGGTTTTTGGTAATTTAATACTGGGAGTATTTTTTGTAGTCCTTTACTAGGGCAGTTAGGAGATGGTAAAAGGAACACACTTGACTTAGGAGTCAGGAAGCTTAGGCTAAATGGTTGGCATTTCCCTACATACCAGCTCAGTTAACTTTAGCAAATTCTTAATCCTTCCTGGGCAACTCTCCTAACTTGTAAACTGGGATGACATCTATGCTAGCAAATTCATGAGTGTTTGTTTTATTTATTTCTCTAACAGGCATATTATCTGACCTACATTCTTCTTCATTTAGTTGGTGAAGTTAGTTGTTCTCATTCTTTCTCTTCTGGACAACGGGTAGGTAGTTTTTAGTGCTATTTTGTTTTCAATAAGTGTCACTATTGATGGAATGAATGAATGTTCTTTACATAGGAGAAAACTTGGTAAAAGTTAACTTGGAGTTTGCTCTAGAAATCCCAGTGTACGCTGAAAAGAGGGAAGTAATAGTAGCTTTGCAACCATATCATTGACAAGAATTTTTTTCAGTACGTGCTAGTTCTGTTTATTGGAGTGTAATTTAACCATCATAACTTGACAACAATGTAATACATTAATAAGATAATCAAGCTCACCAAATGGGCCAGCTCTAAGCTGGTTTCTTCCAGTCTCTTTTCCCGCTACACTTTCTTTTTCTTTAGAAATAATAGTTGCCTTCAGAATTAAACTGATAGTAAGTCAGGCTACTTTAGATACACATTTCTTAATTATCCCCCTGCGTTAAACTTTTCATCTTGAATTATTCTGTTCTTCCAAAACTACCATAATCCGTACTTCTGGAGAAAGTTCTTGTTTAAGTCCTCATGTTTCTCTAGGTATTCCTAGAGAATACTCTAGGTATTCCAACCTGTCTTATATTTGTTTACTTTTTTTAATGTTTATTTTTTTATTTTTGGGAGAGGGAGAGAGAGCGCATGCGAGTGGGGGAAGTGCAGAGATTAGGAGAGACTCTGAAGTGGGCTCCAGGCTGACAGCAGAGAGCCCAAGGTGGGACTCAAACTGCAAAAGTCAGATATTTAACCAACTGAGCTATGCAGGTCCCCCTTCCAGGCATTGTGAAAAGGACACGAGACTGGTTGATGTGGGGTTTTCTTGGTTTTTGTTGTTTGTTTGTTTTGTTTTTTGTTAAGTAGACACACAATGTTGCATTAGTTTCAGGTGTATGATGCAGTGATTCGACAGATTTATGTATTACGCTGTGCTCACCACAAGTGTAGCTACCATCTGTCACCATATAGCGCCATTACGGTACCGTTAAGTATATTCCCTATGCTGCGCCTTTTATCCCCATGACTTATTCCTTCCGTAACTTGAAACCTGTATCTCCCCCTCCCCTTCAACCATTTTGCCCATCTTCTCACCCCTCCTACCTCTGGCAACCATCAGTTTGTTCACTGTATTTATAGGTCTGTTTCTGCTTTTTTTATCCATTTGTTAGGTTTTTCAGGTTTCATGTATAAGTGAAGTCATACAGCATTTGTCTTTCTCTGTATGATTTATTTCACTTAGCATAATACTCTCTAGGGCCATCCATTTGTCTCAGATGGCAACATCTCATTCTTTTTGTGGCTGAGTACTATTCCATTGTGTGTATATATCACATTTTCTTTATTCATCTGTCGCTGGACACTTGGGTTGCTTCCATTCTTGGCTCTTGTAAATGATGCTGCAATAAACATAGGGGTTCATTTTTTTTCTCACATTAGTGTTTTTGGGGGTGCCTGAGTGGCTTAGTCATTAAGTGTCGAACTCTTGATTTCAGCTCAGGTCATGATTTCGTGCTGGGCATGGAGCCTACTTAGGATTCATTCTCTCTCTCTCTCTCTCTGTCTCTCTCTGTCTCTCTCTCTCTCTCTCTCTCCCTCCCTCCTTCTCCCCTTCTCCTGCTTGTGCACCCACTCTCTCTCTCTCTCTCTCTCTCTCTGTCTCTCAAAACAAACAAACAAACAAAAACAAAAAAAAAACCGACAACAAATTAGTGTTTTTGTTTTCTTTGGTAAACACCCAGTAATGGAATAACTAAATCATATGGTATTTCTATTTAATTTTTTGAGAAACCTCCGTACTGTTTTCCGCAGTGGCCACACCACTTCATATTCTTGCCAATGTGAGGGTTCCTTTTCCCCACATCCTCACCAACACTTGTTTTTTCTTGTCTTGATTCTAGCCGTTCTTGACAGGTGTAAAGTGATATCACATTGTGGTTTTGATTTGCATTTCTTTGGTAATTAATGATACTCAGCATTTTTTCATGTACCTATTTGCTGTATGTCGTCTTTGGAAAAATGCCTTTTTAGGTATTCAGCACATTTTTAATTGGATTATTTCTCAGTGTTTTTATATTTTGAATACTAACCCCTTATCAGATATATCCTTTGCAAATATCTTCTTCGAGTCAGTAGATTGCCTTTTCATGTTGTTCATGGTTTCCTTCTTTGTGCAGTGATTGGTTCATGTATTTTTATAAACATTATTGTACATAGAATTATGTTTGCTCTCCTGGTTGGAATCTATTGTCATGTATCTATATTGTTCTTACATGGTCTTCACATTTTTTTAAATTATTTTTTTCTGATTAGAAGCAGTGATTATTATTAAAAAATTCAACTGTTTTAAAACTATGTAAGGTAAAAAGTGAAAGACTCCTATAATCCAGTGCCCTCCTATAAATTTCTCCATAATTTGTGCATATACTTAACAAAAAATGGAGTCATACTGTTCATATTTGCAACTTACTTTTTTTTGCCTTAAGATATTAGCACTTCTGTCTGATAACGGTAGTACTTCAAAAGCTTTTTGATGAACATTATACTCTTTGTGATTATACCAGTACTAACATGAACATGCTTATTTATAGATCTCTACCAACCTATATAAGCATTTCTATAGGATAAATTACTAGAATTAGAATTTCTAGATCAAAGGTTGTAAATTTTTCAAATTTTAATTATTATAAGATAGTGGTTATTATATTTCCCTTCCAAAAGTGTCCATTTACATTCTCACCTTAGTATATTCAACTTTAGTGTATATATGACAATGACTCTTTTGGCCTATACACTTCTAAAACTTAAGACACTTGATTTTTCAAAAAAGTACTTTTAAAGCTTGTATTGTTCATAGAGAAAAAGTAAGTTAGCTGTTATTTGAATATTCAGTTACAGAACGTGTTAGAAAAAAAGGACTCTAAATTTCTGAGCATTATTACTTCATAGTCTGAGCTCTAGCATTAATTTTTCATTAGTGTAGCTTAATATACAGCAAAACAACTTCCATTTTTGTGTATATTTTTATGTCAACTTGGAGTAAACCTTGACAGTCTTACTGTTGTGGCAGTTACTATTTTCACTGATACGACTGCTATTAAGTTGGATGGTTAACATCAAAAGTCACTAACTAGTTAATGACAGATTTTTAAATGGTTTTTGTTCTTACGGCATAATCTCTTTGTTAATTTACAATGCTTCAGACTTGTTTTCATTCCTCATGCTTGTTTTGCACAGAAACACTTCGTGCATCTCTGTGGGGCTTTGGAAAAGCATGTTAAGTGTGACATTAGGGAAGATGCAAGACTGTTTTATAGAACTAAGGTAAGTGTGTTTTTCAAAGAATTGTTAGGTTTTGTTGTTGAACCTTGATTATGTTAATATTTAAGGAAAAGAAACATATAAGCCTCTCTTTAAAAAAAAAGTACACAGGGGCGCCTGGGTGGCGCAGTCGGTTAAGCGTCCGACTTCAGCCAGGTCACGATCTCGAGGTCCGTGAGTTCGAGCCCCGCGTCAGGCTCTGGGCTGATGGCTCGGAGCCTGGAGCCTGTTTCTGATTCTGTGTCTCCCTCTCTCTCTCTGCCCCTCCCCCGTTCATGCTCTGTCTCTCTCTGTCCCAAAAATAAATAAAAAACGTTGAAAAAAAAAATTAAAAAAAAAAAAAAGTACACATAAGATGGGAAATATGACTTTCTCTTTTAATAACAGAAGTCAGTAGAAGCTTCTACTAAGTACTTCTAACTAGATTAAAAATGAAAGGAAGGGCGCCTGCCTGGCTCAGTCCATAGAGCAATGCAACTCTTAATCTCGGGGTCGTGAGTTTGAGCCCCACAATGAGTGTTAAGGTTACTTTTTTTTTTTTTTAAGTTTGTTTTTGAGAGAGAGAAAGCAGGGGAGGGGCAGGGAGAAAGAAAAAGAGGATCCCAAGCAAAACCCAACAAGGGGCTCAAACTCATGAATGGCAATATCATGACCTGAGCCAAAATCAAGAGGCAGATGCTTAACTGACTGGGCTACGCAGGTGCCCCAAGTGTAGAGATTACTTCAAAAAATAAAAGGAAAAGGAAAAAAAATCTGGAAACAAATACATTTTTCATTTTACTATACTCTCTATTCTTTTTTTTTTTTTTTTTTTTTTTTTAAATTTTTTTTTTTCAACGTTTTTTATTTATTTTTGGGACAGAGAGAGACAGAGCATGAACGGGGGAGGGGCAGTGAGAGAGGGAGACAAAGAATCGGAAACAGGCTCCAGGCTCCGAGCCATCAGCCCAGAGCCCGACGCGGGGCTCGAACTCACGGACCGCGAGATCGTGACCTGGCTGAAGTCGGACGCTCAACCGACTGCGCCACCCAGGCGCCCCAATATACTCTCTATTCTAAAGCTCCTGACAGCTAAGGAGAAAATTCTTCAGTTCTAATGAAATTTATTAGCTTTTGTCCTATTGTACAAATTAAGACTTTTATGCTTAAGTGAGTTTCAAGGGTTAAAAGCATTGTTTAAATAAATATATAAGTTTTAAAAGTGGTTATAAAGTTTTGTGATGGTTGAAAACTTTTGTTCATAGAGAAGAAATAGGTTAGCTGTTATTCTTTGAATGCTCCATTAGAGGATATATTAAAAAGGATTCTTCAGATTTCTCAGTTCTACATCACCCAGTCTGAGCTCTAGGATGGAAAAGGTTCAGTAAGCTTGGTAATAAACTTTTTTCTTAAAAATTTAGTATATTCAAAGACACTAGAAAAGCAGAATATGATAATGGAGTTAGGAAAGCAACTTTAGTATTAATAAAACGATTTGACGTTTTTTTCCGAAACAAAAATAAGTAATACTTTTTTTAAAGCTTTTTCTTCTAAGGATTTTTTTTTATTCCAAATCACCTTTTAGCATTTGTAATGTAAAGCTGTGGTTGTTTTTTTTTTTTTCCACTGTGTTTAGATAAATCATTAAATGTGAAGTTTCAGCTTTGTAACTTTATATCTTACATTAATTAGCTGTAAAGTTTAACCATTTCAACAATGCCTGTTTGGATTCGGTATGTGTATTTATTTTAGTAGATTTAAGTTAAATACAAAGATGAGCAGCTAATGAAGTCGTATCAGATTGCAGATTTTCAGAAATATGTAGGGGATAGCTCTTTGCCTTAGAGTGGAAACCATAGTTTCAGAGAAGCACATGCTTTTGAACATTGACTCGAGTTACTGGCCTGTAGAACTTGGTGGTAGTGGCTGTTGCTGACAGATATGTTGAAAGAGAAAAGAGGACCACCCAAGTTTTCTGTTTCTTAAAGCCAAGGGTCAGGATAGACTGGTGCCAGGGCTTCTCTTACTTAAGAGTGGAGAGAGCACAGAGATGTATGGAAATTGCTTCAGAGGATGGTTCTGCTGAGAAGTTGCCTCTTCACAGCCCATAGTAGAAAAGGTGATTGTTTTGGAGAAACTGAATCTGCCGAACTCTAAAGGGGAAGCGGGGGGAAACAGACCTTAAAGCAGCTATAAAATTCCTGACTTGTTGAAAACATTTTTCTCAAGCAATTATGTTTAAGAGCTTATTGAGTATCTCTAGAGTGGTTGAAAAGTTTGACTTTCAGACAGTCTTACTAAACCTTCAAATGCAGGAATATACTTGGTACTTAAAGAGGATTCATAGCGACACCTGGGTGGCTCAGTTGGTTAAGTATCCGACTTCAGCTCAGCTCAGGTCATGATCTCATGATTTGTCAGTTCGAGCCTCACATCAGGCTGTCTACTATCAACACAGAACCTGCTTCAGATCCTCACTGCCCC
Source organism: Panthera leo (assembly GCF_018350215.1). Taxonomy (NCBI): domain Eukaryota; kingdom Metazoa; phylum Chordata; class Mammalia; order Carnivora; family Felidae; genus Panthera; species Panthera leo. The sequence goes on from NC_056689.1 coordinate 59,032,143, forward strand.
TCCCCCACTGGGGCATGCTCGAACGCACTCGCGTGTGCTCTCTCTCTCTCTCTCTCTGTCTCTCAAAAATGAATAAACATTTAAAAAATAATAATAGGGGTGCCTGGGTGGCTCAGTCAGTTACCTCGACGTGGGTCCAAGCCCCGCATTGGGCTCTTGCTGACAGCTTGGAGCCTGGAACCTGCTTCGTATTCGGTGTTTCCCTCTCTCTCTCTCTTCCCCTCCCCCACTCGTCCTCTTTCTCTCTCAAAAATGAATAAACATGAAAAAAATGTTAAAAAATAATAATAATAATAAAGAAGATTCATAGTACTTTGCAGATACCTAGAGAGACGTAACAGTGAATCTTGGATGTTCCAATATGTGGAAAGGAGCAAATGACAACCATTTTTGTGGCCTCAAGTCTTTCAAATAGAAGTTGGAAAGGCAGGGAACAGCCAAAGTCTTCGGGCCTATAACAAAGCCCACACTTCAGCTTCTCTATGTGGGTGTTCAAAAGCCAGCATGTTGAAAATATAAGTGTCTTGAAGGCAGGGAATATGTTTTTCTCTGGATGATCTTTGGTAACTAATGGGAGAATAGAGTCTTAAGCATTCAGTAATTTAGATTATGGTGATCAAGAAAAGTCTTATTATTAATCACTATGATTTGAAAGCCAGAAGATGAGTAGTTTATTTTCTCTTTCTTGACAAAATTAAGTTGAATTGTTGGGTGTGGGCCTGTCATAACTATCAGATAATTTGTATAAAACATTAAATTGATTTTAGTTAAGAATGTTTTGATCTGATCCCTTTTCCCCTTTTTGATGTTTTAAGGTAAAAGACCTGGTTGCCAGGATACATGGAAAATGGCAGGAAATAATCCAGAACTGTCGGCCTACTCAGGTGTCATTTTATTAAACAATTTTATTTTATTCTTAGTAGTTTTGCTAAATGGCATTTCTTCATACTGTTCGTAAAAAATATGACCGAGCACTTGCTTCTTGGTATCTTAAGATAAACTGAAAACTCCCATATAGTAGTGTGTATATGTTTTTTAGTTTTTGTTTGCTTTATATTAATTTATTTCCAGAGACTATTGAGCCCATTTTAAAATGTTACATTGCATCAAAAGGGGGTTATGTCTTCAGGAGCGTTTTTCTTTACAGTTTTATTGAGATAAAATTCACGTATCATACATTTCACTCATTTAAAAGTGGTCTTTAGTATATGTACTGAGCGGTGTAACCATCACTACCAAATTTTTAATATACTTTAAAACATTTTTGTTACTCTAGAAAGAAATCCAACTCTTGATTTCGGCTCAGGTCATGATCTCATAGTTCATGAGTTTGAATTGTTCATCGGGCTCTGCACTGATGGTGCAGAGCCTGCTTGGGATCCTCTCTCTCTGCCCCTCTCCCCAGCTCATTCTCTCTTTCTCAAAATAAATAAATAAACTTAAAAAAAATTGGGGGTGCCTGGGTGGCTCAGTTGGTTAAGCTTCCGACTCTCAGTTTCAGCTTAGGTCATGATCTCACAGTTTTGTGAGTCCGAGCTCCGCATCGGGCTCTGCGCTGACAGTGCAGAGCCTGCTTGGGATTTTCTCTCACTCTTCCTCTCTCTCTGCCCCTCCCCTGCTCACGCTGTCTCTGTCTCCCTCAAAAATAAATAGACTTAAAAATTCAAAAAAAAAAGAAAAAGAATTCTCCATTTGTTCCAAAGACAAATCCCTTGTTAAGTATATAATTTGCAAATATAGTCACCAGTTCTGTGTGTTGTCTTTTCATTGCCTTGATGGTATCACTTGTTAGAACAAAAGTTTTTTAACTGTGATGAGGTCCAGTTTTATTATTTTTCCTTTTGTTACTTAGGCTTATAGTGTCATATCTAAGGGGACTTTGCTTAAGAGGGGCATAAGCACCTGGTATTAAATTTGCCATACTATAAATTTGCCTTTTACATACAAACTAACTGATACGTTGTTGTCTAAAATGATGCTTCTCGGAGCACCTGGGTGGCTCAATTGGTTGAACATCCAACTCTTGATTTCAGCTCCAGTCATGATCTCATGGTTCGAGGAATCAAGCCCCACTAGGAGCTCTGCGCTGATAGCACAGAGCCTGCTTAAGATTTTCTCTCTCCCTCCATCTCTCTTTGCCCCTGACCTACTTGTGCGCACGTGCTTTCTCCCTCTCTCAAAATAAACATTTTTTTAATGTGTTAAAAATAAATAAAAATGTGATTTCTCAAATTCTAATATGCACAGGCATCAACTTACTGAAATGCAGATTTTGACTTGATAGGTGTGGAGTGGGACCTGAGAGATGCTGCGTTTCTCACAGGTTCTCAGATAGATGGCAGTGCTTCTGGTCCAGGGACCATAATTTCAGTAGCTAGGACCTAGCGGTTGTTTATATTTTATATCAAAGCAACAGGAACAGTGAAGATTAATTAAGAAAAGTAATCTCTGTATTTTGTATTTTAGCTCTTTTGCTGTAGTTGCCCTTCATAAGATACGCATGCTCTGTTAGAGAAGAAACCTTTGAGAAATCTTAAGCTGATGAATGTTTTGTTGTTGTTGTTTCGGTTTCTAATCGCGAAAGATTTTAGGCTGGCCATCTTTGCTAATGTGGAATTAAAACAAAAGAATTTAATACCAAAACTTTTATATTAGTCAGCCTAACATTTTACTTAATCTTCTCAAATGTGATTCTCCACATAGGTGTTGGTGAGGAAAACATCTTGCTTTTATTTTATACTTTTTTTAATTTAAAGTTAGACCACAAAATGTGAAAATTGATTACCATAAATTTTCAGAGAAATATACAATATAAAGATGTTACTGCTTTTTTTTATCAAAAGCCTGTTTGATGGTTAGTTTTATAAGGATTAATTCATAATCTGACTTCACTTTGTCCTGTTTTTTCCCCCCCCTTCCCTTTTCTAGGGGCAGCTTCATGACTTCTGGGTACCAGATTCTTAACAGGAGTTGAAGCAGCAAAAATATGAACCAAGAGAAATTCAATAAGAGTTTTTCCTAGAGGAGTAGAAAGAATACTACAAACTCCAGTGGAATGCTTAGAAAATGCGCTGCAGTGTGCCACTTGAATGTCTAGTATGAAGCTGGTAATGAAGAAATTGCCATTTCTGAAGCAGATATGAAACGTGATCTGCTTAATTTTAAGGCAACTGGCCTTTTAAAAAGAGCAGAATCCTATAACAAGAGGGGAGAGGTAGAAGCAGCTAATAGTTGCATGTCGAATCTGCCCCTATTAACTGCTCTTGTTAAATTGTAAGCCAGTTATCCTTTTTTTTTTTTTTTTTGGATTGTATTTATGGCACTTGGATAATCACAGGAAATATGTAGGAAAGGGTTTGGACCAACTTGAGCAGTTGGAGATGGAAATCAAGACCAAGTTCCAGTTGAGTTTAATTTTCTCTTGGTTATTTTAGGACTCAAAAAGAAATCTTAGAACTGAGTTTAATAACAAAAAGGATAAATCTTTTCTGTAACTCCTATAAACCACAGGGAGATTTCAATCCATACATTTTCCTTCACTATTCAAGATTATAAATCTGTTAGGTTTTAAAATACATTTAAAGAGTTGAGAAACAGAAATCTGGTATAGTGTTAGATCCTCCTTAAGGGGAAGAAGTTAAGCTATAAAATAGTATCTCCGTTTTTATGCCAAAACATTCATATGCCGTTTGTTTTGGATTCCTTTTAAGTGTATATATATTTTTTAAATACTGGTTAAATCTTAGATTCTTGGCTAAATCTTAGAATTCTGGCCCTTGGTTAGCCATATTACAGAAGTCTATATTATAGAAGCTTAACGATCTGGACAAGTTTCCAAAAACCTTACTTTCATGAGTATATAAGCTTGGTAGAGACCTGGATGGAGTTTATTCTTTGGAATATTGCACGCGTGTGTGTGTGCTTGTATTTTAAAGTTGTTGCACTTGAAAACCACAGCTGCTCTAAATTCTTAAACACTGGAAAGCCATCCTTTGGTTTAAATGGTGGAGGGTTAGTAGAAGTGCACATGCTGATCGTAGCCCAAGGGCCCTTTGAAGCCTTTGGTAGTAATAGACTCTTACTAGCTAACTGAGCAATTCTTTTGTTGATTGTCCTTTTAGGACGGTTTGTTTCTTGAATGAAAATGCCAACTTTTTTCTTTCAATGTTGACTTGGATGACACTGCTTTCCTGAACATTCTCATGTCTCCAGTTGTGGTGGGGGAAGGACGATGGAGAGGAAGGGAATTGGACTGCGCGTTTATGATTTGAGAGGGGAGAAAATAAATTTTGAAAAAATAGCTTTCTACCTCTAAATTGAGGCTTAGGAGAAAACATTTTATCTTAAATTTATCATTTACAATAGTATAAATAACTTTTGAGCCCATGTCAGGCATTGAGCAGTTAGAGATTTTATAGGGAAGACTTAGTAAATCCAGTTCCCAAGAACCCCAGCTGAATGAGGCTCCAAGAGTCAGACCAACAAAAGTTTTATTCTGTGTTGAGTTTACTGGTAAGAATATTATTATCTTGATACTACCTCTCAAGGGTATTATTAGAAAATGCCACTTATGGTTAATGAGATAGATACAAAGAGTTCTATTTGACAGAAGCTTGAAACTCTGGCATCTATCTGCCCAACAATGGGGGCTTTCACTCTTTGTAATTTAATACTTTGTAGATACATTATTTGTGTGTAATTTTATAAGTGTTCATATTTTTCTCATTTTGCATTGTGTAAAGTGTACAAAATCTCAAAGTATAAAATACTGCTTATATTGCTTGTAATTACAGTGTGTAAATATTTTCTAATCGTGTACATTGACGGGGGGACAAGTGGGTTATTCAGGTTTTTTTTTAAGTGACCCTTTTGTATCGCAGTTTCCACAGATAACTGCTCATCAAATTTAAAACCACTTTGATACATTTTTATTTAGCAGTTCCAATAAGAAAAGTCTCTATTTTTAATTGCCTTTCTTCATTAGAGAAAAAGACTTCATCTGTCCCTTTAAAAATGGCCAGACATCGGTTTGGGCCCTTGTATTTATGACTCTGGTTAGATATCTCCATCTCCAGGTCATACTCCAGTCAGTATTTGCATTGGGTTCTCATACAAATCCTGTGATTCTCTTCTAGCACAAGTAGCCCATGACTTTTCTCCCAAATCAAGGATTATCCTTCTCCCTCTTGAGTCCCCATGTTTTGTCTCCCTCCTGCTGTTGTTGCCCAGCGAATGGGATGGTAGCGGGGGAGAAAATGTTCATTGCACAGAGAATGTCAGGCCACTTTTGGGACTTGGCAAACAAAGCTTGCACTGAGTGGTGGTGTGTTTGGCAATATTACTGTGCCAAAAATAATCTTGTCTAATTTTCTGGATATGTATGTCAAACTTATTACCCTTCTTGCAAGCTAAAAATTAAGGTACTTGTAAGTGTTTATGCTTTTGTGTGTAACTGTTTGCCTTTTCTAAACTGTTTTTTCTCATTATCAGAAAATAATAATTCTATTCGTTATATCATGTTAAGTGAAGAGGCTCTCTGTGCACAAAACGCATCTATGTAGCAGTAAAGTAACAGCATTTGTACATTTCCTATCTCCTGATGGCAGTGGTGCCTTTGTCACCTTTCGGAAGGTTGGCGTTTGGTTTTGTTTTGCAGTACAAATAATAGCTTGCTTTTGACTTCACAAAAATCTCCCCAGATGTAAAAGAGAGATAAAGATGTGTTGTCATCCAGGCTCAGTTAGAGCATTTGCATTTTTATTTCTATCAAAACAAGTATAGTTGGTGGGGACTGGCCAGTAATAATGTGTGGAGTCTTTAAACCAAGGGTAATTTTTAAATTTAAAAATAAAAAATTTAAGAGGTGACCCATTAACAAGTGACTGAGTTGGAAAATTAGGGAAGGGACTGTCCTGGTTTGTCTCTAAGGAGGCAAGATTAGGGTACCGGTGGCTGGGCGTGTAGAGCATGAACCGTGGTTGTTATTTCTTACTCATTAACAGTGTTGGTGCACCTCATTATCTGTGCATTTGTTTTCCCTGGGCAGTCCTGTCAGTGAGTTAATCCACCAGCTCTTAGGCAGTTCAAAAGTAAATGCAGATTTCTTTTCCTCTTTCCTTTTTTTTTTTTTTTTTTTTTAAGATTTTTTTACTACATCTTGTTTAAAGTCCCATGAATGTATGTGTGTGTTATTAAAAATGCTTTTTCTCAGTTTGAACATGTGTTTGGTAATATTTGTTTGGGAGTGGGGAATGGTGAAGTCTCTGGAATGTGCTGTTTCTTCCCCTGCCCCATCCCCTAGTTTTTAAACTGAATTTTTTTCCCCTCTTGCTTTGGATTCTTCAGTCTGTTTTTTAGCTTGATGTCTCCTATTTCTGGAAAACATAAAGCTATAGTAGCACACAGTTCAGTTTTACATAACCCATATAATAATCTGCTGCATACTTGGCAGTCAGCAATTCAGTAATCTCATTCTTCCATTACCCCGATCACTAGGTTCATCAACAACTATTGCGTACCTGCTACATGCTAGGCACTCTTGAGGATTCAGTGGCGAACAACACAGAGCTCTCCTGACTCTTACCCTTCTGGTATCCAGGTGAAAATGCTTTGGTGCTCAGCAAAGTGGACCGAAAAGGAATACCATTGGCCTGGCTCCCTTGTTCTAGAGCCCAGGGCAAAGAAAGGAGAAGCCATACAATGCAGAGGCAGGGCTCGGGACCACCTTCAACCTGCCAGGCAGATACGGTTGTGGGTATGCCAGCTGAGGGGAGACACAGGTTGACGACAACTCACAGGAGAAACTGTTAATGAGCTTATAGAAGGGTTACCAGAGGCCTCAGTTTCCAGAACCATACCAGTATTTCTGTTTTCTGACAGGCTGGTTTGGAGGAGACCACTTGTGAGCATTTTAGAGGTGGGGGGAGTGACAGCCAGGTGGAAGCATAGGTGCTGCCTGAAGTACAGAGAGACAGGCAGTACAGCCTTGTGCAAGTTAAGAGCCTTGACCTTGACCTTAGTCCTGACCTCAGATCCCAGACTGACCATGCCAAACCCTTGATCTTTGTCAAGTTACTTAACTTGTCTGAACCTTCATTTCTTCATCTGTTAAAAGGAATAATAATGATGTCTATCTCAGAACTTGTGAGGATTAAGTGAACTAATCCATGAAAAGTTCTTAGCAAGGTGCCTGACATATATGCTAAGTGTTGTTATTTAGCTCCAATTCAAAGCTCTTCTCAAATGACAGCTAAAATTGAACTTAAGGCACTTGGCGGGAGCGGGGGTGCGGTTCACTGACATCTAAGCAAACCAGATATTAAAATTGTAGTGTGGGTGTGCTCTATGCCTTCTGACAGCTTCAGAGACTTCTCTGTCCAGCTCTGTCTCTACTGGTTAAAAAAGAATATATATATATATATATGTAAGTTTGTGACTTTTTTAGGACTCAGCATGCTAATACTGAGAAGGGGTGGTGGTTGGTGATTTTCCAGCATTTGTGGACATGTCCTGACACTCCCTTTTCCTTGCTAACCATTCCCCAGGCCGGAGTCAAGAGAGGGCAAACCAGAAGGCCCAGCTTTGGGTCTGACTCCAAGACGACTGGCTGGGAGGAAAACTTAACAGGCAAAACAGGCTTCTGAGGCACAGTGGAACAGTGAGACTACAGCATTGGTGCCCTGGTGACAGTCCCTACCGAAGAAGCACCTCAGCTATACATATGGCCAAAATAAAGATCACGCCACCTAAAGGGAGAGTGCTGGGCAAAGCAGGAACAGAAATGCTGCCACAGTGAACAGGAAGCAGGACAACTTGACTAGGCCAGAGTTCTTTGCCTCAGGGAACCTCTGCTCAAGTTTCAGGAGTTCATACCTACCCCCTTCACCTAGGATCCCTGCTACAGTGAGTAACTGCTCTGTGCGAAGCCTGGAGCAAACACTGGTGTGTAGGTGGCTGAGGACAACAGCCACTTTCTCACAGCGGAGTTGGGGAGAATAGTCTAGCAAAAACAAAAGCACGTTTTATGTTCCGTGCTTGTGAAGTACAACAGAAGGTTTTCAGATGGGGTCCTCTCACAGCCACCCTGTGAAGCAGCTGGGGTTAGTGACTTTAAGGATGACTAACGACCTGCTCAAAGAATGCCCTGCCTGTGTCCCAGGACACAGATCCATGGCTAGATTAGGGTTCGTTTCTTGCTTTGATTTTGAGTCGCCTCCACTGTCGGTATTCCCCTCATTCATATTTTATCAGCTTGATTGCAGAGAAGAGCATGGTCCATCAGAGGGGCTTCTCATAGAAAGTTCCATTAATTGTCATGACATCTGATCGTTTCATTAGGTTCAGAGATTGAAGTGGAAGGACAGCAGAGAGAAATGGATTGTGATCTAAATCTATATTATCAGAGATACGCTGCTCAACTACTGTCTTGCAAGCGCCATGCTGGAACTCCGCATTGTAATTTACACATTTTGTTCATTTGGAATGTGTGAGGTTCTGAGTCTGCCATCGTACGCCTTGGAGGAGAAAGGCTTGCCTCACAGTGTAGGCAAGTGGGATGCTAAACTTGCCACCACATCACTACAGCTGCACAGGTACCTGAAGTCAGCGCTGTGAGTTCTGTGAGAACATGGGCTGCGTCTCTTAGCCCACTGGGCCCCTGCAGTTTCATTTGTCTCCTGTCTGGTACGATGGGGCTAGCAGCCTTCCTGCCTTCCCTCCACTGTCACCCCCAACCCACTTGCCCACAGGACCGCAGATTTATTTTTCTTAGCCGTGGCTTTCCTGGACTTCCCAGCGTGGACTTCCTTAATCTATCAGGATTTTCTTCTGTGGTCTTTCTGGAACTATTTGCTGACTTTTCCCTTCTAGTTCCCACTAGGAGCCCTCCCATCTCATCACATCAAACTCACTTTTCTCTTTCACACCCCTTCCCTTCTGCCTACTCCTCCCAATAGACGTCTGTGCATGTTTCTGCCTTTGATAATTCCCCTTCAGGTTTACCCTGTATCTCTCTTCTCAGGTTTTTCCGGTACAGATTCTCCTCTCTGTAAACACAACAGTGAATTTCAAGGCCAGTTACTTAACCCCTTAGAGCCTGTTTTTCCATCTATAAAATGGGGCTATTAATCCCTCAGGACAGAATGAGGGTACGGTGTTTTGAAATGAAGCCTGATAGTCTTTGTAAGTGTGTGTGTGTACACTTTACCATATGCATTTCTCTCAGCTGCCTCCCTCTCCGCATACACACACATCCTATTTAGAGTGCTGGGGAAGTGGAAGTGTAGCGTGGGCCCTGCTGTCTAGCGATCTGGAGTCACACACAGCAGCCCAGACTACAAGCCTGTATATGATGAAGTGCCAAACTAGCTTTGGGAGATATTCAGGAAAGAGGGGTGACATGCCTTTCCCAGAGTCCCTTCAGTTCAATAATGACAAGAGCCACTTGATTCTTGTTCACCTTCTCTCAGGCCAGTGTTCATCTGCCTGTTCCCTGACCCCCTGCCTCTCCAGAGTTCAGACACCCAGGTACCTGCAAGAGTCAGTTACCTATGTCCCTGTGGCCTTCATCATTTAAGTCCTGCTCTTGGGCCCATTGCAATACTGGCATAAATGATGGAGGGAGGAGCAGGCCAGGTCATGGCTAGAGCTCCGGTTTGATTCAAACCCTAGAGGGGTCTTAAACAGGCCCTGAGGCAGAGGCATGGCCTGAGTTGCAGGGAAACCGCAGCACCAAATGTTGCATGGGAGGACCATCATGGTTGAGTCTGAGGAGTTGGGGAGTTGATTCTGAGGAGGGCTTCCTAGATCGCTGCGGGGTGAGGTGGTTGAGCCTAGGAGGGACAGAATGTCTAATTGCCTATGAGGAGAGTTCACTGGAAGATCTGGAGTAAGAATGATGTTCAACATGAGCTGGAAGGGAAGGAAGGAAGTTGAGTGACCCAGTCTCTGAGGAGGTGAGCCCTGTTACTAAAAGGTTTGGTTGAATGGACAGGTACAAACTGTTGTGGCTTATTCAGAAAAACAGCATTTTCTGTGTGAATTTCTTGCCAAGCTGTTACTTCATCCTTCCAAGCCCAACTCCTTTCACCCACTCACAGTCAAGCTGAAGGACCAGGCAGCCGGAGGCTGTGAAGCTGGGAATCCAGACCCAGTTCTATGTTCAGAGCTGCCCCCAAGGCTTGGCCTCCATCTACCCTGGCCCTCAGCACCCTGGGCAGAGAGCCCAAGAGCGTAGCAGGAACGCAAGAAGTGAGGTCCATATTAGAAGACTGGTCAGAGAGCCCTCGGAAAGTTAAGCCCCCAGAGAACAGGTTTGCAAGTCCCCAGCAGTAGGCAAGTCAGAGGGGTCCTGGGGTTAGAGGGGAGGGAAGGTGGGCCAGAAGCCCATGGAGAGAGCGCAGGGGTAGTGAGGCCACCACCAGGGGGCGATACTGGTGCTGCTGCCCTTGAGGGTGGAGGACGCCAGATGCCCGGAGGCCGTGTGAGCCTTGGCCTCAAACCTTTATTGTGTAGGGTGGGGGGCGCGAAAGAAGAGAGCGGCGCCCTTCCCTGCACCCCACCCTGTCGGCCCCGCCTCCCTGGCCCCGCCTTCCAGCCCCCGCCCCACCCCCGGCTCCGCCTCCACCCCCCGCCCCGCCTCCGGCCGCAGCCCCTTCCTCCCGCAGCTGGTGCTGTGGGGCCGCGGAGCAGCGCGTCGCCGTCTCTATGGCCGGGGATCCAAGCGCAAAGGTGAGAGAGGCAGGGAGCGCGGGCGGCGGCGGGGCCTGGGCCGGGGGGCGGAGGCCAGGCCAGGCGTTCCCCACATCCATTCCACCCTCCAAGCTGGGCCAGGCCTTTCTCACCGTCAAGTCCCGGGTGCTGCTATAAAGGCTCTGGAGGGGCGCGGGCCAGGCCTCCTGCCGTGCAGGGCGCAGACCCGCCACCGCGGAGTCGGGGACCGGCGCGGGGCGGGGACCCGCGTGGCGAACAGTGTTCCCCGGGATCTGGGTCACGTCTCCTGGCGTCCGGCGGGATCGAAGGAGAGCTTGTCCTCGAGCTGCAGCAGTAGAGACAGAGGTTAGATCTGAGGAGAGGGAAGACCCTCATACTGTCCAGGATGATGGAAGGAGAGGGTAGCGGGGGAAGGGCTCTCAGGCCAGAAGAGACGGCCATCCTACTGGGCCGAGGGGAATGCCGCCTACACTAAGCAGGTGGACGTCTGGGATGAAGGTCGAGAGCCTGCTGATCCAACATCGATCCTGTTTTGGGGGGGAGGGGGTGCCTCCGTTCCTCAGTTTCTTGAGCCCTAGGATCTAATGCTCGGAAGGTGATCAGAGTTCAGGGGGCTGGCCCTAGGGAGGAACCCAAACTGTGGAACTGGGGGTGGAGTGTGGGGTGTAGACTGGAGACCTTGAAGCCTTGTCGCCACTGGGGGAGGGAGGGCAGCCGCTCCGCCCCCCGTTTAGCCCCGCCCTCCCTCCCAACAGGTTAAATGGAGGCTGAGAGCCCCTGCCCAACTCCCATATCTAGAACGGCTGCATACAGGGGAGTGGAGCGGTGCTAAGTTCCATTCCATCTTTCTTTTGCTAAAGCGAGGGGCCTCCTTCCGTCTGGGTTAGGTACCCCTTCCTTTGCAGAGAAGCCCGTTGCATTTGAACATCTGAGGTCAGATGCCTCCCTACATCACCACACACACACACACATTTGGAATCTGGCCTTAAAATTGGGACTTTGAGGAAGGGAGGTAGTGCTGCTCTGCACCTCAGTGGACACTGGCAGCCTCCAACCCTGCAGTGAGAACTGGACCCCTGTTTGAACATATGCTGCCTCTGCACACATGTAATTTGTGTGTCTGAGCACTGTGTGAACATACATGTACTTGACCCTTCTGTTAACATGAACATGCCTGACCTACTGTATCGGTGGGTTTGTGTGCATGTCCCTACACATATGTATGTGCATGACCTTTCTGTGAATAGGTGTACAATCCTTCATATGCACACGTGTGGATTTATAACCCTCCTTAACTTCTGAGGCTGTGCGAACTGCTGAATGAATGGATGAGAATATGTGAATAGAGCCTTATTTGTCAATGTGTATGAACGCATCTGGCAGGCCCTTTATATGAGCATATGCGTGCACAAACCTCCCTGTGAATGTATGTGTGCATGACTCTCCTATGAGTACATTTGTTCGCAGCCCTTCTGTGAACATGTGTGTATGTGCACCTATTGCGTGCACATCACCCCCTTCTGGACATGTCTGACTTCTGCCATGAACCACACTCTGAGTGGTTTCTCTAACCTGGAGTGTGTTCCTCCTGCCCAGTCCTAGAGCCTGATACCTCATAGCCGTAGGGCTCCCTCTCCACCCCCCACCCCACTTCTGCACTAAGCAAATAGGCCCCAAAGGTAAACAGGTGTGCCTCCACAGTGAGGGGTGGGGCATGGGCAGTTTGCCTGGGGCCTTGTGCTGCCCAGCCCCCAGATGAGGAGCTGACGCCCTCTAGTCTACACTCTTCTCTACACTCATACTATATTCTCCCCCTCTGGGCTCTGACCACTACAGTGCTGACCTTTACCTCTTGAATAAATGCTCCAAATTCCTGTTTTCCCTCTGGCCGGATCCTAGTCCTTCCCCTCGCCTCAAGGCCACATAGTTAATATTTGACCTGGAAAGGAGGGGAGAGGCCAGTGGCCCTTGTGGCTGTGTCTGTGGGTGTCTGATGAGATTGGGTGGGTCAGGCTTCCTCCACACCCAGCCCAGTCCAGGAAGCCTTCAAGAGCCACCTCAGAGATCAGGCCTATTACAGGGGTCAGGGGAGATCTGCCACCTACTTCCACCCCATCCCCACATGACTTGAGAGAGAGTCCAGGTGTGCAATAGTCTCCAAGGTAAGCCAGGGGAGGTGGCCAAGAGCTCCCATCACTCACCATTTCCATGTTGCTTTTATCTCAACTGGCCTTGCACACTAGAGCATCCTGCATAGACATTACACCTGTGCAGTGCAGCCAGGGGGCCCCAGATACCCGCCCCCCACCATGTCTATGAATGCCTATTTGCAGGTAGGGACACGTGTGGATGCCTAGCCAGAGAGTGCAGTACAGACTCGTATGGGCAGAGTAGAGATGTGCACCCCCTCAGAGAGGAATGCTGAGGAGGAGAAGTGTCTAATTAAAGAGAGATTCCAGAGGGAGCTCTCAGGCCAGGGAAAAGAAAAAACAAAGGGAAAACAGGACAAAATCAACAAAGGCCCATTAAATGTCTCTGCCAAGCCTTCTTGCATAAGGCACCCCCGCAGGCAGCAGGGGCAGCTGCTGCCCCAAGTTTGGTCCCATTGTTGGGAGGAGAAGGCATTCTCTCTGAAAACGGAGCTCCACCCGAGTCGGAGGCCTAGCTTAGCCTCTGGGCTGGTCAGAGGAGGGTGGATACTTTGGGTTCGGGTTGGGAGGAGTCTAGGGTCTTGTAAGGAGGGCAAGTTCTACCCAACTTGCATCAGAGAAGTGGACAGAGCGACAGTGAGCCAATCCTGACGTAGGAGTTCTGTGGTCCCTCCCACCAGTGCCCCCTGAAGTCTGGGGGTAATGCCATCTACCTTCCACACACACACAGATAAAAGAGCTTTTCTACCCTGTTTTTTTTCTTTAGAAAACGGACCTCAGAGAACCAGAACTAGTCCTGCTGTCGGGGCAGGGTGACCCCATCAGTGACCTACAACCCCCTTATGACCCCACAACTCCTTCCCACCATGGAGTTTGTATTTGATGCAGAAAAGCAGTGTGTGATCCATCCCTCCCTCTGACCTCTAACCTGGGATTCCATGGCCACACAACCCTGTGATTCCATGTCCCCTCGATTCCAGGACCCTCCCTGGCCCCATGACCCCTGACCTTCCAAGTGACCTCCCTGGACCTTGACACCTGTGACTATTCTTGCCATCATACCCTGTGACTGTGGCCCTGGCTCCCCTTGGGGGTCTTACTGGTCTGGGCCTCCCCAGAAAAATGTGGGGAAGGCTCTGGCCCCTCTTCCTGAGCTTCCTCACAGCATCTGCAGTCCCTGGACCCTCACTGCGGAGACCATCCAGAGAACTAGATGCCATCCCACGGATGACCATCCCCTATGAAGGTTAGACACCCCCCCCCCCCCCCGCCAAATTTGAAACGCAGCAGGAGCCAGGTCTGGGAGTGGGGAGGACACCCCAGGGCTGGGCTCACTACTCCCACTCTCCCCAAGAGCTCTCCAGGACCCGGCACTTCAAGGGCCGAGCCCAGAACTACTCAACGCTGCTGCTGGAGGAGTCTTCAGCAAGACTGCTGGTTGGAGCCCGAGGTGCCCTCTTCTCTCTCAATGCCCGTGACATAGGAGATGGGGCTCACAAAGAGGTTAGCCCTTAGAACCTGGAACACCCAGAGGATCTCCGGCTTTATCCACCTCCCTGGGACCTCAATTTCCTGGAAGCCTCGCCAGCCTTCCATAGCCCCCTGGTCAGATAGCATGGCCCTTCCTAACCCACGTCTCCCTTACCATCCAATGCTCCTCCTGAAACCTACCTGTACCCCAGTTTCCCCTGTTCCCTGCAGTCCTATACCTGGTCCCACAGATAATGGTGAAAGGGAAGGGTCCTGGGGTCAACACATCAGCCCATTCCCTTTCCCTGTCTCCAGATCCACTGGGAGGCCTCCCCAGAGATGCAAAGCAAATGCCATCAAAAAGGGAAAAACAACCAGGTATGTGGTCTGTCCTTTCCCCAGCTCCTTTCCTTCTCTTCAGCTGGGGATGTCAAGGTTGGTGGGGACACAGATGGAGAGGTATGGATCAGCCAGTCAGTTGTAGCAACCACAGCAAACACGTGAGTGTAGCCAGAGTGGTGGGCCCTAGGTGCAGCGCTTCTAATCCAAACAGCTGGTCACCTACCAGCTTGGCCTATAGTGGCATCTGAATCTCTTCTGGGCTCCTGAGTAAGAATCATGATAGAAATAAGTAATCTCTAGTAAATGCTGACTTAGCCATTATCTCTCCTAATTCTAAAATAACCCTATGAAATAGTATTATCCTCCATTTTACAGATGAGACAAATGAGGTTTAGTCAAGGACTAGCTCAAATACCAGTATTCCATGGAGGGCTGTTAGCAAATTGCCAGTTCTTCCAAGCTAAAGAACAGGGTGTCTGCAGGGGTTCCATGTCTGGCTATGTAACAGATCCATCCGGAGAACTTTTTAAAAATACGCATTCCCAGGGGTGCCTGGCTGGCTCAGTCAGTAGAGCATGCAACTCTTGATCTCAGGGTCATGAGTTCAAACCCCACATTGGGCATAGAGCCATCCCCAAAAAGAAAGAAAAAAAACTATATTCCCTGGCCCAGGGGTCCTGATTCAGTGGGTCTGGGGTGGTGTCGGGATAGGTGTGTTTGACGAGGCACCGCTAAGAGATTTCATCAAAAGTCCTGCTGGAGCAGCATGGGTAGGAAGTGGGGCTGGTGAAGCAAGTGGAACCCAGTCACAGAGCACTGCAAATGCCCAGCTAGAGGTATGGGTTTTATTCTGTGACAGTGGCACCCTCACCATTTGGTACTTTAGAGACTCTCAGACTTTAGTGTGCACAAGAATCACCTGGGTATGTTATAAATGCAGGTGCTAACTCAGTCAGTCTGGGGAAGGGGCCCAAGATTCTGCAATTCTAACAAGCTTCCGGGGGAAGCTGATACTGTTGCTCCCCAAGCCACACTTTGGGTAGCAAGACTTCAGGAAGACAATTCCCAAAACATGTTCTGAGAAACATTAATTTTCAAAAGGGGGGGTTTAATGGTCAGATGAGTTTGGGAAATGCTGTATGCTTAATCCCACAGTGCACAGCAACATCCCTAAGGCCCTCAGAAGTCCCCTGGCAAGGCAGGTTTTAGCCATGGTTTCCAACTTATTTGACCACAGTATTCCTCCCTCATCCCCCCTTATTTGTTTGTTTATTTATTTAAGTTTATTTTGAGAGAGAGTGTGTGTGCATGAATGGGGGGGGGGGGGGGCAAGCAGAGGGTGAGGGAGAGAATCCCACACAGACTCCTCATGGGGCTTGATCCCACAAACCATGAGTTCATGCCCTGAGCCGAAATCAAGAGTCAGACACTTAACTTACTGAGCCACCCAGGTGCTCTCCTTCCCACCCACCCCCATCCCACCCACCCCCCCACTTTTTTTTTTTTTTTTTTAGTGTTTATTTATTTTTGAGAGAGAAAGAGACAGAGCATGAGTGGGGAGGGGCAGAGAGAGAGGGAGACACAGAATCCAAAGCAGGCTCCAGGCTCCGAGCTGTCAGCACAGAGCCCAATGCGGGGCTTGAACTCACAAACTGTGAAATCGTGACCTGAGCCGAAGTTGGACGCTTAACCGACTGAGCCACCCAGGGACCCCGACCTTTTTTAATGTAAACATCTTGGGGAAACACTACTAGAGTAATACTAATCCAGGCCCAGGCACTAGATGGATTAAAATGGAGTAAGTCTATGGGACACCTGGGTGGCTCAGTTGATTAAGCATCTGACTCAGTTCGTGATCTCGCGGCTCATGAGTTTGAGTCCTGCAAGGAGCCTGCTTGGGATTATCTCTCTGCCTCTCTCCTACCCTCTATCTCTCTCTCAAAATAAATGAAAATAAACTTAAAAAAAATCCTTCAAAAAAAATCATAAAATAAAATAGTGAGTCTGGAGGCAGGAAAGGCAGTGAAGGTTGGGGGCATCATGGGGGTCAGAGGAGGAAGGCATGAGCAGGCTAGTGGAGAGAAGGGACCCGGGGAGGCAATGGGATGAGACAAAAAGGCCTGCATGGATTCAAACCCTGGGTAACAAGCAGGAGGAGGAATCGTGAACAAGGCAAACAAGTCGGGGAGGGGGCGCTTAGCTTGAGGCATTTAATGGGCAGAGAA
The DNA here is from genome assembly GCF_018350215.1 of Panthera leo. NCBI lineage: Eukaryota > Metazoa > Chordata > Mammalia > Carnivora > Felidae > Panthera > Panthera leo. The sequence continues at coordinate 59,049,040 of NC_056689.1, forward strand.
GAGCAGTGTGGCTGGAGCAGGTGAGGGAGGGGAGGAAGGGGCAGAGCCCTACCATGCAGGGCCGGAAGTGGTAGGCTATGTTCAGGACTCTAGTGGGCCACTGAAGGTTTTTTAAATACAGCAGTGACACGATCTGGTTTACATGTTTAAAATATGCCTTGGAAAGTGGGTTGCCAGAGGGTGCTAATCGGTAGAATATCTCTGGAAGGAAACCAGACAATGGTAAGAGCAGTCCCCTTTGAAGGCAACAGGGATAAAAGGAGACGCTCTGTTTACAACCTATCCCTTTGTACCTGCTGAATTTTACACTGTGTACATGCATTCCTCACTCATTGAATAAACAAGTAGCTTTTACAGAGTGGCGGAGGCTTGGGAGAACTGTCAGGCAGTCTCTACAGTTGTCCAGGGAAGAGGCAACAGTGGTGACATGGACTAGGGTGGTGGAGGGGGAAGTGGACCACGTCAGGAGACATGACAAAGAATCTCGAGGAAGGACTGAACATGGGGGTGAGGGAGTGGGAAGCAGCAAGGATGACTCCTGGAATCGACTAATAGGATGGATGGATGAAGTGAGGTGGGAAAGACTGGATGAACAGGTTTAGGAGGGAAGATGCAGGTTAGGGAGGAGGGAATGAGCTAGCTATTGGGTGGAGAGAGGGCAGAGCCTGGGGATACATTTGGTAGTGTCACCCCACAGGGGGTGTGGGAGCTCCAGGAGTAGGGGACACTGCTGAGAAGGAGATGTGAGAGAAGTATCTCAGGGTGGTGGGAGCCCTGGGGGCCCCCGAACTGGGGGTGTGGAGGGCTGCAGGCAATGCAGAAGCTGGCAAAATGTGTCAGGTAATCCTGACAGTGAGATAGAAGACTGAAGAGGGGTCAGTGCCGCTGGGAAGCCCAAGGACAGTGGGTTCCAGGGAGTAGTCTGTGTTCCGGGCAGTGAGCAGGCCCACTGGGAACTCAGAACTGTGTCGGGTGGGTGGGGGCAAGAGCCGAACTACAACGCTGGATTAACGGAAAAGGCCTCTAAGCAGGCTGGGGGCTCACAGCCCTCCCCCACCTCCCCCCCAGACGGAGTGCTTCAACCATGTGCGATTCCTTCAGCGACTCAATGCCACCCACTTCTATGCATGCGGGACTCACGCCTTCCAGCCTCTCTGTGCAGCCATTGTGAGTAGGCCTGCCCCAGCCCAGCCCTTATTGCTGCTCCCTGGCCCTGGACCAGTCTGAGCTTGGGCCATGACCCCTACCTGTCCTCGAGACCACTGACTTCTGGCCTCGTAATCCTCCAGGATGCTGAGGCCTTCACCTTGCCAACAAGCTTTGAGGAGGGGAAGGAGAAGTGTCCTTATGACCCAGCCCGTGGCTTCACAGGCCTCATCATCGGTGAGCATGCGCTCCTCCCCACCCTGGCCCCTTGTCCATCAGCGTGCTCTTTGGGGGACACGGACCTCGTTGCTAGGACTTGCCACTGATATGTGTTATGTGCCTTACTGTATGTGACGTGTCTGTCATGCGTGGCATGCCTGTGCTCCAGATGGAGGCCTCTACACAGCCACACGGTATGAATTCCGGAGCATCCCTGACATCCGCCGAAGCCGCCACCCGCACTCCTTGAGGACTGAGGAGGCTCCAATGCACTGGCTCAATGGTTAGGAGGATGAGGCACGGGATGTTGGGGGGCAGGGGACTATTCATCTTTACTCCCTTGGGCAGTTGACATCCCATCCCCAAATTCCCAGGTGAGCCTGTCTATTCCTGAGTGTGGTTGAGTGAGGGGTAGTGGAGGGGATCCCCATCCTGTCTCAGGGGCCACTTGAACTGCCCAACCTGCAGATGCTGAGTTTGTGTTCTCCGTCCTGGTACGGGAGAGCGAGGCCAGTACAGTGGGCGATGACGACAAGGTTTACTACTTCTTCACGGAGCGGGCCACTGACGAGGGCCCCAGCAGCTTCACTCAGAGCCGCAACAGCCACCGTGTGGCCCGTGTGGCCCGTGTGTGCAAGGTGAGTAGCACCAAGTTTGGCCCAAGAGTGTACAAGCGGAACCTCTGACGCTGACCCTGTGCCCTACCTCCCCAGGGAGACCTAGGAGGAAAGAAGATCTTGCAGAAGAAGTGGACCTCCTTCTTAAAGGCGCGTCTAGTCTGCCACATTCCACAGTATGAGATGCTACGTGGTGTCTGCAGCCTGGACACTGACACCTCAGCACGCACACACTTCTATGCGGCCTTCACGCTGACCACACAGTGGTCAGTGCAGGGACAGTGGGGACACAAGGAACTGGGGACAGCCTGAGGCCTGGAGCAGAGGTCAATGAGGAGAAATAGGATCCCTTGTGGGGAGGCTGGCTGCAGAGAGAGAATTCCAGGCACATCCAGCTCGCCTGGAGCCAGAGGCCACAGTGGCCTCCTGACCCTTAGGAGAGGCCCTGAGGCCGAGAGCTGGGGTTGGCCAGGGTTAACAGTGAGCTCCAGGCTGGGGCAGGTGGCAAGGGGGCAGGCTCCACCCAGTGTGGCTCAGGCCCCTCCCCTATGTCCCTTCCTAGGAAGACCCTAGAGGCCTCAGCCATCTGCCGCTACGACCTGGCCGAGGTGCAGGCTGTCTTCGCAGGTCCCTACATGGAATACCAGGATGGTGCCCGGCGCTGGGGCCGCTATGAGGGTGGGGTGCCGGAGCCCCGGCCCGGCTCAGTGAGTGCCCAGGCCTGGGGTCAGTGCTGAGTAGACAGAACCCCCGGGAGGGGCAGGAGGGCCTAGACTTGGGGGGGGGGGGGGGAGGGCACGCAAGCAGTAGATTCCTGAGGTTCACTGCCTCTGCCCCCCACCCCAGTGCATCACAGATTCATTGCGCACTCGCGGCTACAACTCATCCCAGGATTTGCCATCCCTCGTCTTGGACTTTGTGAAGTTGCACCCACTGATGGCTCGGCCCGTGGTACCCACACGAGGACGGCCCCTGCTGCTCAAGCGCAGTGTGCGCTATACACACCTCACAGGGACGCCTGTCACCACGCCTGCCGGACCCACCTATGACCTGCTCTTTCTGGGCACAGGTACTTTTGACCCCTGGCCTGGGCCCTTTGGTAACTGCTGACCTGGGTCCTTGATCCTCGTTGACCGCTCATCCCCTGAATGACTTTTGATCACAAAACCCTGGTGACCAATGATGTTGATTCTTCAATGAACACTCACTACTGACCCCCAATGACCACTGGCTCTTGGTACCTGCGGATTCCTGTCACCAACCACAGTGATATTTGACCCTGATCACTAATGTTTCTGGACCCAACAATTCCTGCCATGGCAAGCCCAGAGTTCCCAGCCAGGGAACTGTTCCCAGTCCTGAGTAACTGTTACCGGCTGAATCCTTGTCCCTGACGTCCTGGCTCCCAAGCTACTCCCATTAGGCTATTGCAGGGGGCTGAAAACAAATTCCATTTCTGGGTTCTGACCCTCTGCCCTTTCCATACCAGCTGATGGCTGGATCCACAAGGCCGTGGTGCTGGGTTCTGGGATGCACATTATCGAAGAGACACAAGTGTTCAAGGAGCCCCAGTCTGTGGAAAATCTGGTCATCTCTCCAATGCAGGTAGCCTCTGACCCACTACTTGCCAGAATAGGGGGAGGGAGTGGGTGGCTGGGCAGTGGCCGTGTGTGTCTGTAGGTGGGAGTTGGGGGTGTTGCCAACCAGCTTTCCTCTCCGGCTCCCAGCACAGCCTTTACGTGGGGGCCCCTAGTGGTGTCATCCAGCTACCACTGTCTAGCTGCTCCCGCTACCGCTCCTGCTATGACTGCATCCTGGCCCGGGACCCCTACTGTGGCTGGGACCCCAGCACCCATGCCTGCATCATAACCAACAGGTCCCAGGGTAGCAGGTAAGAGGTGGTAGGGGTGTGAGGGTCCCGTGTGAACAGGGGATCAGGGCCTGAGGGGAGGAGGCGGGCCTGCTAGCTGGAGGGGGAGTGGGGGGCGGTTGTTGGCAACAGCATCATTGACTTCCACTGGGGAGACTAAAGCTCAGTTCCCCTGTTCGTGAGTTTAGGACAGCACTGATACAGGACATAGAGAGAGGAAACCGAGGCTGTGAAGGCAACAAGGACACAGGTAAGTGACAGGCATGGACGTGTGTAGGCCCGGCTGCACAGCCTGTCCTCTACATTTACTGTCATTTGCCTGTGCGTGTACGTATCTGAATGGTTGTGTCTGTGTGCTTTCAGCGAGGATGTTCCAGCACAGTGTGGCACAGAGTAAGTGCTCCACAGACATCTGTTGCCCTAAAGGATTATAAATGAGGAGAAAGGCTCATGACATAAAAGTTCTTTTTGTCACACCTGAGCTTATAGCCAAGTGTGTGCTGGCAGGGGCGGGAGGGGGGGCAATTAAATGATCACCCAAGTAATTCTTTCCATTGGTTTTTGCTACAAAAGGAATACTTACAACTATAACAAGGATTTGAAGGACAATGAATACTCCCCTGAGGAAGATCAGATGACTGAGCTGATACCTAAAGGAGGAGCAGAAGTTAATAGTCATACTAACATGTACTGAGTACTTACTCTGTGCCAGGCGCTGACCGAACACGTACACACACGATTTCTCTTATGCTCACAGCATTGCTAGGAGAGAGGTGCCACGATCCCCATCCCTATGAGGGGCAATCTCTCTGAGGTACAGGGAGAGTAAGTAAACTGCCCAAAGTTAATAAGCTATTAAGTAGTGGGGTCAGAATTCAAACCTGACCCCGAACAGTCTGACTGGAGTTTGTGCTTTTCATTACTTCTGTGCTCTTTCCCCCTGGCCAACCAGCAGAGGGCACGGAGAGGGGGGTGACATCCAAGCAGAGGGGACAGCAGGCCGATGAGCTTGGGGTGTTTGCCAAGAGGCTGCAGAAGTGGGCAGGGACCATGTTGAGGCAGGGAAGTGGCACAATCAGTGTGGTGTTTTTAAAAGGTTACCCCACTCCTGCATGGAGAATAAATCACATGGGGGCCAGAGTGGGCCAGCAGCTGGGGAAGGAGAGAAGTGAACAGGGCTGAGATGGATTCTGGAAGCAGAATCCTGGTGAGAATTAGACACGAAGGTGAAGGAGAGAGAGAGGCAAGGGGACTCCCCGGTTTCTGACTTAAGCAGCTGAGTAGCTACTGGTGCCATTCATTGTGACAATTCAAGGAAAAGACATGGTGTAGTTTGGGACGGAGGCTTTGGCCTTAGTTCCTGTGCCATGTTCAAGAGACCTCCCGTGGAGATGCCCTGTGTGTGGAAGATGTTCAAGTCTGTCGATCAGGGGAGAACTCTGTGCTAGAGATTGAGCTTACAAATCATTGGCAGATAGCAGGCACTGAAACCACTGAGACGGGACAATGCAAACCTTAAATGGGAACACAAACGCAGGAGACCTCATTCAGTTGTCACCGTGATTCCAGATTTGCGCTTGGTGCCAGGGACGTAACAGTGAACCACCTGGCCTGCCATCTCCAACGCCCTCCCTCAGATAGACAACACTGACCACTCCTCTCACCGCCCCCCCCTCCCCACCTCCAGGGCCACCACCACCACTGAGAACCCGCTCTGTCCTCCGAGGTGACGATGTTCTCCTGCCCTGTGACCAGCCATCCAACCTGGCCCGGGCCTTGTGGCTGCTCAATGGGAGCATGGGCCTGAATGACGGACAGCATGGCTACCGCGTGGGCGTGGATGGGCTGCTGGTGACAAACATACAGCCTGAGCACAGTGGCAACTATGGCTGCTATGCTGAGGAGAATGGCCTCCGCACCCTGCTGGCCTCCTACAGCCTCACAGTCCGGCCAGCCACTCCTGCCCCAGCTCCACAAGCCCCTGCCATGCCCGGGGCACAGCTGGCACCTGACGTGAGGCTACTGTATGTGCTAGCCATCGCTGCGCTTGGCGGCCTCTGCCTCATCCTGGCTTCCTCCCTCCTCTATGTGGCCTGTCTTCAGGGAGGCAGACGAGGGCGTCGAAGGAAATACTCTCTGGGTCGGGCTGGCCGGGCAGGGGGCTCTGCTGTGCAGCTGCAGACAGTTTCAGGCCAATGTCCTGGAGAGGAAGACGAGGGTGATGATGGGGAAGGGGCTGGGGGCCTGGAAGGTGGCTGCCTCCAGATCATCCCTGGGGAGGGAGCCCCAGCCCCACCGCCTCCGCCGCCCCCACCGCCACCGGCCGAGCTGACCAACGGGCTGGTGGCACTACCCAGCCGGCTGCGCAGGATGAACGGCAACAGCTACGTGCTCCTGAGGCAGAGCAACAACGGAGTGCCAGCAGGGCCCTGCTCGTTTGCTGAGGAGCTCAGCCGCATCCTGGAGAAGAGGAAACACACACAGCTTGTAGAGCACCTGGACGAGAGCTCTGTCTGAGCCCAGCCTCCTAGGACAAATGCTCTTCCAAGCCAGCCTGTCTGCCCCAGGCTGGGCTGCTGCTTCCCCAACACAGCCACTCTACCTTCACCTCCCTCCCCCCAACTCCAGGCCCTTCTCCCAACTTTGTGATGTCCCTGTAGGGCTGGCAGAGTCAGGCCCAGCCAAAGTCCCCTCCTCAGTCTCCACAGACCCATCTGTGAGCAGCCCAGGCCCACCGGTGCTCCTCAGAGGTGGGTACTCCCCCAGGACGTGGAATTCCGTAGACCCAGCCCCAGTTCCTATTCCCTTACCCCAAGCACTTGGGAGGAGAGGATGCCAACTTCCTGCCCCATTTGTCTGTTCAAATCCTTCCTCTTTCTCCCAGGCAGGGCTCTGCAGGTCCAGATGACCTCAAGGTCACCACCCTCTGCGTGGCCCTATGTGCTGGATGGTCCCGAAACCAGACAAGACCTCTGCCAGCCACCAGAGCCACCTGAGCCCTGCATGCATTCACGTGTGCACACGGATGAATGTCTATCAGCTGGGCTGCAGGGCCCCCACCCCCATCTCCTGGAACATTGTGTTTCATCTCTCCTGGACTCTGGGTACCCTTCCAATGGCCATATCCCATCCTATCTAGGTTTCTCCCCTAGTCCCAGCCCCATGTGGTGACCTCTTTGGCAAAAGCTCGGGAACAGGCCAGTCTGGGGAGGTAGGACTGTGTCATTCCCCTCTTCTTCCTTAACGTGCAGCCCTCTTTGGTCAACCTCCTCACCCCCTTGGTCACTCTCAAGAGTGACAGACAGAGCCCCAGGCATGTCCCTTCACACACACATGCTTACATTTCCACTTGCATTTCTGAGCCTCCCTTTGCTGCCTCGGACCTGTATCTGTTGGGTTTGGTCCATGGACATTTCAGAGGGAGAGCCCTCTCCCATTCAGCTGTCCTCTCAGACATTTCCCTAGGACGGGTGACCAACACTGCAATGAGCCAGCCTCCCTTTTGGGGACCAAGCATTTGCTACCCCCAGACCACAGCAGGGGGAGGAGATCTGATGTCTCACCTGGCACATGAAGCCCGTTCTTGGAACTATGCAAAGGGCAGAGGCTGGGAGTTTGGATGCTTGGCTCCCATCCCTGTCCTACCTCACCGGGGCACTTTCAGGGTCCAGGGGCCTCTGAAGTCTCCAGGCCCATATGGGACAATCAAATCCTGACTGAGCTCCCCCATTCCCTTTGGGTGAGGATGACTGTTATTTTTGTAGCTGAGAACGTGGAATCCCACGGGTTTTTACTGCCCTTCACCCAACTTCTCCCACCTCCACCCCACAATGAATGTATTTATTGTGAGAACGGCTACACTTCTTTAGGAATGCCCCCACTCACCACCAAGGTGGGCAGAACAGGCATGTGACAGAGTGGGGAGCCTGGGCTCAGCTCCTCCCCCTCCTGTTGGTTAATAAATACCCTCTTTCCCCACAGCCATGTGTGGTCTGCTTGGTCTAGACTGGCCTTCCCCTGGTCACCAGGGGGCAGGCTTCTGATTCTACGGAAATGGTGCTGCAGGGTTGGCTCTGCTCCCCATAAAACCATTTGCAGAGGAAACTGGGATCCTCAGGTTCCATCTGACTGCCCTGGGTGGATACAAAGGCCTTTATAACGTTCTCACTACTCACTGATCATGGTGGTATGGGCATGACAAACAAAATTACAACACTCCAAGAATTCATACAAGGGTGTCTAGGTTTTTACCTCCTAGCTCTTTTCCTCACTATTCCTCCCCCTTGTTTTGGCTAAGCCTAGAAGATGCTCTCTGTTTATCAGCTCTCTTGCTCATCCCCAAGAAGCTTTTCAGTCCCGTCCCTCCCCCCAACGAGGGACAACATGAATTCATTTCTGCAGAGGGGCCTGTCTTCTTGGGGAGTAGTTAGTAGTTAGGACCAGGGCAAGCTTGTTACCAGGGACCTGGCCTAAGAATCAGTCTCCAAGGGTTAGGACTGGATAATCACATGGCCTCTAACACTAACCATCCTGAAGGGTTGTATGTTCCCCTTCTGGTTTTAGGATAATGAAAAATGGGGTTAGACTTAAAATATACACATATTTTGAAGATCTCAAGTGTAACTTTGGGCAAGTTTATTAACCTCAGTTTTCTAATCTAAACATTTACACGGATGTAAAGTGGCTGTCCTAATGCCAGGTTCACAGCAGAATCTAAGGTGCTAGCTCTCTCTAGTTCAATGGTTGCAGAAATAGGACATGGATGGGAGGGGCACCTGCGTGGCTCAGCCAATTAAGCATTCACTTTGGCTCAGGTCATGATCTCAGTTTGTGGGTTTGAGCCCCACATTGGGCTCTGTGTTGACAGCTTAGAGCCTGAAGCCTGCCTCGGATTCTGTGTCTCCCTCTCTCTCTGCCCCTCCCCCGCTCTCTCTCTCTCAGACACACACACACACACACACACACACACACACACACACACACAGTCTCTCTCTCAAAAATGAATAAATGTTAAAAAAAAGAAAGAAAGAAAGAAAGAAAGAACTGGGACATCAGAGATTCCTCAGAAGCCAGTCTTGAAACCCCACACCTGGATTTGAGATCACTATTATCAGTCTGGATTACAGAGAAATAAAAGCCTATAAAATCCTTGAAGAATCAGATTTCAAGGATGTCAACCGGGCGATAATTAGGAGACTTAACAAAGTCACTGCCCCTCCTCCTATGCAACGAAGACAAGCAGCTCTTCTTTATCCCAAGCAAAAGCTTTGGCGTCAACTTCCCTTTTGGTGGGCTCCATCTGCCGGCGTGGGCTTGGAATCCCCTGAACCAGAGAGGAAGAACCACCTCCACTGGGGCAAGAGTCCAAAGCCTGGGATTGGAGTTGTTGGGGTAACTCTTCATGGCACTTGCACCTGGGCTGGGGCGGCATCCTGGACTTCTCGCGGGCGCAGCCCGCCCAACGTTGTCGGTTTGTTGGTGAAGGGATGCCACTGGCCCTGGATGCTAGGGCTGTCCGTGTGGAAGGGCTTACGGATGCGGATCACTTCCAAGCCCGACTGGTCCGCCAGTTTCTGCACCAGCGTCGCAATCTCCGCCACTGACTTGCAGTGGATGCTCTCCTCGCGCACAGCCCCGTTAACTGGCCGAAGGGAGGGGGTGGGGGGAGAGGAAGCGGATGGATCAGGGTAAGACGAGAGGAAGGCGAGCCGGCGGAGCACCCCCCAGATGCCGCCCTGCAGCCCTCGTCCGGCCCCACTCACGGTACTCGGCCACTACTCTGGGCACACAGCACGGCCGCGAGTTCACGTATATTACGACCCCCGGGTTCCGTCGGGCGAAGTCTGCCACCTCCCTTTCCACGAACTCCCTGAGGAAGCCCAGAAGAGTAAGCACGGCGACCCCCGACCCTGGGCGACTCTGCCCCGAGAGCGCCCCGCGCCCTGCGCCCGGCTCACCTGGCGCCGCGGGACGAGGGCGCATCGCGACTGAGGCTAAAGCTGAGACGCTGCAGCTGCTGCACGTAGCGACCCAGACCGTTGTGGAGGACACTGGCCAGAAAGCGGCTCGGGGTCCCGCGCGCCGTCATGGCTACAGCGCCCAGGCAGCCTAGCCCAACCCAACCTCGCGGGACGGGGGCAGGACGAACGCCGGGACTTCCGGTTCCGGGAACACACGCGGCCGGGGAGTTTTGCTTCCGCGGTCATGGCCCGGGGCGTGGGACAGTGACCCACGTTGCGGTCGAGAGGGGCGAGAGGAAGGTGGTGATGCGCGGCCACGGTCGCAAGCGGCACAGCTCTTGGCAGTAGAGTCGAGGGAGGACCCGGGCGCGGGGGCGAGGTGAGCGCGGGGTCTGGCGGGAGCCGCCGGGTGGCGCTCTACTTGTGGTGAGTCCTCTTTGAAGGAAGGAGCGGCGAGGAGAGCCTCGAGTTGGGGGCTAGCGCCTTGAGGCCAGGAAGGGCTCAGGCGGCGGTAGAGATGAGGACGACCAGGAGATCCCCTGGAGGGGCGGAAGTGGTAAAGAGATGATCTAGGCAAGGCACAGCGGTGAGGGGCAGTGTGGAGGGTCGTAGAGGTGAGGTGGCTGCACAGGGCCATGGAGACAGAGAGCCAGACAGAAGCCCACGGACGTGAAAGGGTCCTGTAGATGGCCATAGATGTGAAGTAGCAATGCGCAGGGGCTGAAGAGGATTCAGAGAGATGTTTATGAGGGAGAAGTTGGAAGAAAGAAACCACCTCCAGTGGGCTCTGTAGAGTGCTGCGCCGAGGATCCCTGGGGTCTGACCTAGCGAAGCCCCCGCCCCCCCGAACAAGGCACGGAAGGCATTTCAAGTAGTGACTTCCTCGGTTTGACTAGGAATGTGGATACTCCTTCGAGGTGGGTACCCCTTCCGTATCCTGCTGCCGCTGCGTGGGGAGTGGATGGGTCGCAGGGGCCTGCCCAGAAGCCTGGCCCCAGGCCCTCCCCGAAGACGGTACAGGAAGGAGGCTCTCCCAGCCTTGGAGGTGCCAGTGTTGCCTGTAACTGCAACTGAAATCCGCCAATATTTGCGGGCACGGGGGATCCCCTTCCAAGATGGCCACAGCTGCCTGCGGGCACCCAGCCCCTTTGTAAAGGCCTTGCCGCTCAAGGACCAGAATGGTGCTACTGCTTCCTTCAGCCTCTTCATTGACAAGACCACAGGCCGCTTTCTCTGCATGACCAGTCTAGCAGAGGGGAGCTGGGAAGACTTCCAGGCCAGTGTGGAGGGACGAGGAGATGGGGCCAGAGAGGGAGTCCTGCTCAGTGAGGCCCCAGAAGTGGAGGACAGTGAGGAGGTCCGGAGGATCTGGGACCGAGCTGTACCTCTCTGGGAGCTGCCTGAGCCGGAGGAGGCCCAGCTGGCTCGTGTGATGTTTGGCCTTACCAGAGTGACAGATGACACGCTCAGGCGTTTCAATGTGCGGTATTTGCGGCCGGCTCGCAGCCTTGTCTTCCCTTGGCTCTCCCCTGGAGGTCTGGGATTACGAGGCTTGAAGCTACTAGGCGCTGAAGGCCAGGGAGATGGAGTGCACTACAAGGAAACCACCATTCCCCGGCCTGGGGTCTACCGTAATCTGTTTGGATTACCACTGATCAGTCGTCGAGATGTTGAGGTGGTACTGACGAGTCGTGAGCTGGACAGCCTGGCCTTGAACCAATCCACAGGGCTGCCCACCCTTGCCCTACCCCGAGGAACAGCCTGCTTACCCCCTGCCTTGCTCCCTTACCTCGAACAGTTTCGACGTATTGTGCTCTGGCTAGGAGATGACCTTCGGTCCTGGGAAGCTGCCAAGTTGTTTGCCCGAAAACTGAATCCCAAGCGATGCTCCTTGGTGCGGCCTGGAGACCGGCAGCCCCGGCCCCTGGAGGCCCTGAACCGAGGCTTAAGTCTTTCTCGTATTCTGCGTACCGCCCTGCCCGCCTGGCACAAGTCGATCGTGTCTTTCCGGCAGCTTCGGGAGGAGGTGCTAGGAGAATTGTCAAATGTGGAGCAGGCAGCTGGCATCCGCTGGAACCGCTTCCCAGACCTCAATCGTCTTTTGAAGGGACATCGGAAGGGCGAGCTGACAGTCTTCACAGGTGAGCCTTGGGAAATCACTTCTTGGGGTAAGAGGCAGAGGATCAGGTGGTGAAACGCATGTGGGTTTGGGCCATGGCAAATGTTAAAGAGGAGACTTCTCCCAACTTTGAAACCCTTGCTCCGGGTCTTAATTTTAAGGGTAGAACTTTCCTCCCTTACCCAGGTCTGTATTCAACCCCCTGCAGGGCCAACAGGCAGTGGGAAGACCACATTCATCAGTGAGTATGCCCTGGATTTGTGTACCCAGGGGGTAAACACGCTATGGGGTAGCTTTGAGATCAGCAACGTGAGACTCGCCCGGGTCATGCTGACACAGTTCGCTGTGGGGCGGCTAGAAGAGCAACTGGACAAATACGATGAGTGGGCCGACCGCTTTGAGGACCTGCCTCTCTATTTCATGACTTTCCATGGGCAGCAGAGCATCAGGTGAGATTCCAGGGCCGAGGGTTTTCAGAGAATGGGACTGCAGGAGAACAGATCCCCAACAGAATTTTCAGGAATGCTGGCTTCTCTGCTGGGATGGTCTAGAGACTGCTTGTAACTGACTCTTGAATTCCTTGCTTCTTCTTCTTCCCAGGACTGTGATAGACACAATGCAACATGCAGTATACGTGTATGACATTTGTCATGTGGTCATCGACAATCTGCAGTTCATGATGGGGCACGAGCCGCTGTCCACAGACAGGTGACACCCTCTTGTGTAACTGGAACGCACTTGAACACGCGTGTCTTCGTAGGCAGCCGGCCCTTAGGCACACGCTGTGTTCTTGATGTCTGACCTGTGTGCCGGTACACACCACCCTGTGTGTATTTCTGCCTTCACAGACGTGTGGGTTGTGGCAGTGGGACGTATGGAGAGGAGCCTAAGTGTGAGTTCTTGGGTAGAGTGAAGTAGTGTGGGTCTGTGGCCTGGGGAGATGCGAATGAATCAAGAGTGTGTGTACGCTCTTGTGCTTCTGTCTGTGTCCGATAACCTCTTCACTTTGTTGGGGTGGGGGCAGGATTGCAGCTCAAGACTACATCGTCGGGGCCTTTCGAAAGTTTGCAACAGACAATAGCTGCCACGTGACACTGGTCATTCACCCCCGGAAGGAGGATGACGATAAGGAACTGCAGACAGCGTCCATTTTTGGCTCAGCCAAAGTGAGTGGCTTTTAGAGGAGCCCAAGCTTAGGAGGGTAGAGGGGGCAGGTGTGACCAGGGATGGCCCTCACTCAGCCTTAAATCATCTTGACTGTCCACTTAGAAGAGGCAGGAGACAGCTGTCACTGCCTTCGGGCCATGACATGAGGAATACGTGTGCTGGGAATATAAAGGCTGATGATAGTTGGTCCTTTGCCCTCCTTGTCCTCTAAGAGCTCACATCATCCAGTGGGGAAAATAGCAAGACCGTGATTATAACTCAGTATAAGAGCTACAGTAGGCAACACAGGCATTGGGGGAGCCGCGAAACATCTGAGTCAGCCTGGGACATCTGGGGAGACTTCTTCACCTATTTGGGGAGAGGAGGTGTCAACAAAGGTTAGGTTGAGTTTTGGCAGACAGTAAGTGCTAAATAATCGAATAAATGGGAGGGCCTCCTGGGCAGCGGGACCAGCCCAGTCCTGGAGCTTCCAGGGGTACACTGAGTGCCTGTTACATGGCAGGCCGGCTGGGCACAGGGCATACAGGGTGGGGAGCACAAACTGTGCCACAATGGAACAGACATGGAGCTAGGGAAGAGAGTAACACAGAAGCGGGAAGATGATGGTTCATTCTTTGTTTATGGGGATCAAGAATGGTCTCTGATAAAGTGTGACGTTCTTTTTTTTTATTTTTTATTTTTTTAACGTTTTATTTATTTTTGAGACAGGGAGAGACAGAGCATGAACAGGGGAGGGTCAGAGAGAGGGAGACACAGAATCTGAAACAGGCTCCAGGCTCTGAGCGGTCAGCACAGAGCCCGGCGCGGGGCTCGAACTCACGGGCTGCGAGATCATGACCTGAGCCGAAGTCGGACGCTTAACCGACTGAGCCACCCAGGTGCCCTAAAGTGTGACATTCTGATAGAGACCTGAGTGATAAGAAGCAGGGGTTGAGTGGGGTGGTGGGCTGTGGAAAAGTTACAATCAGAGGGAATGGCGTGTACAGAATCTAGGGCAGCAGTGAGTAGTCAAGGAACTGAAGGATTCAGGTGGCCCCAGGTTGTGGTCAGTAGTCCATGGCTTTGCCATTCTTCCCTGGACCCTCAACCTTCCTTTTTACTTCTCATATGTCTTCTCACTGCTCCTTCCTCCTTTTGCCCCCATCCCCCAGGCAAGCCAGGAAGCGGACAACGTTCTGATCCTACAGGACAGGAAATTGGTAACTGGTCCAGGGAAACGGTATCTGCAGGTGTCCAAGAACCGCTTTGATGGAGACGTAGGTGTCTTCCCACTTGAATTCAACAAGAGCTCTCTTACCTTCTCCATACCACCAAAGAGCAAGGCTCGGCTCAAGAAGGTCAAGGATGACAATGGGCTAGCGACCAAAAAGCCCTCTTCTGGCAAAAAGGGGGCTGTGCCCCAGAACTCTGAGACTTGCTTGGATCAGGCCCACCAGCCCTGCCAGCCAGACCCCTCCAGGCCCTCCAGGTGAAGGCCGTTCAGAGCCGGACACTGAAATGAGCCTGGCCGGACAGGCAGGGGCATAGACTTTTTTAGCCCTCTGCCAAGACTACCTCTGTCCTGTGGGCCTAAGCTAGGGGTCCTCCACGGAGGGCCTAACCTAGGGCAGAGTTCCATAGTGAGAGACTTGAGAACTTCCTGTGTGCCAGGCTTCGTTCTAGGTCCTGGGAATACAGCGCTGACAAGACAGATGAGCTCCCTGCCTCCCTAGAACCTGCATTCTGATAAGCAAGACAAGAGAAATAATGAACAAACACAAACCGTATTTTTAGACAGTGAGATACACCATGAAGAAAAGAAAACAGGGCAATACGTACAGCCTAGTGTAGATTAGGGTCGGAACAGATATCTCTAAGCAGAGGACATCGGAGATGGGGCTTAAAGGACTAGGATTGAGCCGTGTGAACATCTGGAGAAAGAGGGATCCAAGCAGAGCGGAAATGAGATACAGAGGCCCTGAGGTGGGAATGAGCAAACTGAGTTCAAAGCAGTGGGTTCAGGCCCCCTGAACGTAGAAGGGAATAGAGGACTTCTTGCCCAACTCAAACCTAGGCTTGTGAAGCCAAAGAGTGACATGGTGGGTACCAGACTCCTCTCTGGCCCATTCTGGACCCTGCCATGAGGTGGCACTCCCTACCACTGATTGGATCCTAGGTGCTTGACCCTGTAGTATCAGGGCCCCAAAGGTGGAAGCTGGCCAGAGAGCCATGGAAGGAAGCAGAGCCCAGAGTGCCTGCCACATGGACACAGATTCCATATTGTCACCTCAGACCACTGGGGTGGACAGTCATGACTTTTTGTAGAGCCTTTTCTAGTTTTACTGAAAACAGTTTTTCCATTGCCTTGGTTTCTGTGTTTTTTCTTATTTGTCCACCAGGTGTCTCCCCAGTCTAGAACTGGATTTTCCTCTTGCTTTCAGTAGGGAGTCTTAGCTGTGCACTCCCAAGGAAACGGGCATTAAAGGGCCTTCACCCACACAACCCCTTATACCTCTTCTTGGCTTAGGGATGACAGAATGGTGTCTCTTTATCCTTATCTTCCCTGAAGATCTCCATGTGATCCCTGGCACAGGTGTGGGTCAGTGGGCCACATGTCTAGGCCCTGCCTGACCAGCTGTCCCTCAGTGATACGAGCCACTCACTGACCTGAGTGCGGGTTCCGCATGCTGCCTTCTTATCGGACTCCCCATCCATTTTCCTCATCCTTGTACACTCAGTGTTTGTCTTATGTCAGTATGTGTCAGAACTCCTAGGATTCTTTAAAAATGAAGAACCTAGGGCCTACTCCCCTCCCCCCCAACACACACACACAGATGTTTCTGATTCTAGAGGTTTGAGAAAAGTTACAGGATTTCTCGTCTTTAACAAGTACTGAAGGGGATTGTCCTGTAAGAGACTTGTGAAAAATAGTTCTAAATGATGGCACTTTTCCATCTCACTTCCTCTGATACCCTTAAGCCCTATTTTCCCTTTAGATTTGCATGCAAGAGTGGTCAGAATGCCAGGTGTCCTGAGGGAGCTGAGAAGAAGCCTTTTGTAAGGGTAGGCGGAGGTTTCCTGCTCCCTCCAGGCAGGGCTGCCTTATCAGGTTCCCCCAGTCCACCTAAGCGGGCTTCTGGGGCCCTCTGGAAGGCTCTGGGCTCTCTGGTCTGTTGGTTGTGAGAACTATGGCTACAGCTGACTCCTGAAATAGACCCTGGAACAAAGCTGTTCTCTGGGGAAGAACCTGTGGGGGAGGGAGGGGGTAGTTCCTCCAGGGCCTCCCTTCTTGGGGGTCTCCCAGACTGGCTGGAGCCAGGCCTCCTAATCCCGCAGTAATCATTCCCAGCCGCTGGCTGGTCTAGGCCTCATCCAGGGTCTATAACAACGTCAGCCATGCCTTCCAGATGCACACCACCAGGTCAGTCCTACCTCTGAGGATGTGGGTTCTACATCCCACATTCTGATCTACTGGGAACTCCTGGTGAGTTCTCAGGAAATCCCGGAGGTCCCTGTGAATTGGGGATAGAGGGACAGACACACACTTGCCTGTTTGTCTTGGCCCACCCTCCTAGCAGACTCCCTGCCCGGCACAAAGGAGAATAATGATGGGGGGCAGGGGAAGTTAATGCTCCCCCAGCCCTCCCCCTACACAAACACATTCCATTGCACCCCTGTCTTAAACTCCTCACATCAAGATTAGCCCAAAGTATGTTCAAGAGTCCCAGGAGCCTAGAAAGCAGTGGGGGAATCCCTGGGAGCCACTGTCCCTGTACCCAACCAGAGCAGATTAAGTCAAATTACCCTGGTTCTGCCTATGTCCAATTGGATATTAAGAATCTCCTTGAGCATTCAGGAAGGGCCTGGCCAAGCAGGGTCCAGCTGGATCCGCAGCTCTCAGATTCCGGGTCACATTTGTCTGTGAGGGGGGCAGCTTCAGTCCTCCAGCAGCTTCGTTACTGCAGATGGGTTTGAGAAGGGACTAAATTCACTGCACTCCCGCTGCCCAAGTATTCAGGCTGCGAGTGTGGCCCAGATACCTAGAGACCTCGCAGTCTGTGCCTTCCCACAGGCCGCCTCGGGTGCCATGGAGGGAGGGAGCCCTAGGTGCCTCCCTGCAGTACAAGGCAACTTCCTGTTTGTGCCTGTGGGTGGAACTTTATGAGTCTAAGGGAAGCCTGGCCCCTGCTCTGTGGGGGGCCAGAACTGGCAAGCACACTCACCTGGGCAGACACCTACTCCAGGGGAGGAGGAAGGTAGTTGTGCGAGGGCAGCTCTGACCCGAGAGTGGGGCGGGGTCTGTTTTGGTGAAACCTGAGCCTTCTTTGTCTGCTTCCTAGGGGTTTTCCCGGTGCCTAGGGAAGGAGCTGAGAGTGGACTCGGTTTGGCTCCCCACAGGGCCGGGCAGGTGGCAGTAAAGCCCTATCGCCAACTTGGTTAGGGCACCCAGGTAGTTTAGCTCTCGGTCACGTGCTGCTCGCCCCTTTCCCAGGTCGAAAGCCAAATTCAGAAGGCTGTGAAGTCGGAGGCCAGCGGAGCAGCCTCAGGCCACCGTTGAGCTACTGCTGGGCTGGATACCGGGTCGGCTGTTGAGGGGGTGCTGGGCAGACCACTCCCCTCCTGGGCCGGGGGCGCGGCCTCAGCCGCCCCGCCCCGCCCCGCTCCACCAGGCCCGGCCAGGCGGGCGCCCGGAGTCCGGAGCCCGGAGCTGGCTGGGAGCCGGCGGATCTGCGGCGAGGAGGTGCCCGCGCTGGAGCAGGAGCTGGGCGGGAGCTGGAGCGGCGGCGCAGGTGGCGCTGGGTGAGTGGTGGGGACACGGAGGTATCGGAACTCCAGCCTTCCACACATCCCGGCTCCGGAGCGAACTTTCCCGATCTGGGGAAGCCGGGGACTGGAGTGAGAAAGGGGTCCCCACTCTGGGGGACGGGGGCGGGGCGCAGGCGAGGAGTCTGAACAGGGAACCGACACAAACTCACACCAGCGGGCACACACACGCGCGCACACAGACCCACGCACTTGGGACACACGAACACACGTGCATTCAGGAAAGGACGCGCCCCATAGATTACCCCTGCAGTCCCTGGAGCAGCGCCACTGGCCCGCACGGACCCCCAGCGGACAGAGCGCTCTGCTGTCGCGCACTTGACGGGGGTTGGAGATAAAGGGCTGCCCTGTGACCGCCGACGGGGGCGGGCCGGGTGGGACACCTCCCGAGGTTCCTGCTTCCTGGCCGCCCACAGGTGAAGACTAAGACGTAAACAGGCGCCGAGCACGTGATCGCTTCGCAGACAAGTGGGCTGTGCTCCCCCACCCGCGCATCAGGGCGAGGACCTCCCTCCCCAGTCCTGGGCGAGTCTGCAAGGTCTCCAGCCGAGCAGTATTCCATTCTCCTTCCAGAGAAGTGTTAAACCTTCCCACAGAAGTGGGAACAGAACGCCCCCTGGAGTCCGGGTAGCGCAGGACTGGAGACTTGCACTGGGTGGGGTGACCTGGGCTCCTCTCCTTCCTTCACCCGAACATGTTCGTGGTGCCCTCATCCCTGAAGGTATCGAAGAAGGGAGTTATTTTTGATGGCAGTGTACAGCAGCCCCTGCCCCATACCTCCAGTCCGGGGAGCAGCTGCCTGAGCCCCAGTGGGTCCCCTTCCTACCACTCCCCTCCTTGCACAACTGGGAGCTCTTCCCCCCAATGTAGGAGCAGAAAGCCCACTCCTGCGAAGGTGGGAGCCCTTTCCCGGAGAATGCATGAGGGTAAATGTCCCTAAATACAAGAGTGGGCCTATCTCCCTCCCCTAGAAGGGAGGATGAGCCCCCTCCCCCAGGGAATGAGGGAGTGGGCAGCGGCCTTCTGCCTCCCTCACCGCCCCACCCTCCACCCCTACACACATGCTGAGCCCAGCTGCTGCCTGAGCTTCTGGGCTGGCTGCCAGAAAGGGGAGGAGGCTCCTGGTGCCCCAAGAGGCTGGGATCAGGGCAAGGCCAGGGGAGGGGGTCTCTATTGGGGAGGGGGGGCTCAGTCTGTTCTTGTAAGGCTCAGGGTCTGGGATGAGCCTGAGGGTAGTTGGGTTATGTCTCCCTTTCCAGGGAAAAAGAAAGAAAAACAACCCTTTCCATAGAGCTAAAAATAGAGCTGAGAGCTGGCCAGGGCTGTGGCCTGGAAGGGGGGGATGCTCCTTCCTGGGGCAGAGGAGCTCTGGCAGGCCTTGGCCTTGGGGGTGGGGTTGCAAGTAGGGGGTGGGAAGCTGTTCTTGCCCAGGGGTGTGGGCATCAGCTGACCTGACTGGGGCACAGAGACCCTTCGGGGAAAGTCTGTGTGGTAGAATGTTTGTGAAACTCACTGTTTATGAAAGTTGTCTGACTGTGAATGAGACCACCAATGTGTGAAAGATGCTTAGGAGAGGAAGCCTATTTAAGATCGTGAGTCGGTAGTAAGGACTTTGAGTTGTTGTGAAAGACTGTGCACAACAAGGTTTGTGACAGGGAGTATGTCTGTGTGTGCGGTGGCCTGAAAGATTATGGAAAGGAGCGTGGAACCACGTGATGGATGAGACTGTGTGATTGTGGCTGCGTGGGACTGCATGTGGGAAAGGTCGTGTGGGTGTTACGAAGACTGTGGTGTTTGCCAGAAGGTGAGACTATCTGCGACCCTGAGAAGGCAGAGGAATGTTGTCAGCTGTGAGGCTGGTGTAGGTTTGGACCGGCTCACCCCAGTGATTGTTGGGGGACCAGGGGCTGCGCCTCCTCTCCCAGCAATGACCTCCTTCTTAAATGATTCTGAGGGAAGGTTGGGGAGCAGAGAGCCGCGCCTGAGACAGGCCTGGGCTCGCGCAGGAGAGGGTACAGGGCCGGGGAGTCGTGTAGAGGCCCCCAAGGTGGAGGGCGGGGGGTGACTGAGTGTATTCACCGAATGCGCCGCCAGGTGGCGCCGCCTCCGCAAGTCCAAATATTCCTCCACCAACCGCTGGGGGTGGGGGGCAGGCCCGGCGCGAGCCTCGGCCCCCGACTCATCCTGGGGCGCAGGGTCCCGGTAGCAGGGGCTGGGGCGGGGGAGGGGCAGCCGACCCTCGGCGTCTCGCTCTGGACTCCGAAGCCGGAGAGTGTGTCTTGCGGGGGAGGCTTCGACCGAAGAAGCGGAGGGGGAAGGGCGGCCGCCTTGGCGCCCGGCCCTTTGTGCTCGAACAATGACCAGCTGCCGCTGGCCCCGGGGCCCGGGTAGGGGTAGAGGGTGACCCGCGGCCGCGGCCGAGTCCTGAGCCGACCGGCTCTCGGAGTGGGGGCGCGGGGGGACGGGGATCCTGGGTCCCCCGGCGCAGCCCCCGCGTGCGCCTGGTCGGCCTCGCGTGACGCGGGGTGCCTGCGCGTGTCCGCGCCCGGGGCGGGGACGCCCCTCCGACCCCTCCCCCGCGCTGCGCCGCCCACTCGGGCCGGACGGGGGCCGGCCGGGCTAGGGGCGCCGCGGAGGCGGGGCCGGGCCGGGCCGGGCGGCTCCGAGTGGCCGAGCGCGGGCTGGAGCCGGGCGGCGCGCCTGTGGAGCGCTGGGGGCGGCCCGGGGCTGAGCATGGAGCGGCGCGGCGGAGGTGAGGGGGAGGGGGGGCCGGGCTGGGAGGCGACCCGGGGGCGCCCCCAACTTGTGCGCGGCGGTGGGCGGGTGGGGAGGAGGCGTCCCCCAGCCGCCCGCACTTAATAGAGGCGGGGAGGGGGGGGGGGGTGTCGGGGGGCCCTGGAGGGTGGGTTGGGGGCTCCCGGCTTCCTATCGCGGAATGCGAACTCGTGATCCCAGACTCGATCCCGCTTGACTAGTCCTTGGAGTTTGGTGGGGGGAGACTTTCCCCAACTCTTCAGCCCCCAGAACAGGTCTGCGGGAGTTGGGCTTAGCCAGACCTGCCCGGGGCCCTGGCCGAAGCCAGCACCCGGCTGCCCCCGGCCCACGAAGGGGGTGTGCGTGCGCTGGGCCAGAGTGATTACTCAAGGAGTGCTGGGAGAGCCAGGGGTTCCCTTTCCCACAGACACAACGCGTTTCTCAAAATGGAGCCTCCACTTGCCCCTCCTCTCTCGGGCTCCCGCTCTTGGAGCCCGGCTGGCTGGGCCTGGCTTTCCAGAGGCCTGGCTCTGGCTCCTTGGGCGTCTGACTCTCGGGGCCCAGCTTTCATGTCTCTTCTGGGTTTAGGGGCCCCTGGCTCTGTGGGGTTCAGGTCCCTGGGCTCACTGGTTCAGCCTGTCTCCCTGACCCTGGGGTCTCTGTTGAGTCTTTGTCTCTGGTCGTTTGGGCCCCTGTCTTTCTCTGAGTCCGCCTGTCTCCTCCCCTTACTTCTCACTTTCTCAGTGCTCACTGAAGTGGGCAAATGCAGACAGAGGTGCCAGCCTCCACTGCCCCCTAAGAAGCCCCTAACCCCACAGCTTTCTCTATGCCCTGGAGTGGTGGGGGAGAGGGCAGGAGAGGCGGTGCCCCGGCTGCCTGGCTTGGGGCTGGCACTTGCCGATGGGCTCAGCGCACCCCCACCCCCCCCACTCCCGCTTCCAGGCTCAGTCTGGATACCTTCCCGGTTCTCATGGTCTCCTGACTTGAGTGGGGAGTGGAGGGGGAGCCTCGTGCGATACAAGCAAGAAAGAAGGGGAACGGACCCGGCAAAGGAGTCAGATAATGTGTCTGTCCTTTCCCCACACTCGAATGAGTGACAGAAACCAGGCTCCTGCTCACCTAGGTGGCCCTGCTCGCCACCCAGGCTCCCACCCACTCTCACACATGCTCTGTGCACACACTGCTCTGCACCCGCTTGTGCACACTCACTTCCCTGTTCGTATGCAGTTTCCACGTAAACATGTGAATGGACATCTATCCAAAGATGTTCTCTTCTCTCAGTCACGTTCATACAGCACAAATTTACTTACTACATATGCAGTTACCACTTTTACGTATTTCCTGAGAGTGATCCGGAGGCACGCACATACTCGTGCACATATGAACTCACACATACAAATATACGAATGTACTCATACCTCTAGTCAAACATACATACACTCAGATGCACTCGCGTTTTCACACATTTTCACATACACGCGAAGTAAGTTCATTTCCATGCGCCTGTGCGCAGCCCGACACACACCGATGAGTACAAACGCACACTCCTGTTCCGACTTGATTCTGTCCGCTTCTTGGCCCCCGCTCTGCATGATGATTTCAGCAGATGCCTGAGTCCTGGTCTTCGGCCTCAGGACTGGGGAGGGAGTTCCGGGCGGAGACTTGCTGTCCGCTTCCAGGAAGGAGCAGAGCCTGGGAAGGTGGAGCCCTCTTCCCTGGGTTCCAGGGAAATGAGATCTTAGAGCAGCTGCCAAAGGTGATGGTGGGGCTTCTACCCTCATCCCCTCTGGGTTACTCTGGGGAATGTCTAAAGCTGCATGGTTTCTTAGAGGTTGGTGGCATGCCTGTGTAGGCTCCTTTAGGCCTGATTGATTGGGTATGGTGAGGCCGGGAATTGTCATGGAAACACGCATGAGCCTGTATCCACGTCTGGAAGGCGGGAGACCCCAGAGGGCACCTGTGGGCTCTCTAAAAGCTCTGGGTTTCTTGTTTGGCCAGCTCCATCCTTGCTGCCTCTCTGTCTGGGAGAAACTGAGGCCCAGCTGGGGGAGGCTGGGCACTGCCTGGCCTTGGCTCTTTATTTCCTAAATGCCATCTGAGTGGCTGCTGACTCTGTCCCTGAGGTTGCCTGTGCCCAAACTGCTCTCTAATGAGGACACCTGTCCTAGGGGACCAGCAACATGTGCTGGGAGCTGGCAGAGAGCTCCCTCCTAAACTTGAGTCCTAGCCTCCATGAGGGATGCAGGTTTAGGCTGGGGCCTGGGCCTCTGCTGTTGGGCCCTGCGTAACCACCAGGCCTCACATCCCATCATCATCTTTGCTTGTAGAGTCAGTCCTTAGCCCTGTTCAGACCAGAGCTGGGCAGTGGTCTGGGTCCCAGGAAGAAGTCAGGTTCGTGCTAGTGCTTGGAGGGGGAAGTTGTGGGCAGTCAGGGGGCTGTTTGTCTTGGGACGCGGGGTCAGGAGAGGGACTCAGGGACTCAGATAGTGAGGGACCTCAAGGTGAAGGGACTCTTACACCCCTGCCCTGCTCACAGGTTCCCCTGGAGGCCCTTGGCCAGGCCTGAGCCCCTGTCGCCATGGCCATTGTGCAGACTCTGCCAGTGCCACTGGAGCCCACTCCTGAGGCCACCACTGCCCCACAACCTCCAGCCATGGGCAGCGTGAGCAGCCTCATCTCAGGCCGGCCCTGCCCTGGGGGGCCAGCTCCTCCCCGCCACCACGGACCCTCTGGGCCCACCTTCTTCCGCCAGCAGGATGGCCTGCTACGGGGTGGCTATGAGGCACAGGAGCCACTGTGTCCAGCTGTGCCCCCTAGGAAGGCCGTCCCTGGTACCAGCTTCACCTACATCAACGAGGACTTCCGGACAGAGTCACCCCCCAGCCCGAGCAGTGACCTTGAGGATGCCCGAGAGCAGCGGGCACGCAATGCCCATCTCCGCGGCCCCCCACCCAAGCTCATCCCTGTCTCTGGAAAGCTGGAGAAGGTGAGGACCAGCCCTTCCTTTGGGGCCTGGGTGGAATCAGGAGCCCCTGAAGAAGCCGGAATTTGAGGGTCGATTCAGAGGAAAGAATGTGGGCTCCCGATTCACCAGACCTGGGTTCTAATCCCAGCTCTGCCTCTTTCTAGCTGCATGACCTTAGGAAAATCACTTAACCTTTCTGAGCCAAAGTTTCTGCATCTGTAAAATAGAGGTAATAGGTTAGCTCTCATGTGATCGTTGTGAGCATTCAGTCAAATAATGTACGTAAGGGTTTAGCCTAGTACCTGTCACATAACGTACTCAATAAATGTCAGCTGCTCAAATTACTGTTACTGCACAACAACTACATGTCTGACGTTGAACGAGGTCTTTGACTTTGCTGAGCCTCCGTTTCCTCATCTGTAATATGGGGATACTGATGATATTTTACTTGTATGGCTGTTGTAATGATAAGAGATGAACCTTTTAAATTGCTTGATGTAGAGGACATCGGGAGGCCCTCAGCCGGTGGTAGCATTTATTATTAACATGTGGGGATCGGGACCCCAGATGGGAGGGCAGGGAGTATGATAAGGGCTTTGAAAGATTGGGCAGCTGATCCCCAGTGTCCCATGGCACCTCATTTCAGAACATGGAGAAAATCCTGATCCGCCCAACAGCCTTCAAGCCAGTGCTGCCCAAACCTCGAGGGGCACCATCCCTACCTAGCTTCCTGGGTCCTCGGGCCGCCGGACTGTCTGGGAGCCAGGGCAGCCTAACCCAGCTGTTTGGGGGCCCTGCCTCGTCCTCCTCTTCCTCCTCCTCCTCGGCTGCTGACAAACCCCTGGCACTGAGTGGCTGGGCCAGTGGCTGCCCATCGGGGACACTGTCTGACTCCGGCCGAAATTCACTGTCCAGCCTGCCCACCTACAGCACCGGGGGTGCAGAGCCAGCCAACAGCTCCCCAGGCGGGCACCTGCCCTCCCACGGCCCCGGGCGGGGGGCACTGCCGGGTCCAGCCCGAGGGGCCCCTACTGGGCCCTCCCACTCGGACAGTGGTCGGTCTTCCTCCAGCAAGAGCACAGGCTCCCTGGGAGGCCGTGTGGCTGGGGGGCTCTTGGGCAGCGGTGCCCGGGCCTCCCCTGACAGCGGCTCCTGTGGGGAGCGCTCTCCGCCCCCGCCCCCACCCCCGCCACCCCCTTCGGATGAGGCCCTGCTGCACTGTGTCCTGGAAGGAAAGCTCCGAGACCGTGAGGCAGAGCTGCAGCAGCTGCGGGACAGTCTGGACGAGAGTGAGGTGACCATGTGTCAGGTGTGGTCAGCAGCGATAATGGGGGTGGCATGGCAGGACATCCAGAGGTGCTGGGGAGTCCGAGGAGCATTTCTGTTTGTGCTGGGTGGGGGGGGCGGTCCCCAGCCCAGCTGTCCGGCGTAACCTGCAGAGTGGTAAGGAATCGAAGCCAGCACCACCGTCTGCTGTCTTTCAGACTTGAGCAAGATACTTAATGGTACTGAGCCTCGGTTTCCTCATCTATAAATGGAGATATTTATCATGAGGATGAAGTAAGGCAAAGGCTGTAAAGTGCTTAGAATAACGCCTGGCACCTAGAAACTTCTACGGAAGCGCTTGCTATTATGGATATTGTTTCTAGCGTCCTAAAAGTGGTTGTGATTATTGTCGCGATCATTATCCCGGTGCAGCAGAGCCTGCCATCCCTGAGCCCAGCCACTGGGCCGCCAGAGCAGTCGGTGACCGGGGAGTTGTGGGCAGGCGGGGCTCGGGGTCCGGGCGGGGGGAGCCGCCAGGACCCAGGGCCGCCTTGTCGTCCCCAGGCTTACGAGGACCGGCAGCGGCACTGGCCGCGGGAGCGCGAGGCCCTGCGGGAGGACGGTGCGGCCCAGGCACAGCGGGCACAGCGGGCCCAACAGCTGCTGCAGCTGCAGGTATTCCAGCTGCAGCAGGAGAAGCGGCAGCTGCAGGACGACTTTGCACAGCTGCTGCAGGAACGAGAGCAGCTGGAGCGGCGCTGCGCCACCTTCGAGCGGGAGCAGCGGGAGCTCGGGCCGAGGCTCGAGGAGACCAAGTGGGAGGTGGGCCAGACCAGGAGGGGCAGGGAGCGGGGCCTGCTGGGAAAAGGAGTCCAGCCATACCCACCCCCTCTGGCCTGCTACTGCTAGAGGACCCCCCCCCACCCTCCCCTCTGTGAGATGAAGCTCCCCCTCTGGCCTTCCTTTCTGGGTGGGGGTCTCCCTGTGCCACCCTTGTGGGGCTCCTCAGCAGTCGGGTTTAGCGCTCACACAGCCAGTGGTGTTCCCACCCGCTGCCTCCCGACCAGTTAAGAATAAGAACGTAGTGCTGCTGTGCCCCGGGCACCGTTCTATGTCATATGGGGGGGATATTCTAATCCTCCTAACAGCCCTGCCAGCTGGGTGTTGTTAACATCCCCGTTTGAGGAAACTGAGGCCCAGAAAGGCTGGAGCCCAGAATTGCAGCTAGTCCGTGGCAGGGCTGAGATTTGAACTCAGGCCATCTGGCTCTAGTGTCTGTGCTGTTAACCAAGACACCGCGGTGCCTGCCTGTGGAAATGTGGGCACTGCCCTCAACCGCACCCACTCCTGCACGGCCTGCCACCAGCCTGTCCCCAGGGCTCGGTGGTGCTTCACGATGGTTTAAAGACACCTGCTCTGAAGGAGAAAGATCTGGATCCGTTATTTCCCTTCAGCCACTTACCAGCTGTGTGACTCTGGACATATCACTAAGCTTGCCTCAGTGTCCCCATCTGTGTTACGGGTGTCACGATCAGAGAGCCTCTCCCCACATACCCTGCGTGATCTCAGGGCCTGACCCCCCGGGAGAACTCTTCTCACCATCCTTCTCCATTCCTCCCCCCACAACAGGTGTGCCAGAAGTCAGGCGAGATCTCCCTGCTGAAGCAGCAACTGAAGGAGTCTCAGGCGGAGCTGGTGCAGAAGGGCAGCGAGCTGGTGGCGCTGCGGGTGGCGCTGCGAGAAGCCCGAGCCGCACTACGGGTCAGTGAGGGCCGGGCGCGGGGCCTGCAGGAGGCGGCCCGGGCTCGGGAGCTGGAGCTGGAGGCCTGTTCCCAGGAGCTGCAGCGGCACCGCCAGGAGGCCGAGCGGCTGCGAGAGAAAGCCGGCCAGTTGGACACCGAGGCCGCCGGACTCCGGGAACCCCCCGCGCCACCTGCCACCGCCGACCCCTTCCTCCTGGCGGAGAGCGATGAGGCCAAGGTGCAGCGGGCAGCGGCCGGGGTCGGGGGCAGCCTGCGGGCCCAGGTGGAGAGGCTGCGGGCAGAGCTGCAGCGGGAGCGGCGGCGGGGCGAGGAGCAGCGGGACAGCTTCGAGGGCGAGCGGCTGGCCTGGCAGGCGGAGAAGGAGCAGGTGATCCGCTACCAGAAGCAGCTGCAGCACAACTACATCCAGATGTACCGGCGCAACCGGCAGCTGGAGCAGGAGCTGCAGCAGCTCAGCCTGGAGCTGGAGGCTCGGGAGCTCGCCGACCTGGGCCTGGCCGAGCCGGCTCCCTGCATCTGCCTGGAGGAGATCACCGCCACCGAAATCTAGGGCCCTCGGCGTCCCGGATCTGCGGGGAGCCTTGCCGAAGGGGGGGGGGGGGGCGGGAGCCTCAGGTCCACTGAGGGCCCCAGAGCCGCCCGTCCCCCGCCCCCCGGGGGTCCAGGCCTCTGGGCCTCTGCCAAGAACTTGGGGCTGCCCTGTGACTCGGATGAGCAAGATCGGACTCCTCGAAGGTCCCCGTGTTCACTGTCACACAGAGGTTCCTGCTCACTCCACCCGTTTCACTCCCCAGCTGCCGCCATTGCCACTCTGCCGACCGCATTCATCCCAGACGCCCGGGGTGGGGGGGGGGGGGGCGGGGGGGTGCTGGGAAGAAGAAGGGGTTCCCTCGTTTCCACACTCCCCTACCCCGAAGCCAGAGAGAGCCAGACAGTGCCAGCTGCTCCAGATGTGCCTGCCCCCACCCTGCCCGTGTCGGGCGACAGGGCTGGGACTGGGGTCTGACACCCAGGTTCCAGCTCTGCAGCCTGTCTCCCAGGGTGAGGGGCTGTAGTCAGACCAAAGGAAGAACTCAGAAACGTCTTGTTTATTTGTGTTTGTGACCAAGTGGCCCCTCCCCACACCCAGGTTTATGGCCTCGTTTTCACTTGTATATTTTTCCACACTGTAAATTTCTTGTACAAACCCAAAGAAACAAATTAAAAATTTTTCTGTTTGTAAAAAAAGACGAGTGTGCTAGAGAGAGTTGATGGGAACTTCTTTGACCCCGACTCCCACCTCTTTCTGACCCCTCGTGGAGGTCTTGGGGAGAGAAAGGGTGATGGGGGATGGACAAATCCAGTGGAAAGTGTGAGATCCTAACGGACCACCACATGAAGCGGTCTCCCAGGATTTGAGAAACTAGAAAAGCTTTCCATCCTATCCCTTGCACAGAACACTGCTTGGGGCTGGGGGACGGATGCAATGACCCCTCCGGGCCCTGAGAGTCCATGTTCCTCAGTGCTTGGGGGCATTAAAGGGGGCCTCATGAGAAAGGGCCCGCCAGTCCCAAGCTCCAGACCTTGGCTTTCTCCCAACCTCTCCCGGTCGTGGGAGGTTGGGGGCAGTGCGCGGGTGACACAGCCTACCCCGCAGCACCTTGTCCTTGACACCAAGTTTATCTGGAAAGGGCAGAGCCTTAGTGACAGCGGGGGAGGGAAGAAAGTGGGGAGGTCTGCGCCAGCAGTGTGGAGCTCTGGGAGGAGGCAAGTCGAGGAGGAGTGAGAGGTTCCTGAATCCCGAGAGGAGGGTAGGAGGGGAGGTCTGGGAGACAGCAGGAGGGTCCTGGGAGGCAGCGGGAGGATCTGAGGTCAGTGGGAAGAGTCCCGGCATAGGTGGAGAGAGTCTGGGGTTAGTATCGGGAGTCCGGAGGGGTTGGAGAAGGGACTGGGCTCGCGGTCCGCTGGAGGAGACTGGCATCAGTGGGAGGGATCTGGGAATCGGTGGGAAGAGCATTTATGGGAGGTTCTGGGAGGCAGTGGGAAGGAATGAGTACCAGGAGGGGGTCAGCGGGCAGGGGAATGGTCAGCAGGAAGGCACTGATCGGCGAGGGCTGACGACTCGGGGGGTAAGGGTTGTGGGCTGGGCCCAGGGACCCTGACCACAAGCTCCATGGGCTCCCGAGCCTTGTTTCGATAAGCTCGGCGGATGGTATCTACTGCTCGCTGGTGGGTCACCTGCTCCAGGCTCTCTCCATCCACTGCCACAAGCTCGAAGCCAGCCTGGGATGGGAGTGGGAAAATCACAGCCCTCCCTTCTCAGGTCAGCCCAACACCCAACCTCTCACCTCCACCAGCGAGGACACTCCTCCCCATCTGGGTGGAGGGGATGGACAATGGGACTTTTGTGCCTGGAGCGGTCGGGGGCAGGGTGAGACACAGACAATGGCCCTTTGTCCCTTGGGGCTAGGGGTGGAACAGGATGGGCCACCCTCAGGCCCAGGCTGGCATGAGGGGACAGATTTTTCCCTAGGCTTGGTCATCTTGCAGTCCTGACCCCCCTGCACCCAAGCCTCCTCCCATGGCCTGGTCTAAACCTGTCTGGCTGGAAGATGAGCATGTTCTAGCCCCACTCCCGCCAGAATTCAGCTCTGGGCCTCAGGAGTGGGCCTGGGTGCTCTTCACCCACCTGCAGGGCCCCACTGACGAAGGCAGCCCCCCCAGGGAAGATCTTTTCTATCTTCACCATGGGCTGCACCTTGGACTCAATGCCCCCAGAAATGCTGATGCCTGGCGAGAGAGAAGCAGTGGGTGAACGCGCAGCCACCCCCCTCCACCCAGAGCTCACAGGAGAAACCCAGGACCCCAACAGCAAGTCCGGGCCCGGACTTCTCCCTAATCCCCATACTATTATTACTCAGTCCTCAACTCCAAAAATCGCCTACTCCCACCTCTGCAATCTACCCCCATACCCCAATCTTTTCTTAAGCCCAAGCCCCCTAGTTATAGCCCAAAACCGAGCCCACAGACCCCACCAAACCCAAGAGCCCCACCTGCCAGGCCCAGGCCCACCTGGACTCACCCAAGGACTGCTTCATCTTGGACAACGTGACTGTCCTCAGCTCCCCGCCAGGGGCCTTCGCGGCTGTCTCCTCGGCTGTCCCACCAGTTCCATTCTCAGAGGGGCCTTGGTGGCCTCCCGCCTTGGCTGCCTGCCCATCCAGAGGTCGAGGCAGAGGTGGCCTGGCCTTCCGAGGCTTGTGGTAGCGCCCGTTGGCCACGCTCTGGGTGGAGATAGGTGCTGGAGACGGGGAGCGCCTGCGTCCTGGGGACTTGCCTCGGCCCCGGCTGCGGCTGCGGCTGCGGCTGCGGCTCTGGGCAGGGCCCTGGATCTGGATCTGGCTCTGCCGTGGGTCCTCCAGGGTCGGGGGTTCTGTCAGCAGCCAGTTAGGCCTTGGGGGCCTGGGAGCCACGGGGGGTGGTTGCGGAGGGGGGGTGCGGGTGCTTCGGTGTGGGGTGAAGGCGTCTACCGGCACGTCTTGGAGAGGGGGGATCCCTTTATGAGGGTGGCGGGGAGCAGGGGCCCCCAGGGAGAGCTGGAGGCCCCCCAGCCGCTCCCTCAGTTCCCCATCATCTTCCTCCTCTGAGAAGCCGTTCACAGGCAGCAGATAGAAACCTCCACGGCTATCTGGGGAAGAGGGCCGAGGTCAGGCAGGCTGCCCCTCCTTGCCCTTGCTGGTGCCAGGCCCCAGTCCTTGCCTTTGCTGGGGTAGGGCCTGGGGGACCCAGGCGTGGGTTTGCTTGGGCCCTGCGGCAGCTTTGCCACAGTGAGGGACACTGCCCGGGTTCTGTTGGAATAGTATTTTCATACTTTCCATCGCGATATGTGTCGTAGAAAAAATATCGCTCGCACACCACACTGGCAATTTCTCGGAGATTATTGCAGAGAGTGAGACTAGATTTCAAAAGTGAGTGGGTCTAAAACCAATTATTAAGGAAATAATAGTGTGGGTGGTGAGTAGAGACGATAAAAATGGTTCCGGTGGACAAGGGACTTCCTTCAGGGAACCAGACAAACTTCTGAAGCCTGGATACCCTACACGGGGGCAGGGGCAGAAGGCCCCTTTTCCCTTCCCTAGTACCCCAGCTGTGTGCCCCCTCCCCAGGCTCTGGGACTCTTGACTGACCAGGCACGGGCGTGACGAGGTGACGCTTGGGAGGTGCGTCTTGCTGGGCTGGTCTCAAGGCAGGAGGCCACACTGGTGGGAGAGGAGATCCGGTCAGAGACAGGGGGCCCAGCGGGGGACACGGCTGGTCATCTCTGCCCCCTCTCCCCTGGGAGACTCCACTCCCATCCCCACCCGGGGCTTAGAGTCTACAGGTCCCACCCTCTCCCCACCGCCCAGCTGCTGACCTGCCCGGCTCTTAAGGGCCTCAAAAGCCTCCAGCTCCACGGGCATCACCATGCTGTCAAAGCGGCCCAGGTCCGTGGGGGCCACCACACTCCTGGGGACGGCAAGAGATAGGGGGTGGGCAGGGGCACAGTTCTGGAGGTAGGGGGAGTTATTAGAGGTCCCCTTTCTGCCCCCCAGCCCTCCCCACACCCTCCGCCCCACCTGATGTCCCTCAGTAGCAGCAACTTTGCGGGCCTGTCCAGAATGGCCAGCAGGGGCCTCACCAGGTCCTCCACACCGCCCTCGTGCACATACTGCAGAGAGAGACCCAGAGGTCAGATAGCAGCACGGCCATCCAGAGCTGGGGGGGGGGACGCAGGGGGGGGGGTGCTGCTTGAGCATGTGGGTTTCCCCACGTTTAGGAAGGCTTCTCCCCAACCCCGGGCTGTTCACAGGACGGTTTTACGTTGGTGACTAGGTGGAAGCCTGCGATAATAACAGACCTATAATAGCAGCAACAACAATGACAGCTTTGGAGCAAGCACTTTTTTAAGCCTTTTACATATGATCTCTCATTGAGCAACCCTGAGAGATGACATTAATTATCCTCGTTTTACCGGTGCGGAAACTGAGGCTCAGAGACGAGGACTTTGCCCACGGCCACACAGGTAAGGAAGTGTGAAGAGGGACTGGAACCTGAGAAGTCTGGCCCTTGCCTGCTCTGGTGCCGGAAAAGGATGTGCAGGCAGCGGGCTCTCTTCCCCACCCCCACCTCCCAGGCAGAAGGAAGGAATTTGAGCCAAACACTAGGCCGCGGGCCTGGGAGGCCCAGCATATGTCTGCACATAGACCTACCAATTAGGCTTTGTTCAGGGCTGGAATGGGGACCTTAGGGAAGGGGCGGCTCGACAGAAAGCCTACCCAGTCAGTACCCGGGGGGTGGGGGGGGGTGGGGGGGGGTTGGGGGGAGGCCCTTCTGCCTGGCACTGCCCGGATGCCACCAGCCACACCCCACTAACGCAGACAAACTGGTAAACCGAACGCTGGGAGCCACCCTGCTTGGATGGCACACCGCCCCCTGGTGGTGAAAGGGAGACACGTACTGATTCAGGGAGACGCACGCACAGCGTCCTGGACAGGGATAGACAGAGACACAACACAGCAAGCCCTGGTGGTCAGAGTGAGACGTTCAGAAACACCCGGAAATAAGTTGTCAGCCACGGGGCCCTAAACCACACACAGACTTACAGGGACTCAGACAAACACGTATCAAAAATACAACCCCACATGTCGGGAGAGGGATACATACAATTGCACAGAACCAGTCTCTTACATACACACTTCAAGTCCACCAACCTGCATTCAGCACCTACTACGGGCCTGGCCCTGCACTGGGCAGTGGGGGCACAAGGAAGATGACCCTGTTCCAGCTCCTTCAGAAGCCAGTCTGGTGGTGGGAACAAGGGGCAGGATGAGCCACGTGCCCCAGTGAATTCCAAACCACTGGCAATGAGGCAGAGGGAGTCTCAGAGGAGGGTGGCAAGACCGGAGTTGGCTTCTTGGAGGAGGCGGCATTGACGCTGAGCCCTTTTGGTCTGTTTGTTGGCTTCCATTTACACTTACTCTTAAGGATGAATGCAGGGAACAACATGCAAGTTGGGAGGAAGGCGCTCCAAGGGAGACGTGGCATAACGGGCAGAGAGAAGTTTAACTTAGCCGCGGGGTACATGAAGGGCCTCTGTGTAGGCCTCGCACGTCGTGACTCCCAGAGGCAGTGCTCTGGAGTTGTGCAGTTCATCACCTGTACACCCCTATGTAGTGGCCAGCAGAAGATAATGACGTGGTGATGTGGTGACCATGGGAGAGCTGAGGTTAGTGGTTGGGGAGTCAAATCGGGGAAGGCCTTGAATGTGAGCATAAGGAACTCTATTCCGCCAAAGATAAGAGGTTGCAAGGGGGTTTGGGGAGTGTAAAGTGATCAAAGAGGTGACTTATAAAGCCTGGTCTGGTGGCTGTGGAGAGACAGCACAGAGGAGGAGAGAGAGGGGAGGCCCGGTGATCTGAGTCACTGGGGGAGATTTACTAATCATTCTGGCCAGAGCTCTACCCCAGAGGGCCTGATCTCTTGGTGAGGGTGTCGTGCGGGTCAAGTTTGGGTGGTGTGCAGGTGCTGTGGGGGTGCAGTGAGAGGTGGTCCTGGTTTGGACAGGGTGGGAGGAACAGAGGGATGATGGAGAAGGACCTGACCAAAGAAACGGACACATCACGCCACCTAATGGCCGGAGCTCGGAATTGCAAGCTCACGGCGGCCGGGGCGCGCCACCCCACTTAGCGCTCAGAGTGGAGCAGGCTGATATTTACGGAGTTTAGCCCAGAGAACCTTAGTTTCCCCCCAACACGCACCCCATCTGCAGCTCTGCTGTAAACCAGACCTTGGTAAAGGGCCGCAGGAATTACTGGGCCTCAGTCTCCACGTGACACACACGTGCCTTAGCCAGACACATACACGCTCACACACAGATCCGTCATACAGTTAGGGTGACACAAACCCAGGGACCCCACGGACACACAAATGTACACATCACACAGTCACACAACACAGCCCTACCCTGACCAGAGTGAGAGAGCTTTGGGGGGTTGGGGATCACAAACTATGCCCTGGAACCCCTCAGTTTGTCCTTGCACACAGGCTCACACGTGCACTGATGCAGGCACATCACAGGGACCCCAGCACAGGAAACCTGGGGGTCTTTGAGGCAGAGGGATAGGGGAGGGCCCACCAATCTCCCTGGAAGGGATAACCTGTGCCTCCCACAGCCTCCCCAACATTCAGGCCGCAAGGACTGCCTCACCTCTAACTTGCACCCCGCCCTGGGGCCCTACTTCTTGTCTGAAGTAGAAGGAAACAGATGTAGATGTCGGAGGAGGCTCGGGGTGTGTGTGTGGCGGGGGACAAAGGATAACCTACCTGGGTAACAGGGGAGGGGGTCCGGCATGAGGCTGGGCCTGTCGGCTGACCCAGGTGCAGAGGGAGGCATGTGGCAGGGAAGGCTGGGGTTGAGAGGAGGAGGAAGGCAGTGACTGCGATGTGCCCCCACTCATCACCTGTCTGGCTCCGTCTCAGCTGAAATATCACCTCCTCCAGGAGGCCCCCCTAGACCTAATTTGTATCTCTTGGGTTATGTTCTCATGTTTTTTCCTTTCACAGTACTTCACATGATTTGCCACTACGGGTGTCTAGGTTCTAGTCATTGTAACTCCCCTTCCTGCCTGTAAGCTCAGTGTGTGTGTGTGTGTGTGTGTGTGTGTGTGTGTGTGACAGGAGTGACTCCTGCATTTTCTGACCACTGACCTCACGGCCTCGATCCCAGATAGTCGGAGACAGTGGCCTGAATGAACGAGGGGCTGGGTGACCGTGTGCTGGAGTTGGGGGCAGGCTGGAAGCTCACCCGGGAGCAGTGGCGGGTGACTGCCAGCACCTCGTCGTCAGTCAGCAGCCGTCGGGCCAGGTCCTGAATAAGGGGCCGTCGGCTCTCCCAGGCTTGCACCCGTTCATCCACATCAGGCAGCTGGCCAGAGGGGCTCCCAGACCTGGCAGAGAGCAGGGCCCGGCCCCTCTCCCGCTCTAGGGCAGGAACGAAGGTGTATGATGAAGGAGCCAGGAGACATCGAGGGGGAAGTAGGGGCCTCTCTCAATTGGGTCGGACCCCAGAACAGGTCCGTGAGAGGCCTAGGTGCCCCTGACAACATCCTGGCCTAGGCCGGATTCTCCCCTCCATGGCCTCCCATAGCAATCTGCCCACCAGTGGAGCACCAGTCCAGACCCCGTGGCCCCCATCACAGACCCCTTTACTAGTCTGTTCCTTAATGGTGTCCTAGCCCAGTGCCCTCTGGGCCCCCGAACATGCACTGTCATAGTACTCATTGGAGTTCTAGCACAGGCTTCCTCACCGCCCCCAAAATCTGTCTTTGGGAGTCCCAACCAAGCTCCCCAGTCCTCAAAAACGTACCCCAACATCTGTCTGCAGCCCTGTCTTTCCGAGTAAGCTTAGTCCAATGCTTTTAGCTGCCCTCAATACGCACCCAGTCCCCCATACTTGGCCCCAACT
This sequence comes from Panthera leo, assembly GCF_018350215.1. Lineage (NCBI taxonomy): Eukaryota > Metazoa > Chordata > Mammalia > Carnivora > Felidae > Panthera > Panthera leo. The sequence goes on from NC_056689.1 coordinate 59,084,171, forward strand.
GAGTTTAGCCCAAAGCTCCTTAGCAGCCCCCAACATGCACCCCATCTGCAGCTCTGTCACCAGGCCTTGTTAAAGGGATGCTGAATTACCGCGTCTCAGTCTCCATGTGACAAACTTCTGCACGGGCCCCACTGCCCCTGCCGTGGAGAAGAAGGGTTAAGCTGAAGGCCCTGGCGCCCAACCTGCAAATGGGGCTTGGGGGGGCTCAGGGACGGCTGGACCACTGGCTGGGATGAAAAGCTCAGGCTGGGAGGAGGTGGAATGGGGAGGCCAGAGGCCAGGCCATGAAGGTCTTGGGGCCACGGTCAACTAGGGACTTCATTCATAGGCAGCGGAAGTCCGTGAAGGTTTGGGACCAAGAGAGGGTACAGTTTGACCTCTGCTTGTGGAGACTCATTCAGAGGCAAATATATGGGGGGAAGAACCCCGAAGGGAAGGTGGGGGGAGGGCACCTACCTTCAAGGGACAGAGAAAAAAAGAAGAGCCTTTGGAGGAGAGAGAGGAGAGGCCAGAGGGATGGGAGGAGAATCAGGAGAGAGCAGGGCCCCGGGGGCTGTGGAAAAAGAGATGGGTTGAAGAGGTGGAAGCTGGCCTGGCCTCATTTAAAGAGTCTCTCCCGTGAGACTCTCACTTTAGCCCCCCAGGAGGGGCAGGGCCAGCTCCTACCCAACACCCACTCTCCCTCCGGAAACAGCACCCCGATTTCACCTGGGGACCCCCATTCTCGGTGCATGTACTCCAGAGTGGGCACAAGACACAGGCTGGCCCATGAGAGCACCCCCCCAACCCCCCCCCCCACAGCCATTTGTTGGGCATGTGGTCCCTGCTGGGTCAGTGAGAACCTAGGACTTCAGCCGGAACTATTTAAGAAGCTTTCTTGTCCCTGGGTTGCTAAGCAACAGTGGCCATCTTAACTCTGAGTGGGCAAAACCTACATGATAATGAAGCCAACCCAGGGGAAAATGGAACCAAAGATGAAGGGGGCAGATGTCTGATGAGAGTGTTTAAATCTTTAGACCCACTTACATCAGTAGCTGAGCCAAGCAGTGCTTTAAACCTAATTTGAGTTGAGTTTCTGGCCCATACAACCCCAAGAGTCTCAACTTGTCCACTCTCGGTCCAGTCTCTGAACCTCACCTGAGAGACGAGAGGCCCTCTCTGAGGGTCCTTGAAGCCCCTGACAGAGTGGAGCCTGCCGAGGCCCTTCTGCTTGGGCCCTGCTTTAGAAATGACCTTGCTCAAGGATGGTTCTAGAGCTGGGTAGGGCCTGTGGAGCTCTGGCCAGGGGAGATGTAGCCACGTATTCGAGGAGAGGAGCCCCCTACCCACCTCAGCACCAAGGGCACAGGGATCTGACCCAAGCCCTTCAACTTCCTTGCTATGTTGTGCCTCTATCAGATTTCCTTTCTGGAAAGTGGGGAGACGAGACAGTATAACAATAACCACTACATTTTCTGAGCACCTTCCATATGCCAGACGAGGTCCTTAAGTGGTTTACATCCATACATACACTTATTCCTCACTATTCCTAAAGAAATAGGTATCATCACTCTCACTTTACTCATAAGGGAACAGGCTTACAGGGGCCAGTGGTTACTCCCAGCTCGTAATAAGCAGGGTGGGATTTAAACCCAGAGCTGCTGGATGCCAACGTGGGCCCCACCTGCGTCCACCCCATCCCATCTGACCGGCATGGCGCTTACCTTTCTCCGGGTCCAGGCGAGGGCGGGGCTTGGCCGGGGTCCCTCTGTCCAGCGTCCAGGCCTCTCTGTGCCCGTCCCCTGCCAGCCGCCCCTGCCGCCCTCCCTTGAAGAAGAGGTTCATCAGTGTCTTGGAGCGCTGCAGGGCTCCCTTCTCCCCAGGAGACCCCAACTTCTCCTTCTTCCTCTGCCTCTTCTCCTCTGCAGACATGAGGGAGCGCCCGCGGGGCTGGAGTGGTGGGCAGAAGGGAAGGCCGAGGGGCAGGGGTATGAGGAGGGACAGAGAGGAGAGAGAGTAGGGGGCAGACAGGACCTGAAGCTTTGTGGGGAGGTGGTGCTGGAGGTAGGGGTGGGTGTCCTCCTCCAACTTTCCACCCTCCCCCACCCCACAGCTCTAGTTCTTCGAGGAGTCTCCAAGAGGGCTGGTGTGTGTGTGTGTGTGTGTGTGTGTGTGTTTGTGTGTGTGTGTGTAGGGTGGAAGGGATGGGTTAGGACTGGTTTGGGGCCCAAAACTGACAGGAAAACAAACTGGGGCTTGGGGGCCAGGACCAGTTTAAAATGGGGCCCCCAGAGCAGCATCGAAGTGTATTCTGGGGCTGCAACTGAGGTTGGGTCAAGGCCCGGGGCAAAGGGAGGTTTGGGGCCCAGGACAAGGTGCGAGGCAGGTCTGGGACTGGGAGTTTCGGAGAGAACATCAGCCACCCATCCCCCTACGTACCCCACAAGGTCAGGTGGCTCTGGGATCTTGTGATGGGGGGCCGGGGTCGGCTCAGGGCCAGCAACAGGGCAGTCTTGGGGGACTCCGAGAGTGCAGAATCGAGGCGGCGGGCAGGCCGGGGCCCATCGGAGCGGATGGCCGTGTCCCTGAGGATGACGGTGGGCCTCACGCTGCACCAGGTCTCCACGCGGCCCCCCACATCGGGCTCCGTCTGCATGGCTGTGTCCGCCCGCCCCCAGCCCGGCCCCCGACCGCCGGGCTCCTCAGGCCCCAGGCAGACATCCATGCGGTCGGAGGGCAGGGAGCCCGAGCCCTCGGCCGAGCTGTAGGGGGCACTGGAGGCATAGGAGAAGACGCTGGAGCTGCTCTCAGAGGCCGGGGACAGCTGCTGTAGCACCCCGTTGCTCACTGCAGGCAGTGGGGAAGGCGGGGGCGGCTGAGGGGAAGGCCGGGCTGCAGACCACCCTGGGCTTGGGGGTGGTCCGGGGGGGGGGGGGTGTAGTGTGGGGCAGCAGCCAGGGCTGGAAGCACGGGCTCCGGGGAACCGGTGCTCAGCAGTCCTGCCACTGACTTAGGCAAATCAGTTCTCCTCCACTCACCGCAGGACCCCAGAGCCAAGGGGAGCCTGGAACCAAACCTGCAGCTCCTCGGAAGGGAGCCCAGAAATGGCGCTGGGTGGTGTGAAAGTCCCAAGGAGGTTTGCTCCTCCTGCCCAATTATTCTTCAGAGACTCTGACCCACCCTTGGGCCTCAGCCCTTTCCCTCCAACCCATGGACCTGAGCCACTTACATCGGTCCAGCCAACAGTACTCAGAAACCATCTCTTTGTAGGCAGGGTACCGGCCAGTCTCCTGGGAAGAGCGCGGTGGGCATAGGAAGGCATGGGGGAGTGGGCAAGAAGGGGGTGGGTGAGAAGGGGGATGAGAAGGGGGGTAAGTGAGTAGGAGGGATGAGAAAGGGGGTGGGTGGAAGGAGGGGTGGGTGAGGGAAGACGAGAAGGGGGTGGGTGAGAAGGGATGGGGTTAAGAAGGGGGAGTGATGGGACAGGAGTAAACTTTTCAACCCCATCTCTCTCTCTCATCCAAGTTCATCATGCTCTAGACAAACAAGCTGCTTTATTTCTCAACATGCCAAACTCCTCTGTACCTCAGAGCCTGGTACTTGCTGTTCCTTCTGCCTTGATTCTCTTCCTTCAACTCACCTTCTGGCCAGCTCCTCCCTCTTCGGGTGTCACTTCCCCAGAGAGACCTGCCCTGACCGCTCTGGCTAAAAGGGCCTTCCCAAATTACCCCTCCCACCTCTCTGTTAATTACAGTGTAGCACTCGTCACAGTTGGCCCACATCTAGTGTGTCCGTCTCCCCCGAGGAGCAGAGACCTTGCCTGTCTTGTTCACCGTGGCAGCCCCGGTACCTGTCATAGTGGCCATCATGTAGAACGTACTCGAAAATGTTCAGTGGATGAATGAGGGGCAGAGCGGGAGAGAGGAGGAGTGTTTGGGGTCATGTGAGAGGAAGGAAAGGGAGAAACGGGATGGGGGGGGTGGTCGTGGGATGGGAAATAAGGTTGCAGAAGGAGAGGAATGGCAGAGGAGGCCCTGAAGGGCAATGTGGGTGAAAGCTTGGGAAAGGGAAGAGAGCAGGGCAGGGGCTGGGACTGGGCACTAGCGGAGAGCGAGACGTCACCTCCTCTGGAGACAGAGTGAGAAAGACCTGATCCTCAGGCAAGTGTGAGACCCACATGAATAATGAATGCAGGTGCCTCCCCTGAAATCCAATCTCTGGCCCCAGCCCAGCCTCTTTGCCCTGTGCCCACGTCCTGCCCAAAGCCACAGCTACCACCCCACCCTCTGGGTGGGACATTTTCTCCTTTCAGCCCAGGTCCTCCACCACTCATATGAAGGGGCACTGCCCTAGGCATCTGAAGAGCAGGACTGGACCCAGGCCCTGCTACTGACCAGCTGAGTAATGGACTGGGATTCCTGAGTTACTCTGCCTCTCTGAGCCTCAGTTTCTTCTTCTGAGAAATAGGGACGAGCACAATGCCTGCCCTCCCTCTCCGATCGATGGCTATGGTAAAACCATAGATTGTAGAGCGATGGGCATAATGATGTACTAGAGCGGTCAGGGAAGTCCTTCTATAGTCTGGCCTCTCCCTGATACCCACAGTCCTGCCCACCTTGATGGTCAGCATGATGTGTGTTTGGCCCTTCAGCACCTCCACGGCCTGGCTGTGGCTGATGTCGTCGAACCTGACGCCGTTGGCCGCCAGGACCTGGTCCCCCACCTTGATGCCATTCTCCTCGGCCAGCCCACCGTGGTCCACTCTGGGGTCAGACAGGAGGCGGTCTGGTCGGCTGCCTAGCCTGCCCTCTCTCACCCTAGTCCAGACTCTCTTCCCTCGGATACAGGGATGCCCCAGCCAGACTCCTTGGCTCTTCTCCCGGAGCCCCCACCCCTCTCCAGACCCCACCCCTGACCCAGGCCCTCCTTTGGACATGTCATTGGCCAGGCCTCGCTTGTTGATCCCCGCCCACTGCATGCCCCGCCCAGCGCTCACTTGGACACATAGATGCCCAGGCCGAACTCCTTGCCCCCGCGGATGTTGAAGCCCAGACAGAAGTCGTCTGACGTGGTGTACAGGTGGACGATGCGCCGCACGCCATCCTCCGAGCCGCTGTCAGACGGCGTTGATCGGCACTTCTCCACCACCAGCCGCCGGTTCACCACATCCACCCTGGGACAACAGCAAGGGGCCCTCGGCCTGGGCCCGCATCCACCACCACCACCCCCCTCCTCCCAGCATCCTTGACAACCGCACGGGAAAGGAGAGGTTGCCTTGGGGGACTCCCCAGCCCAGGGACGTTCAGTGGGATGTAGATTTCGCCAAATTTGGAAAACGACCTGGATCTCCTCTTTTTACGGAGCAGCTCCATCGTGCCCAACTCCCTACAAGAGCCCTGAGGGGGAGATGCTGTTACCACCCCCAGGCTCACAGCAGAGGCCGGGCGGTGTTGGGGGCAGGGCTGCTGGCCTCTGGGATAGCAGGGTTGGGAGGAGGGCTGGGGAGAGACACGGCCTTGTCTTATTTCAAGGTCAGGCCTTGGGATCCCTGTGTTTCCGGTGCCCTGGGTGGAGGGAAGAGTAGAAGCCATACTAGTCAATTTCCACGCAGAGCCCTGTGACCTCGGCCTCTCCTGTGGGGGGGGGGGGGGGGGAACTGGATGGGGAGGGGAAAAGCCAGGGCTGGGGCCAGGCGTTCTCACCACGTGGTCTTCTCTTTGGAGAATTTGATGCCAGGCACTCGGCCCATGCGCCTCACCATCATGTGCAGGCGGCTGCTGCCAGTCAGCACCTTCACGGCGCTGCCCATGGTGGTGCTCTCCAGGCTCAGCCCATTCACCTCCGTGATCTTGTCCCCCACGCACAGGCCGGCCCGCTCTGCACCAGGGGAGGGGCGTGGCTGGCAGGGGCCACTTGGGAGAAGTCCTCCAGGGTGAAGCTAAGCCTCCCGCCACCACACAAGGCTCCCTGGGGTAAAACTTCTTCCGTGAAATTGGGGATCCCCAGGTGAGGTCTGAGTAGTCCTTATGAGACTAGGGACCTGTCCATTAGCCCACTCCACCCTGGGAGGGGGCCCCATGTCCCCACTGGATCGGGCCCTCCAAAGCTGAGGACCCTTTCCTCCCATCCCTGATAAGAGCACCATCCTAAGCCAGAACCTCGCTCCTGGGAGCCCTGCTCACCTGCACTGCTCCCCTCCTCCACCTTGCTGACGAAGATGCCCAGGCCATGCTCCGAGCCGCCCCGCACACTGAAACCCAGTCTCCCTGCTGGACTCTTCTCCACCCGGACCGCATGGATGATGTCGCTCTCATCACTGTTGGCTGTGTGGTGGTGTGGGTGGGAGGGACATAGGCATGACTCCCATGTCCTTTCTGGGCACAGAGGGCCCCTGGGTTTCCCAGGTTGGGGCCTGCAAAGGCTGGGTTTCTAGGCAAAGATACCTAAAGCTCTAAGGCCTGAGGGCAGCCAATTTCTGAGTTCCCTATTGGTGGTTTTGAGGCCATGGGCCAGGGAGAGTGTGGGAATAGGCAGGACAGGACTCCACAGTAGAAGCCACTGCTCTCCTTCCCTTATATAGGTGAGTGTGTGTGCGTATGTGTGCGTGCGCGTGTTCGTGTGTGCAGGTGTGTGTGTGTGTTTCTAATGCTTACTCAGCTTCTCACACCCACAGGCCTGAGATAGGACAAATTCCTACAAATCCTGTCACTCTAAGGGTCAGATGGATAGAGAAGAGGTTCAAGATTCCATTCGATAGGGCAGAGTTGAGCAAATTTGGGCTCTTCAGCTTGCACAGAAATGAGTATGCTAATCTTCAAACAGTTGAAGAGCTATTCTGTGAAAGACATTGGATGTTTTTGTTTGTGTAACCCAGAGGACAGAACCAAGCCTGAGATAGAGGCCATCTATCTAAAACCTTCAGCTGTCAGACAACGGAATGAGTTTTGGAGAGATAATGAGTTCCCCATCTTTGGAGGCATACAAGCTGACCCCTGATAAATCCTTGTCTGGGATATTGTGGACGGATCCCCGAGGCTCCTTCTATCTCTTCAACTCTGTGATTCTGGAGGTAAGGGCTCTAGGAGCTACTTGACTATATGAGGAGAGAAACCCAAAACACCACTATGTTGCAGGGTTTGCCCAGAGCCCAGAGGGGTCCCCTCCATCAGTGTTGGGAAAAGTCAGAGGAGCAGGGTCCCTAGGGGCTGGAGCTGTCAGGGAAAATGATTTGGAAGCCTGAGATGAGTGGGATTTGGTTGGAGGGGGGGAGCAGAAAGGGAGGGCACTATTGAAGAAGGGGATGGAGTGAGTCCTTGAGAAGGCCTTTGGTTAGAGAAAAATAAGAAGACTGCAGAGGGAAGCTAGGTCTCAGGTGAGAAGGTGAGAAGATGAGATTTCCTCTTGAACAAGGCTTACTCTAGAGGTGTTTGTGGGGGACAAATCTGTCTCTCTCTCTCCCTCTCTCTCTCTCTCTCTCTGTGATCTAAGAGAAATCAGGTTACAATACATGAGCAGAACAGCTCAGGAAGAAATCTTCAAGGGCAGCCTGTGGGCATGGATGGTGCAGGACAGAGATGTGCGATATTCTAAGGCTTCCTGGATGATTCTGACTGTATAGGTCTCAACCCAGCCGAGGAGTCTATTGCTTTCCTGCCCCCCAACCCTCTTTCTTCTCAGGCCCTCCCTAGGGCCTTCCTAGGGCCCTGAGCCAGAGGGATGCCACACTGGGGTTTTGAGCATAGGAGCTTGGGGCCTCTGAGGATGGAAATTTCTCTACCTCCACTACTCTAGCCTAGGCCACCAACCTCTCCCTCTAGGCACTCACAGCCTCCTCACTGTCTCCCCACCTCCATTCTTGCCTCGTTTAGACCATTCTCTACAGTGGCCAGAGCCAGCTTTTACAGTAGACTGCTTATTGAGAACTTCAATGCCTGCTCCGGCTTCTAGAAGGAACTCCACAGCCCCCCCTGCCCAGTAAGGCCCTCCATGGGCTGTCCTCTGCCCACCTCCCTACCCTCACCTCTGGCCACCATCCCTAGCCTCACTGAGCTTTGGCCAAACTGACCTCCTTCCTGTTCCTCTCACGGGCCAATCATTTCAGTGTTCCCTCAATCCTTGATACTCTTGTCCAGACTTTTGTAAAGCCAGCATCCATTCTGCAGCCCCGCCTGGCTCGGACACCACTTTCTCGGAGAAGCCTTCCTGGGCTACCCTACCTAAAGAAGTCCCTACCCTTCTTCCCAGATGGTCTCTATTAGAGCGGTTCTCAAAGCATGCTCCCCAGACCAACAGCAGCAGCGGCACCCAGGAACTTATTCAAAAAAGATGTATACCTGGGGCACCTGGCTAGCTCTGTTGGTACGACATGCAACTCTTGGTCTTGGGGTTATGAGTTCGAGCCCCAGGTTGGGTATAGAGATCACTTCAAAATAAAGTCTTAAAAAATTATATAACAACAATGTGTGCTCTTGCTCTTCGCTACAGACACAATGAATCAGAAGCTCTGGGTGTAGGACCCAGCAACTTGTCTTTTAACAAGTCCCCCCACCCCAGGCAATTCTGATGTATTCCAAAGTTTGAGAACCGCTACTCTGTTGTACCATCCAAATTAGTACCTCCAAGATTCTTACCATCCTTTCTCATTATTTGCTTATTCATATATTATGTATTCATATACTGATTATTCATATTTTATTGTCTGTCTCCTTCCACTAGATTGTAAACTCAATCATGGTAGGGACTTTGTAATTCTTTTCTGCCAATATATCTCCAATGTGCTGCGCAGCACTTGATATCTGCTAAGTCTTTTTTGAATGAGTAAAAGAATAAATGGATGAATGAGTGAATAGACCAATGAACAAGGAGAGTGAAGAGTAAGGGCTGGTTTGGATTAGAGGATGCATTTCCTTTGGGACCAGCTGAGTTTGTGGAGCTGGTGGGAACTCGTGGGGGTGATGGGGGTAGCACTTTCTCCCTTCCCACTGTCTCTCCATTACCAGCTATTTTAGGCCTCTGGAATGGTCTGAATAGTAACAAGGGGGAGAGGTTCCAGGCTTCGGTGAATTGGGAGATGTTTGTACTCGGGCAGAGGGGGAAGATTCTGGGCTCAGAGCTTCCCAGCCCAGACAGGGTAGGGGCTGGCAGGTCAGAGCAATGCCCCAGTCCTCCCATTGCTGGGAGACCCTGCTCTCCTGGCTGCACTGGGGCTCTAGGGTGAGGCAGAAAGAGAGAGCAATCCTGGAACTTCTGCAAGAGGATCTTTAGCAGGACAGTGGACAGAGCTGTTACATCATAGCTGGGCATGGTGTGCGTGGTTGTGAAGGGGAGGTAAAACATAGTTGTTTTAATACAATGGGACTTACAAGGGTCCTGCCCCAGTGCCTTCCCTGTCCCCTACCATGTCTCCTAGCTCCTCTCAGGACTTCTGCTCCATGACCCGAATGACAGTGCTGACCCTCAGCAGTGCCCTACAGCTCACCTAGGGGTGAGGCCCATCATAGTAGATGATGGGGGTGGGCATGCTGGGCCACTGAGGCAGGAAAGCCTGCTGCCTGAGCAACATGGCTATCCCTGCCCCAGTGGCCCAGGGAGGAGAACAGAGATGCCCAGCTGGGTCAGAGGGGAGGAAGAGGGTCTGAAAAGCCCACTCTGGGATCCAGCCAGGGGAGTTCTGCTCGCTGAGAGACAAAAGGGGAGCTGGAGACATTTATGGCATCTGGCCCGCAGAGAGCCCAACCCCAGGGGGGTCCCCATTCCCCATGGGCATTCAAGTCCTGCCTTACTGACTAGCTCTGTGTCGCCTCACATCTGTCACTGCAGCCTGGCTGTCTCCTAATTGCATCCCCCCCCCCCCCCGCAACTTGTACTCTTGTTTTCCACTTCCAGCCTTATCTGGGATACCTCTACCCCAGCAGCAGCTGTTCTCATTGCTCTGTCTCTAAGCCCTGCTACCCTGTAAATTTCTGGAAGGTGAAGATTGACCTTTATTTTTCTCTAGGTCCCCTACAGGACCTAAGCAGGGCTGGTATAGAACAGGAGTGCAATGAAACAGCATTGGGCAACTACAGAAGATTAGGTACCCCCTGATTAGGTACCAGGGCTCAGTCCTGGGACTCCCTTCCTGATCCTCAACCCTCCTCTTCTCCCCACTTTTTGGAACATTTGCTGCTCTACCTCTATTTCTTTTCTTCTGCATCTGAAATCTTTTTATTATTATTATTATTATTATTATTATTATTTACTTATTTGTTTTTTTTAATAATTTTTTTAACGTTTATTTATTTTTGAGACAGAGAGAGACAGAGCATGAACAGGGGAGGGGCAGAGAGAGAGGGAGACACAGAATCTGAAACAGGCTCCAGGCTCTGAGCGGTCAGCACAGAGCCCGACGCGGGGCTCGAACTCACGGACCGTGAGATCATGACCTGAGCTGAAGTCGGACGCTTAACTGACCAAGCCACCCAGGCGCCCCTATTATTTACTTATTTGAAATCATCTGTACACACACTATGGGGCTTGAACTCATGACCTGAGATCAAGAGCCGCATGCTCTCCTGAATGAACTGGTCAGGGGCCTCTGCACCTGAAATCTTAAATTCTGTCTGCTCAGTTGGGCACTGACTCCTCACAGCCCCGCACTGAGCTGGTCACACAATGGGCTGGTTGATGGGATTATATCATTCTCTATCCTGCCCCCCCACCAAAGGCATACACAAAGGGATTGGAGAAAGGCAGAGCCCATAGGATGGAGGGGCCAATTCAATACCCTATCTTGTTCACTTGGGGGCTAGCATACCACACACACTTTTCCGTGCCTCCGGGCTCCTATCTCCCACCTCTGACCTCTCTACAGCCCTGCAACACTAAAGGATTGGCCTAAACATAAGGAAAGGGCTGATAAGGTAGAGTATAAGGGTAAACAGAGACCCTCCACCTCCCACATCCTTAAGACTCCCATCACTTGGGTTCCTCCACCCATATTGGCTCTGCCTCCTCCTGCTTAGTGCTGCTGTCCCTTACCCCCACCCTTAGCTCCCGGCCCAAGCTGGGTCCCGCCCCCACCTTCGATGGGAGAGTTGATGAGGATGACACGGCCCATGGGCGATGAGGCTCGGATTCCGCGGGGGGGCCCATTCAACAGCCGCTGCTGCTGCTTCCTCAGCAGGTATCGCGTTGCGGAGCCCGAGTCGCTGCCCAGGTGGCCTCGGGAGGAGAGGGAGCTCAGAGAGCCCGAGCTTAGGTCTGCAAGGCCCAGTGGGTCGAAGCCCACCGCAAAACTGTGCGCCATTGTGGCTAGACTGGGGTGACGCCCTACAGGTCCAGAAAGAATCTGCTAGCCCTGGAGCAAAGGGCCCCGCGTGCCCCGGGCTCCATGAGCCTTCCGTGCGGGACTGGGGTCTCAGGGACTGGGAGCCCCCCACCTCCGTTGCCTCACAGCAGTGTGCGCTCCAGGCCTGTGGAGGGAGAGCAGGGGTTGGGACAAGGGTGTGAATGTTGCCCTTGCTGCCTCCCAGAACTTCCACCCCTCGCCCTGATTTGAGCTTCCTGCCCTCCCATGCCCTAGGCCCCTCACGTCTCCCACCCCTGGCCCAGTCCAGGCACCATCGTGGATTTTCGGAGTCATTTATACAACGCCAGTGGGAACCTCTCATTCACCCCTCATTCCTGCTCTCAGCTGAGTCATCCACCCCAGTGACCAGTTCTCAGTAGAGGCTGAGAGAGTGGAGATGGATTCTTGCGGGCCCTAGGGCTTCAAGTGGGTGTGAGAGAAATTGGGGGCAGGACCAGTCACTGCACGCCTTTCCTTGTGTTTGTGGGCAGGGGGCTCATGTCTCGAGGCAGGGCGTCAGGACCTGGGACAGCTGCAGCCAATGGCCCCGGAGATTTCCCGACCGCCACAGATCCCTTGGCTCCAGGCTGCTGTCCCTCCCACCCCCTCTCCCGTCGAAAGGGGTTGCCTCAACGTCTCCCAGGCTTGCGGGGAGGACCTGCTGGCTAGAGTCCCACAACATCGCGTCCCAAACCCGGAGCTAAGTCCCCCAGAGCAGCTCTGGGACTCAGAACGCAGCATCCCACCCTCGGCCCCCGCCTCTTGAGCTTGGCCCCCCTCACCTGCTTGTTGGTGCGGCGGCCGCCGGCCTCGCCAGCCAGCCGGTGGGCGCGGGCGCGAGCTCTTGCAGCGTCCGGGGAACCCCGCCCACGCTCCGCCTAGCTGCTGGAACAGGGCTGGCCTACGTAGCCCCGGGCTCCCATTGGCTGCGAGGGCCGCCAGTCACTCTCTCCGCCCCCTGTTTCGGGCGCTCCGGTCAGGCGTTTGTCACCTGGGCTGAGACCCCTGCAGTTCGAGTTCTGATGCCCCACCACGCCCCCACGAATTTAGGGTTTGGGTCACGCCTCGCCCCCTCCCGCTACCGGCTCAGCGCAGGGGAGCCCAGAACCGCGTCTTCTCCGGGCCAAGCTAGATGCTAGGGCTCGGAATTGTCACCCCTTCGCGTCACCTGTGAGGCCTCAGTGAAGGAATGTCACCTGGGCAGTGGGGACGTGAGCATGAGGTGGGCAGGAGCGTGGGCTGGCGCCTGGGCGTGCGGCAGGCGTGCCCTGTAAGGTGACTGGATGAGTTGTGAAGTATATGTGTGTGTGGGTGGGTGTGGGTGTGTGTTTGAGTGTTGACTTCCTTCTCATGCGTCTTCCTTCTATGTCACAAAGTGTCTCTCTGGCCCCTCAGTTCTGGAAAGGGGACAGAGTGGATCACTGGTTCCAGGACACTAGGGGGAGGAAGAATCTTTCTGAGCCACTTGCTTGATGCAGACAGAGCTACCTTGAGCCTTCTTCCCCTACACCTCCCAGGGCAGGGACTGGGGCTAGGTCTGTGGTGCCGGGATAGGGATCGGGGACGTAAGGAAACTGGGACCCAGTGGAGCTAGGTAAGGAGGGGGCTGGAGGAGGAAAAGGGTGGGGACATAGAAGGGGGCACAGGCACGAGCAGAACGAGATTGTGGAGGACTGCGAATGCCCAAGTGCTGCGAGAAGAGCTTGTGAGAACTGGGGTAGGAGCCCAGGGGGCCAAGTAGGCAAAGGCCACTGCCAAGGCGGCCATCTAGTAAACAACCCAGGCGGTAACCCGAGTCCCTCCGGGCGCACCATCAGAGGATGGCCCCTCCACGCCGCCAGCCTTCGTCCTGCGCCCAGCGAGCCTTCGCCCTGGGCACCTAGACGCGTTGCTGCCGAAGCCGGGTGCCTCCCGAGGCCAGTCAGGGGACTGCAAGCAAAGGGGGCAGCGCCCACGGCTCCTCCCCTCCCCTCTAGGCCTGGGGACGGGCCAGAACCTATTCCCCGAGCCCTGATTGGCTTTGGGAGGCGGCGTAGAGCCAGCTCCCTGCAGCCGGGGCTGGGGGCGTCGCCCTAAATGGCACCCACCGCCCCCAGGCTCTGCCAATCCCTGGGCACGCCCGGCGGACGCGCGGGGGTTGCCCCCGCCCCTCCTGCCTGTCAGCGTCACGCGTGACGTTACGCGTGATGGGTTGGGGGGGCGGAGGCAGGGGCGACGCGCCGAGAGAAAGGCGGGTCCGGGAGCTGCAGAGGCCAGAAGCCCAGGAGCTCAGCAAAGCGTGAGTGCTGGCTGTCCGGGGCGGGGTTCGCGGGGTTCAGGGGAGTAGGAGGTTGAGGGCTAAGAGGGAGGGAAGCCTGCCTTGGGTGTGCTCTCTATCCTATCCGGATTCAGTATCTTCGGTTCTAGGGAGGTGCTTGGGGCACGAGGGGAGGTTGGCTGGTGGGAGGAATGTCAGGGTGGGGCCTTATGTGGTCACACATTCACGTGTCTGCAGTTGATGCATATGGGGTGTGTGTGTGTGCGCGTATGTGTGAGTGTGCAAGTAACGGTCTTTGTGGGCTGGTGTATGCAGTGCGTGTCCGCCGTTTGTATATCTGTGTAGGTCATGTACGCATCTTTGTATGTGGGTATGTGAGTGTGAGTTTGTGAGAGAGGGGAGGGTGTCTCCTCCAGTGCGGGAGGAAGTGCGGTTGGAGAGGATTAGTCATATTGTAGGATTTTGCCTAACACAGCCAGCCGGCTGCTTCAGGCTTTCCTCTTGGTACTGGGTGGAGAGGGCACTTACCGACTCCTCCTTTCTAGACGTAGGTGGCTTGGGGAGAGGTGGATGGGTGTCTGTGCCAGCCCTGCCCAGCTGGGGAACAAGGAGGGCCTTGGGCCATTCAGTGTGGGTTGAGAAAAATGCCCCTGGAGAGGGGGACTTGTGCATGACTGCGGGCACGCATGCTTGGCTGGCATCAGAGTCCCCTATTTGAGATCTGGAATAGATAAGCCCCGAAGTAGCCAGTGAGCCCTTGTTCTCCTCCAATCAGGGGCTGGGGTGTGGGACGGCTTATGCCATCTTCCCAGACAGCCTTGGGGGTTTGTATCTAGGTCTTAAGGCAGCTGGGCCCTGAAGCTGACCTGAGCATGCATGTATAATGCATATAATACACACTTTTGTGCACACAGAGCACAAGAGTAGCTGCATAGGATTAGTTGCTGCTGTTGCATCAACCATACACGTGTAAATCCTCACTGATGAAAAGCTGCACGGGGCCAGAGTGCAAAAGAGATCTGTTTTTTCTGGTTCTGTTTTCCCCTGCCCCCTCCTCCAATGGCTGCAGGTCTCTGAGCCAGGGCCTTGCCTGGAAAACAACTCCTCCCCCCAACCCTTGCTTACCTATCTGGAGTCACCTTGAGCTCTAGAAGGGGTTGGTGATAGGCCCAGGGACCAGGGCAGAGCCACCAGAGGCTCCCACAAGTTGAGTTCCTGGACTCCCTCCTTGGAGCCCTTCCGATCCTGATCTTTGCTCTGCAGAAAATGGGGGAGTTGCCCTTAGATATCAATATCCAGGAACCTCGCTGGGACCAAAGCACTTTCCTGGGCAGAGCCCGGCACTTCTTCACCGTTACTGACCCCCGAAATCTGCTGCTGTCTGGAGCACAGCTGGAAGCTTCCCGGAACATCGTGCAGAACTACAGGTAGCCCGCTGCCCCGTCCGAATGAGACCCTGGGGTACTCATTCCCTGCCATTAATATGGTACCTTTTGCATCTATCTCCTCAAGTTTGAGAGTGACCTTGTCCCACTCCTTGACCCCCTTACTCCCTAGCTCTATATGTTGGAATCACAGGCAACTATGGCACAGCGCTTCAACCCAGAGAATTTCAGGGTGTTTGGGTTGAGGAGGTGGCATTGATATTTGTGGGTGGGGGGCTGCTGTATGTTTCACAACCCTCCACAGGGTCCTGTCCCACTGCTAGGCCCACCCTCTTCAAGGACAGATGGGGCTCAAAGTTGAGCCCCAAGGAGATAGGAGAGCACCCCCTTGTCCCCAAGAGGAAATACCCTTGAGATGCCCCCAGCCATTTTTGACCCACCGGAAACTACCATTACCCATGACCAGGCATTTAGGCAGAAACAGAAGGGCACCCTTCTTTATGTGGCTAGAAGGAAAATGGAAATAGGAGCCCCCTGCCCTTCTGGAAGATTTGACTCCCCCAGAGACAAGGAGCTCCTTTATTCTGAGACTCAGGGCCAAAGTTCCTGGTCCTCTGGCCAGACTTTCCCTGAGCTAAGTGGTCAGGGCTGGTGGAGGCAGATCTGCCCCTAGAATTGCCTGTCTGTTCCCTGACATTCTCTGCAGGGCCGGCGTGGTGACGCCAGGGCTCACTGAGGACCAGCTCTGGAGGGCCAAGTATGTGTACGATTCTGCTTTCCATCCGGACACGGGGGAGAAGGTGGTCCTGATTGGCCGTATGTCAGCCCAGGTGCCCATGAACATGACCATCACTGGCTGCATGCTCACCTTCTACAGGCAGGTCCTGCCCCGTGTGTCCCCTCCCTGAGCACTCTGTCCAAGCTAGAGTGTAGCCTGATGACTAGGTGAGGCCAGTTTGGGCAGAAAATAGTGGGTGAATGAGAGCTTGTGTTAGAATCCCTCGCATTCCTCAGAACTCAGCCCCAGGGCTCCTCCCACCCCAGAGACAAGTGTATGTGGTCGTGTCAGTGGGGAGGGTCGTGCAGAGGTCACCGAAGCAAGTTCTAAGGTCATCAGCTGGGTCCCTCCTGAGGGTTTGGGAATAACCTTTAGGGTTTCTTTATTAGGGTTTGAGGATAAGGGACACTGTAGCAGGAGCAGCAGTAAGTGTCTCTGTTCCCTCAGGAAGACCCCGACCGTGGTGTTCTGGCAGTGGGTGAATCAGTCCTTCAATGCTGTTGTTAATTACTCCAATCGCAGTGGCGACGCTCCCATCACTGTGGGGTGAGAGCTCATCCCCTCACCGGGACTCCCCACCCCGCCACTCTCTCCCTGCCCTGGCCTCCCCAGGCCTACCATTGCTCCCTCTTGTCTGCTCCTGTTCCTCAGTGCTCCTGCAGCCCGTGACTCAACTCCCTCCCCTCAGTCCGCCCCTCTCCCCACTCTCCTGGCCTGAGGGCTTGGGGTCCTCTTGCCTGTGCTAAGGGAGGCCCTGTCCGAGGGACTGGAGCTTCCAGGCAAGTCTATGCTGTAGCAGGGGAGGAATTTCTCTGCCCGTCACGCCTCACGTATTGAGGATTTTGACGTGTCCCTGAAGGAAAGAACCACACGCTGGACTGTTCACCTCCAGCCTTGTGTCCTGCCTCTTCCACCCACAGGCAGCTGGGAACAGCTTATGTGAGTGCCACCACTGGGGCCGTGGCCACAGCCCTGGGACTCAAATCCCTCACCAAGGTAGATGCCCCCCCCCATTGTACTGCCCCCTCACTTACCCTTTATCTGTCTCCCTCTTCCCCATCGCTCGTCCACACCAACCTACAGGCTCCCCACATCCCTCCCCAGAGTTCTTCACCACTCCATGGCCCTTAGGGCCACTAAACGATATATTTCCTCCCCCCAGCACCTGCCCCCCCTGGTGGGCAGATTTGTCCCCTTTGCAGCTGTGGCAGCTGCCAACTGCATCAACATCCCCCTGATGAGGCAGAGGTGAGTGGCTCCAGCTCCTGGCATGCGGGCCCAGCGTGCAGGCAGGCACACCATCCCGCCATGCCGACTGGCCCATGGTGGGGACCGTCCTCTCCCTCTCCAAACAGAAGCTTCTGGGCACAGTCTCAGTCTGACTCTGGGATCCTGGAATGATATCTGAATCTGTGATATCTGACGGGACCCCGGGGAATAGCTGCCCGTGAGGGCAGTGCAGGTAGGATGCGGGCCTGTGATCTGACCCCCACCCCCTTCCCTTTTCAGGGAACTGCAGGTGGGCATCCCAGTGACTGATGAGGAAGGTCAGAGACTTGGCCACTCAGTGGCCGCTGCCAAGCAGGGAATCTTCCAGGTGGTGATATCGAGAATCTGCATGGCCATTCCTGCCATGGGTGAGGCAGGGGTGCCTGGGTGGGGCACGGGAGGCTCTAAGAGAACAGGGTGCATTCTCCAGGGGTTTTGAGCACTCCCGGGGGAGTGGGAAGAGTTGTGAAGGGGATCCACCCCTCCTCAGGATTCTGACTTTCATTCCACTAACTCTTACCTCCTCTTCTGCCCTGCTCTCCCTGCAGCCATTCCCCCGGTGATCATGGACACTCTGGAGAAGAAAGACTTCCTAAAGGTAGGCCACGCCCACCTTTCCCACCCTGGAAGAGGTGACGGCTGGGAGCAGAAGTGACCAGTCCCCAACCCTCTTTCCAGCTTGGCCCAGGAGTCTGAGACTTGCTCCCTGTTGGCCCCACCCCTGGGCTGCCCCCTCCACCTTCATTCATGCATTCAGCAGGAAGGAAGTGGGCTGGGGTGAAGGAACACTGAGGGAGCAGGAGGAGAAGATAAGGAAAGGAAGGAAATGGTTTCTGTCCTGAAGAGAGCTGGTATCACTCCAGAGGCCTCTTGACACACACGGGGATGGACCACCACCATCACACTGGCCACTATATTCATGCTGTCACCTACCGACAACAATGAGACACACAGGCTCACACACGCACGAACAGAACAGAGAAGGCACAGGACTACAAGCTCATTTATTGAATCATTTATTCACCAATATATCTTGAGCACCAGCTGTGCCCACTGGAGGAACCGAACGCTGGTCCCTGTGGCTGGAGGGAATGGAGAAGGGCGTGCAGAACAGGAAAGGGACAGATTCATGCATGCTACTGGGACGGGAGCGGAGTGTTAGAGGAGGCTTCCTGAAGAAAGCAGCTCCTGGAGGAAGTGCGGAACCAATCCTGTGAGGGGAGAGTGGGTGAAGGGACACTAGGGAGGGTGTCGCAAGTAGGCGTGGCTGGACTGGAGGCTGGTGATTTGGAAATTCCAAGCCTGTTATGGTCTTGGGAGAAAGAAAAGACTCAAAGGCAGGGTTGGTGGGATAGAGCTGTGGTAGGGGAAATGCGGTGGGGGTTAGGGGAGGAGGGGACACAAGCCATCCCGTTGCCTCTGTCTCCCTACAGCGTCGCCCCTGGCTGGGAGCGCCCCTGCAGGTGGGACTGGTGGGCTTCTGGTAAGTGTGTGGGGACTTAGCTAGGGTGTGTGGGAGTGCCCTTTCCCTGGTGGATGTGGGTGGGTATTTGCGGATTTTAAGATGTTTATGTACATCATTCATTCATCCATTCAGCTGGTAGGGCTCTTAGACACTTGTAGGGCATGTTGTGTGTGTTAGCAGGTGATCGCCATCCTTGAAGGTCAACAGTCTAGTTGAATACATTCTAGTCTTTGTGTACAAGAGGAAAGCGTGGAAATATACCTTTTGGTATCATCCAGGAGTTTCATGCACGTTTAATTTCTGATTCAGGCACTCACTGGCTGTGGAGCTCTGGGTCATTGCCCTGGAGGCTCTTTCCTTAGCCAGAACCTGATGTCAGCGTTGGCCTTAATCAATCTCTACCCCTCGGGGCTGTCTCCAGGGATGGGGTGGGATGCAGGGAGGCAACAACCATAGGTCAAAACTTCACAAACCTTCCCAACACTCTTCTCCCCCCAAGCCTGGTATTTGCCACCCCCTTGTGCTGTGCCCTCTTCCCCCAGAGAAGGTAAGTGCTGCCCCCGGGCTTGGTTGGGGGCTCTGAATAGGTCTCCACATCTCTGGAACCCACTGACCTTAGGGTCCTTTAGTGTGTTCCAGGAGGAGGCTTGGCAGGCACTAGACTTATTCTGGGGGTGGGGACTTGATGGTGAGCTGGGCCTTCTGGCCGTTGAAGGAGACTGTCCAGCCTGGGAGGAGGAGAGGTGGTGAGCCCTTAGGCTGATGCAGGTTGGGTTGAGGGGATCCTCAGCCTGCCTGTGCTGTTCTGTTGCAGCTCCTTACATGTGAGCAGGCTGGAGCCAGAGCTGAGAGCTCGGGTCCGTGAGCAAAACCCCAGCATCGAAGTGGTTTACTACAACAAGGGGCTTTGAGGGAGGGTCAGCCCCTGGACCCCTCCCTCACCTCCTTGGGCTGCTGCTTTAGTGGAGCCTTGCCGTCCCTGCCACTTGCCCCTCTTCCTGGTACTGGGGGGGGGGGGGGCTTGGTGGGGAAGCAGCCATTGAGACCAGCAATCCATAGGCTGAGAGGTGCCCCCGTTAAGCCTTTTTCTCTCCTCTCTGGTTTCAAAGAGCAGGGCCACATAATCCCTTTCTCCTGTGCTCCTATGTTTATGTATGTACACACATGATACGTGTGTATGTGTGTGTGTACATGCTGTCCTAGAAGCTAGGAACGGACGTGCTGTCCTAGGATGTCCTGATAATCTGGCTTCTCCTCTCGGCCTCTTGCCACCTGTCAGCCAGCCAGGCTACAGGACTTCCCTGCCTAAACAGTTCCACTGGCCAAGTCATTTCTGACAGCACCTCGAGGGCCCCTTCTGGACACAGGAGTAGCCAGGATCTCAGAACAGAGACTGAGGGATACTAGCAGGCCAAACGGGTCCGACTCCTTCCGACTTTTGCTTCCTGGCTCCCAGGAACTGGGCTGGCAGAGAAAGACCTATCAGGGTAAGGGAGACGGGGAGTTTGTGCACCCCCCACATCCTGAAAGAGCTCATTTCCTCTCCTCTCCTCTGTCAGAACAAAGGGGTGGTATCCTGTACAACTCTTGCCATCCTCCCCTCGCCCCCACACTGCAGTGTGGACATCTTTAGGTACATTCTTAGGAGTTCTTGGTCTGCTCTGACATCATAGACTCAAATCTACACCTATAGTCCCAACCCAAACCAAAAAGCCATGGAGGCAGAGCAAGCATTCCCCCTTTAAGAGCTCCCAGCGCCCCCTCTTGCAGAGGGACACAGCTGTGGGAATGGTGCTTAACCTCAGATACCACAGGTATCTGAGTGGAGACAACTAGCACACCCTCAAGGGCAACTAGGCCCTGAGTGTACAATCTTAAGACAGGAAATTCTGTCTTCTCTTGACCCTTGTTAGACATTCAGCAGAACCCTGACCTTAGCTCCTCTTTTTTGAGGCTTGGCCCTGCTCCTACCTCCACTCCCACCCCCATCTCCCACGAGGAAGAAGGGCCCAGGCATCCATAGCTGGTCCAAAGGGCAGGTAGGCTTGGGAATGGAAGGTATAGTGTTACGCTCACAGGATGCAGAGCTTGACCTTGACTCCAACTCCCATGAGCTCTAGCTGAAGCAGTGGGTGGTGCGGAGGAAGGCCCCAGTGGGATCCTCTAAGAGCATTTTTGTGCTCCCCCAACTATCTGCTACCAGTGACTAAAACTATGATGCCATTGTTACTCAATAAACTAAAAACCGATCTACTTCTTGATCTTCACTTGATTCTGTGTTCTGAGTGCTCAGGAAGAACCAGTCTTCTGCCTTCAGCCTTCCCTCCCCCACAAAATCTAGGTTCTAGCTCTTCCCTCCCTTCTGTATGGAACCTCAGCCCCCAGCAGAGGGCACTCTGAGATTAGAAAATCAGTCCTCCATCAGCACCCAGAGTGCTAACTAAGGGGATGTAGATGCCTTCTATTCCCTTTGCAGATAGAGTCCTGGCTTCATTTCGTTCTTGGCTAGGAAGGCTGATCCCACCTACCTACCAGCTCAGGCTCTGGGCTTCTTGGTTCCCTTCAGGCATTTGGCATGGGTCGGTGGGCCTCTGGTTCCCAGGGAAGCCTCTGGAGAGAGGAAGGCTAGGGACTGTCCAGCTCCATCAGAGAGAAGTTAGAGCACCAGCACACCCTCCATACCCCTCCATGCCCCCACCAGTACAGCAGAGGAACAAGCCTGGCAGGGACCATTTGCTAGTTAGCACCCCTTCCTGCCCCCCCATCCCAGGATCCTCCACTCCCCCCTTATGTAACCCTTTTCTCCCCCCCTGGGAGAAATGAGGCCAAAAGTTCATGCCTCTGAACAGATGGTGAGAGCTACTATTAAACAGTTTATAGTTAGTTGCCTCTCTTACCCCAAGTCTTGGCTTTGGAAGATTCAAAAGAATAAACATGTATGAATCTATGATAAAATCCATTGCCTACTCCCTGCAGGACATACCCCTCATCTCCCCTTTTTCAGCTCCAAACTCTCACACTAGGTGGTGGGAGACAATCTTTGGGACTGTATGGTCCCACAACAACTTGAAGTGAACCTAGGACCTTGGCCTGGGCTCTCTCACTCCTCTTGGGAAATGGAAGTTTCCTTGTATGGGCAGTGGGGGTGATACCAGCTACTGCTCATTGAGCCGTACGTGTGGTGCTGGGCCAAGTGCTTTAAGCCCACCTTTTGATCTTCACAACCCACTGGGGGACCAGACGTGTTATGTCCATTCTTAGCAAAAACACAGGCTTGAAGACATTTAAAAAGTTGCCCGTGGTTCCACAACTAGGAAGTGGTAGAACCAGGATTCAAGTCGAGTCGCGTGACTCTGAAGCCACTGGGCTAAGCTTCTTCCTCACCTGCCAGCCACCAGCCAAACTTGAGATCATTCTCCTCATCTCTCTGACGCTCCAGGGCCTCTCCTCCCTGGGCCCAGTTTGTTTATAGGCCCACAAAACTGATAGGCCCACAAGTGTACTCAGACCTTTTACTAAAGCCCGAGGAGTTTCCAAGCTTGAGAGTTTTACAGCTGAAGGAGCATAAGCAAAGATTTCTCTTCTTGATTAAAGATGGGGCAACATGGGGCGCCTGGGTGGCTCAAATCGGTTAAGCGTCCGGCTTCGGCTCATGATCTCCCGGCTCGTGAGACCAAGCTCTGGGTCGGGCTCTGTGCTGACAGCTGAGAGTGTGGAGCCGGCTTCAGATTCTGTGTCTTCCTCTCTCTCTTCCCCACCCCCACTCACACTCTGTCTCTCTTCCAAAAATAAACATTAAAAAAAATTGTTTGAATACAGGGCAACACTTAGATGGGGTGCCTGGCTGGCTCAGTCAGTACAGCATGTGACTCCTGGTCTTGGGGTTGTGAGTTTGAGCCCATGTTGGGCCTAGAGTTTACTTTAAAAAATGTTTTTAAATATGGGGTAACATTTCAAAAACCAGTTTCAATTCCATCCTGTTCTGCCAGTCTTGACCGGTGCCTCCTACCAAGCCCAGGGGGCTCTGGGTCAACTCTTGAAACCTCTTTCTGCAGGTACTGCTTTGGTCTTTGGTAACCTCCTTGAAAAGAGGCCTTGCACTCTTACTGGAAAAATCCATGTAAAATAAACCTATTTGGGGAGGGAGGTGCAGGAACCTCTGTTAAACAAAATCATTAAGAACACTTTATAACTTACTGTGTTCTGTAGATAACACTAACCCTATCAGGGAGGGGACTGGCCAAGGCACCAGTGAGGCCAGTTAGGAAGGAATGCTTTCCTGCCATCTTTCCTTCCTAATTCCACACCAGCTTCTCAGAGCAAAAGTTGGCTGTAGGCTAACTTCACAGGCTCTCTAGGGGCAAATCCTAGCCAGGTGCCTTTTCCAAACTGCTTCCACGTACTTGGAATTTTCCTGGGAAGTCAGCATTTGGACAGAGGTAGCACTTTTCTCGCTGGAAAATAATCTCCCCCATTCTTGGGCCTCCCTTCTTCCTCCTCATGCGCAGCCAGACTCTGGGAACCTTCTTTGGGAGCCTACATCTGCGTCTTAGGTCTTCCTCTCCAGCCTTTTTCCCCTGGCCTGGTTTCATCTGCTCCAGAACTCCCATCTTGCCCATTATTAAGAAAGACCACAACCGTCCCTCTCTCCCAACCCACGTTCTGAGGAGAAAAATGACTCAGGTCTGGGTTAGGCTGGCCATAGGGAGGGAGCCAAATGGGCATATCCCTTTCTTTCTTTTCTTTCTTTCTTTCTTTCTTTCTTTTAAATTTAATTTATTTTTTAAATTTACATCCAAGTTAGCATATAGTGCAACAATGATTTCAGGAGTAGATTTAGCCTGCCCTTTTCTAGGGTCACTGAGGCTGGCATCCCAGGGACACTGGTTAGGGCCAGCTTCAGCTCCGCTCTGTGGGCGCAGGCCAATCAGAGTAGGCTAGTCCCCCCTCCCCCTCGCTCTCCCGCCAACCCCCTTGCGGCGCCCTGCAAGTCACAGCCAAGCCCCTTTCCTCTCAGTCAAGCTTGTCAGTCTCAAGCCAGCCCCGCCCTGGGGGGGGCTGTCAGTCATCGGTAAGTCACGCCCCCTGGGGGGGGCGAAGCCAGTCAGCGCAGAGTCCCGCCCCTCCTCTGGCCCTTGTCAATCAAAGTTAGGCTGGGCTCCACCTCCTTTCCGTTTCCCAGGCAACGGCTTTATCGCCGCTGGCCGGAAATGCAATTGTTCATCCCCACCTGAGCTAGGAACCTACTATCAGGTCCGCTTTCCGGGTGTCCTCGGTCGCGGACCGTTACAGCCGCCAGATCACCTCCCTCCTTTCCAGTTTCGAAGTTCACGAGCGCCCCAGCGCCCGCCCTTTGACTTCCTGCCCGGAAATCCGCGACGTTTTCGAGGAATCGCGCGATGCCTCTCCTGGGTCCCAAGCCCGGATTTTTCCGCGGCCTACCCGACTATTGGCCCTGCCACTTGCGCTTGCATCCCACAGTTCAGGAAACGTTTACTGAACTGCTAAGAGTGGCTGTATGCTCGGTGCTGGGTAGAAATGGCCTGTTGGGTGAACAGAGTCCTTCCCCATCTGCAGGGACACAGCCTGTGCCCAGCAGTCATTAAGATGTCTCTCCCTCCTCCCCTCTACGTCAATCTCCCTGCCTGTTACAGCGATCTCGGTTTTGATGCTGCTGCGGAGGCATTCTTTTGCTAGGAATCGTGGAGGAATCTTGGCCCAGTTGCATCATACCCTCCAAGGGAACTTCCTGGGCAGCTCCCTCCTTTCTTTCTAAATATACACACCTTTTTCCTCACGGGCAGTCCTCCCAACTCAGGCTGCCAGAAGGATAACCGCAGGCCCCAGTTTTGGGCCCCAGCCTCCTCCAGCTTTTTCTTTCCTCCTTCCAATCTGAAACCAGCAAGGTTCTGAAAACTGAATAACAACCCTTAGAGCAGGGAGGAACCCTGCATAGCTTGGGCTACAAACACAGCCCCTCCCTCCCCAACCCCATACATCCAACAGGGAAGTAAACCCGTCCCCCCTTTTTTTTTTTCAATATATTTTTTTTAGTGTTCATCTATTTTTGAGACAGAGAGAGACAGCGGGGGAGGGGCAGAGAGAGGGAGACACAGAATCTGAAACAGGCTCCAGCCTCTGAGCTGTCAGCACAGAGCCCGACGCGGGGCTCAAACTCACGGACCGCGAGATCATGACCTGAGCCGAAGTCGGACGCTCAACCGACTGAGCCATCCAGGGGCCCCATTATCTTCACTTTTTTAGAACAAATTGTGATAAAACACACATAACACAAAATTTACCATCTTAACCGTTTTTCAGTGTATAATTGGTAGTGTTAAATATATGCACATTGTTGTGAGACAGGTCTTCATAACTTTTTCATCTTGCGCATCTGAAACTCTGTACCCATTAAACAACAGCTCGTATATTCACTTTTTTATGCCCACACCACCCCTAGTACCGCCTGACTCACAGTAAGTACTCGATACATGTTTGCTGAATAAATGAATGTGGAATGCAAAAGAGCCCTAAAGCTCACTCATAGGTTGGTCCTAGGTAAGATCACCAGCAGTGTCTCTCTATTTTATTACTCCTCAGCAAACCTAAAATACGTCACAAATTCACAAAAGAAACAATGGTTCGCATCTTTAGTGACTTTCAGCCTGGACGATGGGGGAGCCTATCCTCCCCGGGAGGCATATCAGAACCTTGGGGCTTGAAAGGTCCCTCAGGCAAGGTGAAGGTTGCTCTAGCTGTGTCCCTACACGTGATGGCCAGTGAGAGGAGGGGCTCAGCCCCCTCTCTTTTCCAGGGCACCAAGGCACAGTGGGGTGGGGGAGGTGCTGGGTAGCAGTGATGTAAGATTAAGCATCACCCTACAATATACCTGGCACCCTACAATATACCTGGAAGCATTCCTTTTTATGATACTCAAGCCCTCTGCTGGGTCAGATTCTTCCTGCTGGATTTGCTTTCACTGCTAGTGATTTTCTTCCAGCGCCCCATTTCTGCAAGCTGGCTTCTGACACCTAAAGCCCCAGGCTGTCAGACTACCCTGCTGCTATCTGATCTCTGAGTTGTGGATAAGATTCAAGTTCTTTTTCTTTGGCCGAATCAGATGACTTCCATTCACTTGTCCCAAACTTTCCAAGACCACTAGAGGCTTGCTGTGTAAAGGAAACAGACAGACTCCCTAAATCTGTGGTTTCCCAACCATGTACTTAGGCACCCCAGAGCACTACAGTGAATTAGTTAGGACTGTGGCAAGATATTTTCAGTTTTCTTTTTTTTTTTATTTTTTTTAACGTTTATTTATTTTTGAGACAGAGAGAGACAGAGCATGAACAGGGGAGGGTCAGAGAGAGGGAGACACAGAATCTGAAACAGGCTCCAGGCTCTGAGCTGTCAGCACAGAGCCCGACGCGGGGCTCGAACTCACAGACCGCGAGATCATGACCTGAGCCGAAGTCGGACGCCTAACTGACGGAGCCACCCAGGCGCCCCGATATTTTCAGTTTTCAAGAGAAGCCCAGCATACTCCACATATGCTGGACATTGCACAAACTGCTAACCCAAGTTCGTGGTTTCAAAATTAGATTGTGCTGCATTACTTTCAATGCCTTTGGGCAAAACTGGGTTTTTGATGTGCCAAAAAGCAAGAAGTACACAAAAATCAATGGGGCACAGGCAATGAGGGTGACAGCAGCCAAGCTGGTTCCAAATGTGGACAAGTTTTGCAGATCTCAACAGGTGCACACATCCTGTTAGTAAGTAATCAAGGTTACGAATTATATAAAAATATTCTCCCCCCTCCCACAATGTATGTGGATTTGTTTTTCAAACAGGTACAAAGGAGTTAGGACAGAAATATGTACTGAATTGCTTGGACCTAAGTACTTACACAGAACTGTTAGATATCTCTTTTGGCCTAGGGTACTGTGAAGAAAAGTGGGAAACTAAAGGTCCCATTGGAACCCATAGAAAGTTTGAGAACCCTTGCCCTAAATGCATGAAGGAAGAAATGAAGGCATGAGGGAGTACCACTAGGTTGTACTGGGTCTCAGACCTGCCCTCTACAATCTCCAGGCACCGTGCCTTTGTAGGAAATTTTCTCGTATCGAATTCTTGATAATTCTTTGTAGGAAGTTCTAACCTTGTTTCAGCGATCCAGGTTGTGCCGAAGCAGAGGAGAGAATGAAGGCCGAGGAAACTGGGGCCGCTGCTTGCCCGGCTCTGCTCTGCATTAGGGGGTGGGGAGCCAAGCCTCCCTTAGGACACTCCCTCCCGGAGACCTGCCCCACATTGCGTCCCCTGGAGGCCACACTGGGTCCGTTGGCTCTGACGGACAAGCTATCGCCTCACCACTGGGAATCTGAGGACCTTTGAGCCCCAAATCGTCCCGTGGAAAGGAGGGGTGGCTGCCAATGGGGCCCCACTCAGGGATGCGCTCCTCCCTCCGTCCCCACCCGCATCCTCAGGTGACTAGCGGACGCCTTTCCGGAGCGGAGACGGCGGAGCCGGCGGGTCCCTGGCTCCCCGGCTCATACATTAAAGATGCCGAGGCGCCGGGACTGCGGTGCCACAAGCATGAAGACAAATTTTTAATCCCGAGCAAGAAGATGCCGGGAGATGGGGGGCGCGGGAGAAAAATGAATTAGGTTTTTATTATGTGTTTTATTATGCTGTAATTGAACAGGATTAGGTGAGAATACAATATATTTCTGGGGCGGCTGGAGGGGGAAGGGGGCGGGAGAGAGGCTTCCAGCGAGCGAGCGAGAGACAGCGAAGCCCGCGGAGAAGACGCGGTTCCAGAAAGCAGAGGTTCCCAGGGGAGGACAAGAGCGGCGCGGACCGCGTCCGGGGCTGGCGGGGGGTGGGAGTGGGGCACAAGCGTGACCCGCACCCCCCAGCCCCCGCAGTTTGGGCCACATGGGGATGGGTGAGGGAGACTGTATCGGTAGGACTAGGTTAGCTACAGGTCCCGCTAGTATATGCTGGAGGGGGTGGGGGTGGGGTGGGCTTGAGAGCTGGAGGGGCTGGGAGCTCACAAACCCGCTCCAGAAGGGAAACTGAGTCGCAGAGGGCAAGGGGCGCAGCTGTGAAAGACAAGGCGCTCTGGAGTCGTTAGGGTCCCCGAAAGCCTGAGAATCCACACTTGCTTCTCACATCTCTGCCCTGCACACGTCGGGCACAGGCCTTGTGGGTCAGCAACATCTCGGAGAGCCCACCTAGTGCCAGGCCCTTCCTTACTGCAGGGCCATATCCCGTCCCACTCCTGTCACCTCCGAAAAGATCCATTCTCTACTCAGGTCTAACCCAGCACCCCCACCCACCCAGCCCTGCGCCCCCGGGAGGCCTCCTCAGGGAAAGGGCACCCAGGTGAGCCCCCGCGCTGGGCTGAGCTAACCGCCCTCCACCCCTGGAACCGCCTCCCTCCCCGGAGCTCTCCTCTCGGTCCGCGCAGGCAGGGCAGCTTCATTAAGGGCCGCCGCCAGCTCTGCGTCTCACCTGCTGCAGCGCCCCTCGCGCTCCACCGGGGACCCGCTCCTGGCGGTGATGAAGAGGCCCATTAGCCGCTTCTACCTTTAGGGCGGACTGGGCCGCTCTCCCCACCTCCCAATTAGGACATTAGAAACCGTCAACCAAGATTAATCGTTGCCCGGCTCCGGGGCAGGGAGATGAGCCCAGATACCGCGGCGGCGCCGCGCACTCCGCTCGGGCCAACTTGGTGTGCGCCCGGCGTACCACCTGCCGCCGCCGGCCCGCCCTCCGCCCCCTAGGCTCGCCTGAAACTCTCAGGTGAGCCCCACGGTGGGGTCCGGAGTGTCAGAGGCCGGAACCCTAGTCTCTGCTGGGTCTCCGTCCTGGGCGCGCTCCAAGGCAAGGCGC
The DNA here is from genome assembly GCF_018350215.1 of Panthera leo. Lineage (NCBI taxonomy): Eukaryota > Metazoa > Chordata > Mammalia > Carnivora > Felidae > Panthera > Panthera leo. The sequence goes on from NC_056689.1 coordinate 59,112,524, forward strand.
GTTGGGGAGGAAGGTGCGCCCTCTCCAGGAGACTCCCTCCCCCACCCCGTTTTCCCAAAGACTCCACTGAAGGGCTTCTGGTCTTCAATGATGGACTGACCATCGCGCTCTCAGAGAGGCTTCCTGGACCCTCTCTTCTCCAAGTGAATCCCTCCTCTTATTCTCGCTCATTACTCGTCGTATTTTTCAGTAGGTGTACCGTATGTGTGCTTTTGCTTTCATTTGTGTGGTTAGATCATTGCTGTCTGTCTCCCCCCACTGGACTATGGGCTCCAGGGAGAAGTACCGTGGTTTTGCTCACCTTGGGCTCTGGAGCACCTTCAGTAACTGTGTGTTGAACGAGTTAGTGGGCAACAGACGTTCCCTGTGTCTTTACTGAAACATCTGCTTCCTGCACAAGCCCCCTCCGTTCGCTTCTCCAACACCGTCTTAGCACCTGCACTCTTCCTTCTAGTTCCTATCATAATTGCGACTTATTAATTATTTCCATGATTATCCATTCAATGTCTTCTTCCCCTTGAGGCCATAAGCTCCCCTAGGGTCAGGCAGGGGCTGGGCACACAGCTGCACCCCCAGGCCTGCCAGCCGGACTCCGCACTTTGTCTGACAGATTGTTGTGTCTGAGGGCGCAGGAGCTCTAGAGCGCTTCCAACCCCATTCTTTGCAGACTCTGTGGCCTGAAGAGGCAACGTGACTTGCCTGAGGTTACACAGCTAGCTAGAAGCAAAACTAGGATGAAAACAACTTTTCTCTCTAACACGCTCTGATTTTTCTCCCAAGGTCTCATCATCGGGGACCCTGGGGAAGCCCCTTCTTAACTCTAAGGTCTCTAAGCCTTGGGGGGCCTTGGGGGTGATCCTAGGTATCTCTTGTTTTGGAGATGGTGGTGATCCAGAACTAAACCCATCCCCCTCCCTGCAGGGTATGGGGTTCGAGGTCCAGAGACACCCGATATGCTGTGTCAACAGGGGCAAATAATTTCAGTTAAGTTTCAACTTTAGTTTATCTTCTCTGGAGGTAAAACTAGGGGATCCCCCTCTACTGCCCTGGAGGGATGTGAATTATCTCTGGTCTCCTTTCCCCCCTCCCCCCCACCAAAGTAGCATGGGGAAAAATAATGATTTGGAAGCAGAAAATGAAAGGAATACAGAGGGAGTGCTAAGACACAGAGAGTGGGGGCCTGAGATTTTCCTCCCCCCATCATCCCCCCCCCCCCACACACACACCCCGTGTCACCTCTCCAGACCCCATACACTCTAGGGGGAGGGCGCGGGACTGGGTTTGGGGATAGGGGTAAGATCAATACTTCACTGGGTTTTGATGACCGCAGGCTTTCACCTTGCAGATAATGGGGTGAGCGGCGGTAAACTCTCACCGACAGAGCGGGCTCCCCCGGCCTTAATGAGATAATCAATACTTGTTCTCGGCTTAATTTCCATCTAATTGCTCTTTAACGACGCCGGATAATGGGCCGCCTCCTGTGAGGAGAGAGCTGGCTGGGAATCCGACCCGCCTCGGACTCCCGCCCCCCTCCCCCGGGCGGGGTGCCCTCGTGCAGGTGGGATGGGGGCGCACCCGGCTCCCGGGCGGGGCTGGAGCTCCCTCCTCCGGCCTCCTCGCCGGGTGCTGCCACCTGCCTGCGGTGTTCTCGGCCTCCGCAGGGGGCGCTCCGGGCCTTGGCTGCGGGATCCCAGGCAGGGCGCCCAGTTCTAGGCTCCGGGCCATTCACCTGACTGGGACACGGAACCGCGCGGTGCCCTCGCTCCCCCAGACCTAGCCTCATCCTCCCTGCTACCCACCGGGCCAGGCAAGTGGAGGCTGAGCCCCCCCGCCGAGGTGAAGGGCCTCTGAACAAGTCCTTTCCTCCTTGTCCTTCTCCCGTCCTTGCACTGTGGGGCGCCGTGTCCGCGAGGCTTTCGGTAAAATGCTGCACCTAAGAAAGGCTCCCAGCCAATTTTCCCCTGTGAGCTAGCTGGGCTAGTCCTGCACAGGAAGCTGGTTGGTTACCACAGACCCCTCAGACCAGGAGCGGGGAGGGGCAAGAAGGGAGGAAGGCATGGGTGGGACCCCTAGGCCTCATGGCTCAGAGGCTTACATTGTCCCCCAGCTCAGACGGCCACCCGCTTTCCATTCGCCAGAACCCCCCACCCCAACCCCCCATAGCCAGGAGAGTTCCTGTCAATACCAGCAGCTGAGTCATCACTCTCTCACCTTCTACCTACCTGTCTCAGCACTAGGAGCACCTGGAGAGGCCTTCCCCAAGGCCTCTCGAAGGTCCTGGCATCTCAGGAGACTGATCCCATCTCCCCCCTCCCCCAAGCTCATAGCTCTCATCTTCTATTAATACTAACCCTGGGGCACTTTGGCCTCAGGTGCCCAAATGCTTTAACCGAGGATGTGCCCCATCACCTCCCCGCCTCCCGATTTTCTGCTGACTGGACATATACTCACCTGCATCTCTACTGGTTGGCTCTTGAATATGGGGCATTTAAACTTATAAACCACCAGCTGGAGTTCTGGCTCTAGCTGCCCTGAAGGTAGCAGATAAAGATAAGAGTGATAGTGTCAGGACAGTGTGATGGTAGAATCATGCCCGGGCAGCCCCAGGTTCAAGTCTTGACTCTGTTGCCTACTGGTCAGTGTGGCAGTGGGCAAACTTACCTACCGGTCTGAACCCCAGTTTCCTTATTTATTCTTTTATTGTTCATTCATTTAAACTTTTTTTAAAGTGTATTTGTTTTTAGAGACAGAGCAGAGGAGGGGCAGAGAATCTCAGGCAGGCTCTGTGCTCTCAAGCACACAACTCCATCTCACGAACCGCGAAATCATGACCTGAGCTGAAACCAAGAGTTGGACTGAGCCACCCAGGAGCCCCAATGTTTATTCGTTTGAGACAGAGACAGAGAGACAGAGCATGAGCAGAGGAGGGGCAGAGAGAGAGGGAGACACAGAATCCGAAGCAGGGTCCAGGCTCTGAACTGTCAGCACAGAGCCTGTCACGGGGCTTGAACCCACAAACCGTGAGATCATGACCTGAGCCAAAGTCTCAGATGCTTAAACAACTGAGCCACCCAGGCGCCCCTCAGTTTCCTTATTTAAAAAGTAAGTTTCGGCTCAGGTCATGATCTCACAGTTTGTAAGTTCGAGCCCCGCATCGGGCTCTGTGCTGACAGCTCAGAGCCTGGAGCCTGCTTCAGATTCTGTCTCCCTCTCTCTCTGCCCCTCTCCTGCTTGTGCTCTCTCTCTCTCTCTCTCTCTCTCTCAAAAATAAGCATTAAAAAAATAAGTTTAATAAGCCTACCTTACAAGGCATTGTAAGTCTGCAACAAGCTAATGTATGTAAATTGCTGGCCACAGTGCCTGGCACACTGGAACCTTTGCTCAGCGGTAGCTGTTGTTGTTGTCGTTGCTATTGCCTTTTGGAGCCAAAGACCAATCTAGTTCAAGGATCATATCCGCAAAGGTTACAGGGGCAGGCAGGAGTCTTCAATGAGGCAAACTGGTCCCACCATCAGGACTAGGGTGAGCTAGAGAGGGCCAGACCCACCTAAAACAGCAGCCACTACTTATGCTCAGTGGTTGCTAAGTGGACCAGATTCCACAGGTTTTCTTTTCTCTCTCCCCCCGCCCCACTCCCTCTTTTTTAGCAGCACCAGCAGCTTGATAACTTGATATTAGCTTGACTTTTCTTACCTCCCTATCTCAGCACTAAGAGCAGCGGGGAGTTCTCCCCCAGGCCTCCCTGAGCATCCTGGCCTGCCGACGCTGCCCCCCACATTCTGGATTTTTATGCTGAAATATTGGCAATTAGTTAGAAACCCAAAAACCCTGTGCCGAATACAACATGTCCGAAGGCTGAATTCACCCTCGTCTCTCAGAGGAAACTGAGGTTCAGATGGGTCGCAGCTGCTGGCAAAGCTGACGGGAAGCCTGGATGCTAAGTTCAAGTAGGAACTTCTGTGAGGCCCTTTCCACACTGTCGGCCTTTTCAGCTGCCGCACGCTGCAGATGCTGCCAGTGGCTGGACCAGTGGCACGGTAGCCTTCGCTCTTGGGCTAAATCCAAATTCTTTAGAAACGTTGTAGACAGCCGGCGCGAAGTCACGTCTCGGGACCCTTGGAGATCTCCGCTTTTAGCTTAAAGCACCATTTTGTACCCATTTCTTGAACTCAACCACAGTGTGATTCTACTCAACGAATTCCCCACTTGGGTCTCCCTCAATGGGGGGACCGAGCCAGCAGGAGGTTCGCTAGCCATGGTTCTCCTGTGCCCTCTCTTGGTACCTCTCTTCCCGCACCTTAACCACTGGGGAAGAGGAGAGAAAGTGTACAAGTGTGTCCGGGGTTTCATGTGGCTTCATACTGACATGTAAGGCTTATGGACTTTTGGACATGCTCAGAGGTTCATGCTGAGTCTCGTGTTTGTTCTTTTTTAATTTTTTTAAGTCCATTTATTTATTTTGAGAGGGAGAGAAGCAGAGGGAGAGGGAGAGAGAGAATCCCAAGCAGGCTCGGTGCTGTCAACACGGAGCCCGCCATGAACCGAACCATGAGAACATGACCTGAGCCCAAATCCGCAGTCTGACTCCCGACGTCGGTTGGGAGAGCCTCGTGTTTGTTCTTTACCGCCCATCCTTTCTAACATGTTTGTTCTGTTAGTGCTGAGTTGCCCACACTGAGCAGAGATGGCAGTTACTCTTTGCCTAGGATTATACTCACCTTATTCTGATTCTTGCCCGGGGTCAAGAGGTTTCTACGTGGTGCGGTTGCCTAAAAGCCAAGTAGTTCCTAATAGTGTTCTTTCTGTCTTCCATCAGCCCTTGAGAAAACATCCTACCATTTCTTCTTTGGAGTTCTGAGCATACATTTCCCAGATTCTTCCTTGGTTTCAGGGAAACCTTGGTTTCAGTTCGGAGAAGTCTCGGATGTTATTAACCTATTGCCCAACTCCCCACAGAAGCCAACACTGAACTGTTATACGTTAAAAGCAAAGGTTGAATAAATAAAAACGTTAAAAAAATTAAAAAAAAAAAAGCAAATGTTGAAAGTGGGGTATGAGCGAAGGATACGGTCACAAACAAATGTAGTTTGGGGTCCAAAATCTTTTCCTGGTCAAATGGTCTTGATGGGGCTTCCAGACAGATGGCCTTACAGGGGTCATCTTAGTTTTGGTTCCTCAGAAATCACATCCTGAGACAAGGTTTGAGTGGAAGTTGTTTATTTGGCAAACCCCCCAGAGAACACAGTGAGGGAAAAGGGAAGTGAGGGAAGGGGGGGGGCGGAAACAAATAGAGGGTGCATCAGTGAGTGAGTTACCACTGAGGGTAACTGGGGCTCAGTCCCACTGGAGCCCTTCTGGAAGACCAGACAGAATACACCTCAGAATTATCCCACTGAAAGGAAACGAAGCAGAGGTATTTACCCTTCAACTCCTGCCCCTCACCTGATATGGCTTGCTCTTGGGTTAACTCTGGCATTTTTAGCCTGCCCTGCTACCTGAGCTCACTCTAGGGGCTCAGACCCACGAGACTGTACAGGAATGAACTGTCTGCAGGTAAACTTTGGGGTGGCCAAGAGTAAATGTGTGGGGCAGGGACTGCATCTGCAGCAGGGGGAGACTTGTGCTCCAGGCTGGCCAGGCCTTGGCCTTCTGATTAATTCTCGTTGAGCATATCACTCAAGCAGAGTCAATGAAATGTTACCCTGTGATTTGACATATTGATGCTTTTTTTTCTGGGAGCCATAAATATGATGCAGGCTGAAGCTGTTTCTGGCCTTCTTCTCTGACTGCTTGGAAGAAAATGCTAGGGGCGCCTGGGTGGCTCAGTCGGTTAAGCGTCCGACTTCAACTCAGGTCACGATCTCGCGGCCCGTGAGTTCGAGCCCCGCGTCGGGCTCTGAGCTGATGGCTCAGAGCCTGGAGCCTGCTTCGGACTCTGTGTCTCCCTCTCTCTCTGCCCCTCCCCGGTTCATGCTCTGTCTCTCTCTGTCTCAAAAATAAGTAAACGTTAAAAAAATTTTTTTTAAAAAAAGAAAATGCTAGAAGTGGATTCATCAGTTTGGTTGTACTGGTGTGACATTCAGGAGAGAGGTCTGGGCCAGCGGTGGAAATTTGGGTATCATCTGGACATATAAAATAATGGTAGAATGAATAAAGGATCACTGTAGATGTCTCAGCAGGAAGTTATCTCGTTGGCCTCACTTACAGAAAATTGTCTTCAAGTAAAAAGCAAGGCAAGACTGAAGAGCCTGCCACTTTGGAGAACATCACTTGTCATTACCAGGTCTTTCCTTCAGAGTATGCCATAATGAACAGTTGACCTCCACCAGTGACCCTGGGACTCCGCCTTTGCCCCCAGCTGCCCCAACAGGTAGATGTTGAGTGTGAAAATGTATATTTAGCTTTCTTGACAACTAGCCTCCTTTCCCTTCAATGATTTTTTTTTTTTTAGATTTTATTTTTTAAGTCATCTCTAAACCCAATGTGGGGCTCAAACTCACAACCCCAAGATCAAAAGCCGCATGTGGCACCGACTGAGCCAGCCAGGTGCCCCTCCCTTCAATGACTTTCGATAGTAACTTAAAAAGCAACTTGTATACTAAATGACATTTGGTTTAGTGTTATAGATTCTACAAGTTGTTCTCCTGGCATGCGCTTTAGTCTCCCATACCCCGGAAGACCCACTTATTCACCTCATAGTACACAAACCTATACATGTAATAAAATTTCAATTATAAACACACACACACACACACACACACACACACACACACACACACACACCACATGAATGTATGTAAAAATTAGTGAAATCTGAATAAGGTCCATAGTTTGGTTAGCAGTTAATAGTATTGTAGCAATGTCAATGTCTGAGTTCTGTTAAGTATACTATGGTTATATAATATGGTTTCATTGGGGTCAGGTGGGTGAGGGTACATGGGAACTTTCTGTGCTATTTTTTATGTGTATTTATTTATTTTGAGAGAGAGAGAAAGAGAGCCAGCTGGGGAGGGAGAGAGAGAGAGAGAGAGAGAGAGAGAGAGAGAATCCCAAGCAGGATCTGCATTCTTTTTTTTTTTAATTTTTTTTAATGTTTATTTATTTTTGAGACAGGGAGAGACAGCATGAACGGGGGAGGAGGGAGACACAGAATCTGAAACAGACTCCAGGCTCTGAGCTGTCAGCACAGAGCCTGACGCGGGGCTCGAACTCACAGACCGCGAGATCATGACCTGAGCCGAAGTCGGATGCCTAACCGACTGAGCCACCCAGGCGCCCCAGGCCCTGCATTCTTAGCACAGAGCCGGACTGGGGGGTTTCAAACTCAGAAACCATGAGTTCATGACCTGAGCTGAAAAGTCAGATGCTTAACTGACCAAGCCACCCAGGCACCCCTGTGCTATTTTTGAAACTTCTATGCAAATGTTAAATTATTTCAAAGTAAAGTGTTGTTGTTTTTTTTTAATCCGGGGGAGGAAATCCTTGTGGACTGGCCATCTTAGATCTTAGGCTCTACAATATTTACTTAATGGCTAAAATTGAAAAGACTGCCAATACCAAGTGTTGGCAAGGATGTGGCACAATGGGAGCTCTCATTAATTGCTGGTGACTATGTAAATTGATAGAGTCACTTTGGGAAAATGGTTTGGCAATAACTACTAATGTTGAATGTGTGTATATCACATGAAGCAGCTACTCCATTCCTAAGTGTATTGCAATTTATATATAAATCGAAAGCAGGTAAAATTAAAATATGAAGTTAGAAATGGTTACCTAGTGGGGAAAGGAGGGATTAATGGTTGTGATGGGACATGAGGGTTTCTGGCGGTTTTAACAATGTTCTATTTCTTGACCTGGATGATGATCACATGAGTATTAATTTTGTAATGATTAATTGACCTATATCTCTATTTTGTGCACTTTTTCTGTTTGTCTTTTATATTTTAAAATGGGGAAAAAAAGTTAAAAACAAGAACAAGAAATGTAGAGAGAATCTAAATGATTTAAACATCCTTTCTAAGTTTATTAATTCAAAATATGGCCAAGTCATCAGGTCAGATGGAGCTACAGACTCCATCTCAAAGGTGGATGGGACACTGAGGGTGGGACAGAGAGAATTGCCTCCTGGGATATAGGAAGAGTAAACTAAAGAAATTTTCGCCTGATCTCTCTCTGCATGTCTTAAAGCTCATTTTACTTGACTTAATGCCTAGGTATTCCAGACAGCTCGTCTCCTGAGTATTCCAACTTTCATTTGGTAATATTATTTGTAGCCACATTATAATGTGTATCTGCCCACCTGGCTGTCCCAACTTTCTAAATTTATCTCAACATCCTAAATCTACCTAGAAAAAATAGCCTCTAATTTTTTATTATGGAAAATACATTTTACAAAATAAAGGAATAGTAAGCTGTATACTCAACGATTTGCCTCATTCTGAATTGTCTTAAGGTGTTTACTGATATACATGGCAAATATTTACACAGTAATGATTAGTATCCAGATCCTTCTCCTTTTCACTTAACCTTGTTTTCCTACACATATTTTGACTAAGTTCACCTATTTGTCATCATTGGTATCTACAAGGTATTCCATCTTAATTATCTGTTGAGCCTTCTTTGACTTAACTGGTTCTAATGTTCTCAGAAAACACAATTCCTCTGTATCTGTCTCTCATGGGTCAGTTTGGACCATTTGTTTCACTTCTGCCTCTTCATCAAAGTGGCACGTCAAAGAGGCATGTCAAAAGAGGCTGGTGTCAGGTTGGAAGGTGTGATCCCTCCCAAGTAATTTCTTACCCGGTTACACACTGATCTTTTACCCTTGTTTCTTCTTCTGCTGTTCATCTGTACAAGACCCATTTCATTCTATCATTATATCTAACAACTATTTCATGGGTCAGTGGCTGAAAGTGAAGATACGATAGCCTGTGAACTCCAGGCTATGAATCACGGTGGAAAGCAAACTACATTCTATGCCTCCTCCTCTCAGTACAAGCGTCTACAGTCAAGGGTGGGGAAGAGAAAGAGGCAGTACTATGTATTCTTCAAGACACTGAATGGGAATAGATGTTATTGAATGTGTTTTGCAGTCTGAATTGGATTAGTGTCAGATGATGAGGCTCTGGGAACATAGCTAGACTTTCAAATTGTCTTTTGCAAAAAAAAAAAACCCTTCTAAAAATATTTTTTACAATATGTGGTGTTTTTCCAGGAACACATCTTTACTTAATAAAAGCCGATCTGTACCGTCAACATCTTTGGTGCCTACTGTATGCACGATCTTGTTCTCATCGCCAACCGCATGCCCACCAGAGGGCGCTCGTTCCCCGTCTATCCAGCCTTCAGCGACTCCGAAAGTCTAAATTAAACTTGACTTTCACACACAGGAAGTCTTTCACATTTAATCCCCAAATATTTACCAAGAATTTACTGTGCTGCTAGGCGCAGGGCTAGGTGCGCAAGATACAGTGAAGAGTCAGACACGATTCCTAATGTCAAACGCTTAGAGCATAGCAAATACTGAAAGTAAACAACCGGCTACAGTAAAGTGGGGTAAGTAAAGAGTGTGTAGGTCAGGGGAGTTTGCTGTTTAAATACTGGCTCCAAGTCTTAGAAGCCGGTAACAATTCATTTTGAGATCCCCGACTGCTTCCCCTCTGTATACTGGGAGTGATCACCCTCAAGGCATTTTGTAATTCAGAGTCAGACTTCCCTGAGTGGCTCCATTAGTCAGTTCCGCAATTTCAAGTCCCTTCCTACCCACTCTCCTGTTTTTCTCAGGACTTCCTGCAGTTTTCTTACAGTTCACATCTGCCCCAGGTCAACATTTCAGTTGACCCCAGGGCAAAAGACAGGGGTTTACCCACAAATATCAGCCATCGCCGGCCCCGCCCTTTCTTTTTCCGGTTTAAAACCCGCGGGCCTTTCCTGCTCCGAATTCCTAGGCTTCCTGTTCAGGTTCTCGCGATAGTTGTGAGATCTCGCGCGAAGATTGCTCCCTGTCCCTCCGGAGTTTGGGGGACCACGGTGACTGTGTATCTGTTTTCGCCCACCTCATCAGAGCCTCCTCTGGCCAGGAGTGACGTGCCCGCGGCTAGGGAACCCCTAAGTGGAAGGGCTTGTCCAAGTTGAGGTCCGGACTGACAGTCCTGGACCGCATCAGGGAGTTGGACTCTCCGGGCCTCTAGTACGCATGCGGAGCGGATCCCCCTGGGCGGTCGGCAGGCTGCCGCCAGCCCTGAACTTCGAGGTTAGTCAGGAGGCCTCGGAGGCCGCTAGGCTGGGGGCCAGGTCCTTCTGGCCCGAAACTGGCTAAATACTGTCACCTCCCCCGCTGCAAAGCGCAGTTTTCGCCCCCTACACACTGAACTGCTGCGCGGCTTCTGTAAGCCGCTAGGGGCAGGCTAGGGCGGGGCCTGGCCGACCCCCTGTAAGGCGGGCGGGCCTCCAGGAACGCTCTCCTCCCCGCCCCCAGCCCAAAGTGCCACGGTGGCGCCGGTGGCGGCCGCGAAACCAAATGCCTCCGGCCCTGCCGGCCTTGGAACTAACTATAACCTATAATCCCGACCCGGAGCGAGGTCCGCGGGGGAGGCGCCCCGCCCACCTCTCCCTGCGGCTGCTGGTCGGCTGGGACCTCTAATCTCCAGGCTCATCCGCGGGCTGAAGCACCTGCCGGATGTGGGGAGGGTGGACGAGGCCAGATGTGGTGAGGCAGATGTAAGCACCGAATCTCTGACCGGCGCCTTAGTGGGGAAGCTGGGTGGACGAGACTGCAGTAGTCCCTGGGAAGCCAGCCCTGGGCTGCGGGGAGACTACATTGGTTGGCTCTGCCCTCCAGGAGCCTAGGCACCAGAGCTCCTACCGCCTCCGCGTTATGCAGCTGCTCTAGCAGACCCCAGGGACTGTAGAGTAGGATGGGACAAGACTTAGACCTTCACTCGGCTCTTTCGAGCTTCCCAGCCACCCTCATAGCCCCTACTCCCAACCCCCCACCCCATCCTGCCCCCTGTCATCTCCCAGCTTCGGTGTCCGGTTACGACTCCTCACTTCTCACTGTGACTTTGGCCCAGCTAGGGGAAGTGGCCCAGGAGGGTCCTGTGCGGCTGCATAAAATTGGCAGCTTCAAAACTGGAGGGAGGGGGTTGTGTGCGACGTCGAGAGGCGGGGAGAGGGGGCGGAGGAGTTGCTCTCCGAGTCCAAGCCCTTGGGCTCTCTCAGAGATCCTCAAGCCGGAGCAGAGGTGGCTGGCAGGCCCAGCCGTTTGGTGGCCTCTGCTTTCTTTCCACTGCCTGCTTTTTCGGACCGGAATCACGGCTGCTCTGAAGGGCTTAGTCCTAGACAGTAGGTGAGCACTCTGGGCCCCGGGGCATCTACTCTTTCCGCGTTTCCTCCCTTGTTAACAACTCCTTAGCTCTGGGGCCATCCATTCCCATCTACCTCTAGGACAGGAGGCTTCAGAGTTGGATGGTCTGTGGTGCTGCTGCTGGGTGTGTGTGTGTGTGTGTGTGTGTGTGTGTGTGTGTGCGCGCGCGCGCGTGTATGCTGGCGCCTGAGTTTTACCATCCTTTCCTCTCATCTGTCCCCAACCCCAGAAACCCGGTCCGATCAATAACTGGATGACTCCTAGAGAGTCACTATGCTTCTGTGTTGAGGGTCTCCTTGACTCCAAGGCAGCAGGGAAGGGGGCAGTGCGTGGGTCAAACTTTGGTACAAGTAACAGTGAGGTTGCTTCTGACCTCCTGACCTGGCTTCCCTCCCTGGCAGGGTGCCACGAACGCGCTGATGCCCAGAGCGCTCGCAGGGCTTCCAGCTAACCATGCCACGGCCGCCGGCAGCTGCCCTGGCGCTGCCCTCGCTACTGCTACTGCTGGTGGTGCGGACGCCGCCCCCGACAGGCGCGCGACCGTCCCCAGGCCCCGATTACCTGCGGCGCGGCTGGCTGCGGCTGCTGGCGGAGGGCGAGGGCTGCGCTCCCTGCCGGCCAGAAGAGTGCGCCGCGCCACGGGGCTGCCTGGCCGGCCGGGTGCGCGACGCGTGCGGCTGCTGCTGGGAATGCGCCAACCTCGAGGGCCAGCTCTGCGACCTGGACCCCAGCGCCCACTTCTACGGGCGCTGCGGCGAGCAGCTTGAGTGCCGGTTGGACGCAGGCGGGGACCTGAGCCGCGGGGAGGTGCCGGAGCCGCTGTGCGCCTGCCGCTCGCAGCGCCCGCTCTGCGGATCCGACGGCCGCACCTACGCTCAGATCTGCCGGCTGCAGGAGGCGGCCCGCGCTCGGCCCGACGCCAACCTCACTGTGGCGCACCCGGGGCCCTGCGAATCGGGTACGCACGGCCCGGGGTCCCTACCCCTGGCGCTCGGGGCGCTCGAGGCACTGATCCCCGACCTCCGACTGAATTGGTCTCTGGCCAGCGGAGCGAAAAAGATGAGGCAGGGGAGTGCTCGACTTCAGTGTAAGAGCCCGCGCTCGCTGCTGGTCCGCAGAGACCGCTGCCCTAAGGTGCGGTCCAAGCTTTGTCAGCAAGCTGTGTGCCCTGAGGCGCGTGAAAGCTCCAGACCCGGCCGGCGGGATGGACCCTTCTGAGGGAGCAGGCACATAGCCAATGATTGGTCTCTCAAAAGGGAGAGAGTGAAGAGACTCCCAGGCTTTGCCTAGACCGCTGGAGCCCAGGCAACGCGATTTGGGTTCCAGTGAGATGAAATCAGGTTTCACTTGGGCGGATTCGGATTCGCAGAGCAAGCTGTTAGCCCAGTCTCCCGCCTCCCTTCTCTTTCTTCTGGGCCCCGGGAGTAGTGAAGGAGGGGGCTCTTCCACCTCCTCCCTCCCATCCCGGGTGGGGGTGGTGGTGGTGGTGGTGCTGAGGGCCATTCAAGCCTCAGGTTTCCTTTGGCAGCTTTAGTAACTTTCGCTTCCTGAGCCCCTTTGAGGGATCTGGCCTGGCTGCGGCTGCCAGGAAAACAAACACCGGCAGGGTCCCAACACTTTACCCCGCAACTTCAGGCTTTCTGCCTGCTGCCCAGATCTGGTTTCAGGTTCTCTGCCTTTCCCACGTGCGAATCCCCCCCCCCTCGCCCCCTTCCCTGGTCCCAGAGTGGGGGGTAGGGGGAGGGCCGCTCTTCTGGTCTTTGGCAACTCCACTCGGTTAGGAAAGGGGGAGGGTAGGGGGAGGTGTCAGTTACAAGTATAGCAGGACAGGGGCCTAGAGGGTGGAATGAGGACAGGGGAGCAATCAGGGACAGAGTGTGGCTGCCAAGCTGAGGTGTGGACCTGTGTGCTTGTTCCTGTGCATCCTGTTGCATGTGCCTTGCCACTTCTGGGTTTGTACCTGTGTGTACCCGCACCTGCATTTGTATGTACCTGTGTGTACATGTCATGTCTTGCTTATGGATGTGTATCTGCCTGAGCGTCTATTGTGTTTCCCCGCAAACACATCCATGAGGGTTCATACATGGGCTTCTTGCTGGGCGAGATGTGCCACCCTGTTCTCAGGCCTTCCGCCTCCACCCCTAGAGCCCCAGATTGTGTTGCACCCATATGACATTTGGAACGTGACGGGACAGGATGTGATCTTTGGCTGTGAGGTGTTTGCCTACCCCATGGCATCCATCGAGTGGAGGAAGGACGGCTTGGACATTCAGCTGCCAGGGGATGATCCCCACATCTCAGTGCAGGTAGGATAGGGAGCAGAGGCCTCCCTTGGGCAGCCCAGGGTCCCCCTAGAAGGATCTTGCTGACCCTTTCTCTGGCTCCAGTTCAGGGGTGGACCCCAGAGGTTTGAAGTGACAGGCTGGCTGCAGATCCAAGCTGTGCGTCCCAGCGATGAGGGTATCTACCGCTGCCTGGCCCGCAATGCTCTCGGCCAGGTTGAGGCCCCAGCTAGCCTGACGGTGCTCACGCCGGGTAAGGGGGAACCCTGGGCTCTGGGGACTGGGGGGACTGGTGGTGGATTCAGGACCTCACATGTGCGCGCATGTGTGTGTGTGTGTGCGCGCATATGGGTGCACATGCAAGTATGGCTTTCTCACAGTCTGGGACATGTGGGTAACCGACAGCCCCTTTCCTGTTCTCTCTCCTTTGCCCACCTGTGTTTGCAGACCAGCTGAACTCTACAGGCATCCCCCAGCTGCCATCCCTACATCTGGTTCCTAAGGAGGAGGCTGAGAGTGAAGAGGGCGAGGATTACTACTAGGTCCGGAGCTCTGGCCTATGGGGGTGGGTGAGTGGGGACAGTATTCATCTCTGCTCTTGAAAAGACCTGAAAGGGGGAGCGGGGGCCTTTCATCACTTTAATGCCCTTAATAGGGGAGACGTGGTAGTGATAAGTAGGAAGACAAAGTTGGAGGATAGGAGAGAGGCAGAGACTAGGGGTGGTGGGATGCTAAGAGGCCCATGGAGGAAGTGCCCTGGCCAGGACAGTCTCCAGCGGGGACCAACCAGGCAGAAGACAGCAGCTGCCTGCTGGTCCCTAGGCTGGGTGGGGGTGTGGGGGCGCACAAGGAGGCAACCAAGGTCCTCCATTTCTTTCTGAGAGCCCTCCCTCCAGCCCTGCTCAGCCAGTCTTTCTAACTACCCTTTACCACAGCCCCGGCTGTTATTTTTCTAGTCCCTAACCTTTGCCTAGCCTCAGTTTACCCTTCCTCAAAACTCACCTTCTAGAAATTTCCCCCCTCACCTAAGTCCCAATTGCACTTACTAACTGCAGTCCTCTTTGCTGTTGGCCATCTGTTGTCTAGAAAAGCATAATGGAGCATGGTTTAGTCCAGGGCAGTAAAATGGGCATTTGGTCATGACCGGCTTCTGTCATTCTGGAAACCCCACAAGGCCAGCACCATATCTTATACCACTCTGTATTGGACAATGCCTAGCACGGGACTAGGCACAGTAGGCACGCAATAAAGGATTTATGAACAAACTGAGTCACACGGATGCACAGATGGTTCATGCAGATGTGCACATGAAGACCACATTTCCTTGGGAGGCATCCAAAAGCTGTGGGTCCCACTCCCTAAGCACCCGCCTGCCAGATGTACGGAGGGGAAGCTTGAGCTGGGGCCTCCCTTGCCCTCTAGGGAGGAAGACTGAAGCCATCTGGTTGGAGGGAGGGTATCTTCCCAGTCTGGTCTCCATTTGTGCTGGACTAGAGTTAGAGTGCCTGCCCCCTCTGTTCAGCCCACTCTGGTCCCCTCCCTAGGCAGAGTGGCGAACCAGGTCTATGTGGGTAGGGCCCCAGTGTAAAAGCACAAGCTGGATGAGGGAGGGGAGATGCTTGGCCACCAGTATGGACCAAGCCCTAGGATTCCTCTAGGAATCCACCCATTTCCTTGTTGAGACCAGACAGAAGTCAGGTAAGCCTGTTTCCTCATCCACCAACTGTGACCTGTCCTGTCTGGCTGAGGGTCCTTCACAGAGCCACATTTTTTTCCCTCCCCACATCTCTCTTCACACTCTCCTTACCTAGCCAAGGGGCACTGGTGAGGCACAGTGTTTATTGAGTGATTGAAGCAGAAAATGAAAACTTAAGTTCGGGAGGCCTAGACCCTGTGTATGGATGGCGACAGTCTCCTGCGCGCCTGGGCTCCGCCTAGAGCCTGGCGCCACCACCGGAGAGATTGCAGTTGGCTCAATGTCTGAGCTTGTCCTTTGGGGCCCGAAGCAGGGAGCCCGGGCTCTTGGGAGGGGCGTGGTCAGGAATCCCAATCCGAGGGCTTGGCGGTGCCTCCCGCGGAACCGCAGGGCTCTTCCAGAGGCTAAGCCAGAGGACAGCTCTCATGGCCTAGTCCCGTCTAGAGCCCGGCGGCCCCAGAAACTGCGCTCCACGGCACGAGCGGGTTGGATACCTGAGGCGAATTCCAAGGCGACCGCGGAAGCAGGAGTAGGGACGTGAGCAGTGTGCCAGGGATAGAGGGGTCGTGTTGTTTGGCGTCCGGAACAGAAGGTGGTGTGCTCCGGATTGAAAGAGGGGACGTGGTCAGGGTTCTGTGGAAGCCTGGGGATCCTTCCCAGGCTAGTTCTTCGAAGGGGACTCCGGCGCAGCTGTGCTCGAAGGCGCCCCCTGGCGGGCCCATCGATCCTACCGTGCCCACCTGCAGAGCAGAGGCTCCACCCGACCCAACCAGGGTCACACGCACCCCCGGAATCCGTACTCCTTGTTTGCTCATGCAGACTTTGTAGAGTATTCGCGTGCAGGCTCCTTACAGCCTCAGTTTCCCCCCTCCGCAACCCTGCTGGTTTAGGCCCCGCAGCCTGGAATAGAAGGAATCCCTGCTGCTCTACCCCCCCACCCCCACCCCCTCCCCTCCTCTGCTCCGCGGACGGGCTTTAATAACGTCGCTGGAAAGTGACACGCGATTTATTATTAAAGTAATGCGGGGACGGGAAAGGTTTAATAAACGCGCTGCGATGCCGAGGATTATTCACCGCAAATAAATGAGAGCGCGGGCGGCGTTTTAATAAATAATTTCCCGCCGCTCCCGGGGGAAGAGAGGGGAAGAGGAGGGGGAAGCAGAGCCGCTGCCAGAACTCCGGCCTCGCCTCCCAACGGGTTTCCAAGCCTTCCCTGCGTTTTCTGTTCGAGGTTGCTCACCCCCGAAATGTGAGGTTCCGTGAGAGCTGACTCGAAGTGGCGGGAGGACCTCTGTCGCACCCCATTCCCTCACCTCCGGGATTTGAAGTGGTTTGGTTAAGATGAGCGAATGTACTTCCTTCCGACTCCAAGCCGGAGATCCGGAGTCAACACTGGACCAGTGCAGGAGGGGTTAACCGGGACCTGCTCCTCCCTAGCCGAGGGTACTAGGTCCCAGGGCCTGGCCATTCCCTCGGCTTTTGGCTGACTCCCGCTGGGCATCCAGGGCACGATGTCGGGGGTACGCCGGGGGTCGGAGGGCTGTGTGTACAGGAGTGTAGGTGCCACATGTGTACAGATGACCTTGACTCGCTCCTCCGCCATGGTGGGGAATCTGCTTATTACTACGAAGGCTCCTAGTAAAGGCCCTTGAGCATGCTGTTCTGAACAGAGGGAGTCTGGGTGAGGCCCAACCCTTGGCTCACTGGTGAACGGGGCTGGATTTGAGGGCTGAGCAGAACAGGGACCCCCAAAGAGGAGTCGCCCCTCCAACAGAAGCCTGGAGGCCCCAGAGGAGGAGTTCGACTTCGGAGAGGGGGCGAGTTTGCAGACTTTGGGGAGGAAGGATATGTCCACCGTCCTGCTGGGTAGGGGAGTGACGGGGAAGCTCTTGGGGTACGCCGACTCCACCAGTTTTGTGCCTTGGCCAAAAGGGGCGACATCTCTGGCAACACTTGGGAGTACAGGAAGTGGCAAAGGAGTGCCATCTGGTGGATATTTCTGGTTGCGGCAGCCAGACTTGGGCGGGGGGGGGGGGGGGGGGGGGGGCGGGGCTTGAGACAGTTAAATTGACTGGAAATTTCTGAGTAAAAGGGTGCTTCTATTTGTATTCATTTATGTATGTGAGCGTGCACATGTACGTACACGTACATATACGTACACGTACATATACGTGTATATGTGTGTGATATTTACATGTAATGTCTATATGTTCATAGTAGTTACATGTGTGTGTGTGCTTACCTGCATTTTATGAGGTGTGTGTATACATGTATGTATGTACATCACAATATGTTATATATATGGATTATCTAAAAGCATATGTGTGTATGTGGATAACCATGTAGACACGTATATGTATGTGTGTGCATAAGCTTGTATACATGGATGTATTGTTATTTGTGTATATACATGTATACACATTTGCAAATATATGTTCCATTATGTATTATACATTTATTTGCAAATATATGTTCCATTATGTGCCGTTCTTTCAACAAATACTTGTTATGTGCCAACATCATTGTAGGAACTGGAGGTACGTCACAGAAAGGCACATTGTCCCTGACTTACAGAGCTTACATTCTGTTCTAACATGTGCATGTGAATGTATGTATACTTAGATTAATTATATACGTGTATGTTTACAGGATTACATGCACATGATTGTGTAACTCTGTCTACACATGTGAGGGGCAGACAAGCTTAAGCACTCTTCTGGTGGACTTGGAGATTTATTGAACTCTTTTTTGCTCAAAATTTCAGGTCCTATCACCTAGGACTCTATTCTAAGTGTGCAGACAGCTTAAGGCAGAGGGAAATAGGCTGGAGACACAGGCCCATCACCTCCTGGGATATATTTTGGTCACTTCCTCAGCCCTGTAAATGACTAGATTCTTTCTAAAAGGGTGAACAGTTATGGAAATCCACTCTGGGTAATGAGATGTTAATGAAGCTCAACTCTCACCTCTCAAAGCAAAGCACCTTGGGAGGAAAGTTTGAAGATTGGGATGGGTGGGAATGGAGTCTGGGAAGGTGGCGGTAGGAAGGAGTTCTCTGAGGGCAGTGGTTGGGGCATGTAGAGAGTAGAAGGGATCTGATCTGGAAGGTAGTGATGGGAGCTCTGGGAGTCAGTTGCAGATAATGGAGGGTGTTTTGAGAACTCCGGGAGGGATGGGCTGGTGGATAGAGATGGGGCCCAATGGGAGTAATGAGGTTAGGATTAGGGATGGAGTTGGAGGGTCCAGATATAGAGGCTCTGGTGGCAGTCTCGGGGTGGAACCTGGAGGCCAGCTCAGATGGAGTCATCCCTGCCTTTCTCCCCACTCTCCTTTCTCCATTCTGGGGCCCCTAATGTTCTCTAGTCCTCTCTGCTCAAGCTGGGTCCCAGATATGCTGGTGGCAGAGAAGAGTGGAGGCCGTGGGGCTTGGCCTGGCTCAGGTGACTCACTGGTAGGCGAGGTGAGGCACGGATCCCAACACCACTGGACCATGAAGCCTCATCCCAACTGCCTGGGTCATTGCCCGCCGCTTTGCCATTACCGCTTTCAGTTCGGGCTCAGCGCAGGGGGTTCAAACAAGGGTGAGGCCTGGACCTGGGAAAGGTCACAGATCCCCCTCCCCACATACACCCACACATTCCTGGGACTGAATTAGGAAAGGTGCTTCTGAATGATTTCTTCCTTCTTTCCCTCCTTTGCTAGATGTTTTCCAGATGCAGTCAAGGCCAGAAGCCTTCAGGTACTATCCTCACCCTTGGTCTGTGGCAACACCTCAAGCCCAACTATTTCCCCCTAAAACCAGGGCTTCTGTCCCTTCGTTGCCTCTCTTCCCTTCCTTCAGTCTCTCTTTTCTTCCCAGGGTTGAGATCTTAGATCCCTGGTGTGTACAGGGGGAGGGGCTGAAGACAGAGGCCGGCTTTATTTATTTATAAATCCTGGCCTGAATTTATTTTTGACATTTTCTCTGCCAAGCGAGTGGCCGAAGGCTCTCTGAACAGGGTGGACAGTTACGAAAGCCAGCTTGGGTGACAAATGTTACCCCACAATCAAGTCTCACCTTGTCCCCTTGGGAGGCAGCACGACCTTGAGGGTGCAGAAGTGGGGTCTGGAGTTCCCTGGGAGAAAAGAGGGAGTCTTTGTGAGAAGAGAGAGGGTCTCCCGGGATGAGAGTTGAGGACTCAGGGACAAACACTTCCTACCTCCCACCCCACCCCCATCCCAGATCACTGAAGCAGGGCTGGAGAAGGCCCCACAGGCCTCCTGGACTCCCCTGACCCTCAAGAGACCCAGGTTTCAACTCTGGTTTCCCAGCTCCCCCTCCTCTGCAATGTGAACTAATGTTAGAAGGGTTTGAATTCTGGGGGTAGTAGTTGGGGGGGGGGGGCAGTCTCAATGCCAGTGGTCTCTGAAGGGCAATGATGGGTCTTTGCGAGTAGAACTAGACCTCAGAGGTCAAGGATAGCCTGGCAAGGGCACATGGGGTTTTGCAGTACGGGTTTGAATGTCAGTTCTACTGCTTTTTAAGTGCATACCTGGGCAATTTTCTTAGCTTCCCTTCTTCTGTGTCCTCCTCTGAAAAATAATATAAAACTTACTCTGTAGGGGTTGTGATGACATTAGAGATCTTAGAAGTAATGTGTCTGGAACACAATAGTAAATGGTCAATTTTACTGCTACTATTTGTGGGCTGATGAGTTGCATGGAGATGGGGGTAGGGTACCTAGTCCAGAGCTTCCTGCTGAAGTGTGTGTGTTAGAAGATGGGGTGACTGCAGTCTTAGTGCCTGCCTGGAGGGGGCCTTAGGAATTGGGCCTTTGGAGGAGGGAAAGGGCTAAGGCAGGGTGGGGATGGGTAGGAACTGAGCCTCCGGAGAACTTGGCAGTCTTTAGCCTCACCTTCAGCCCTCCTCAGGGAGCCCCTGTCACAACCCAGGGCTCTAGCTCTGAGCTTGCAGGGAGGGGCGTCCCCCAAACTCACCTCCATCCATCTCTTTTATCTGGGCTGCTGAAGGGCTGGAGCTCCAATGGGGCCTCTGATGGGGAACAGATACAGACCAGGCGGAAACAGCCGGAACTGTGCCGAGCTGGAGCTGAGGACCAGGCCAGGGGGTCAGTGAAGACAGATAAAGCTCAGAGCAGCTGGGGACTCAGGGGACCCGTGGGGAGGGGCAGGAGGGGCTTAGGGCAGGCTGTGTCCTGGGAGGAGGCAAGGGCCGGAAGCTCCTGATGGGGGCCAGTGTCCATCAAGGCTTTCAAATGTGCAGACAAGGCCTTTCATGACTCTTTGGGAGGAGAAAAGGAGCAGAGTTTCCTCCCCTAGGTGGGGCTGCAGGAAGGCCAGGGATGGCCTGCCTGCCAGGGATGAGGGTTCCTCTCAGGGTAAAGCTGAGCCTGAGAACAGGAGGGCCTCAAGTTCCCGGCCAAAGGCAGGGCTTTTGGGGGCCGCCTTACCTTTAAGGTGGAGATGGGAAAAGGGTTGGTAAGCTATTCTGCGATTTTAGTTCCTGTTTTAATTAACTCTGAAGGGCTTGGGGCCTCCCTGAACACCAGGGAGAGGAACGGAACAGACGTTTATTTTCCTCTTTTCCCTTTTAAAGACAATTTTATTAAATCACTTTGTTTTCATTCTGGCTTGAACATGGGGCATTTAAATGGAAAAGTAATTATTTCACCTCGTTTGCTTATGGAGAAGGGAGAGTCAGGAAAGGGAGGGATGCCAGTAAGAGGAAGATGCTGGCAGCTTTGGACCGGCACGTGTGCAAGCAGGCACGCGTGCATGCACACACACACACACACACACAATCATGCCCATGTTCATACCAACAGCAATGTCTACACATATGCCCTCACATCGGCACACACTGTGTACCCACAGAACGACATGCCTTGTCCACATCTTCCCAAACACAGACACCTCACCTCTTGCAAGCACACGTCTACACTCTCCTGAAGACACACTTCTTCCCCACAGCCATGCTTCCAGGCAAATCTCGCTCTCTCTCTCTCTCTCTCTCTCTCTCTCGGGCACAAACACTCCCAACACATTGTGCTGGGAGTGCAGTATAGGCCCTCTTGCGGATACCTGCAAATGACCCTTCCGAGCACTGTGGTTTACGTGTGCACACCCCACCCCCCACAACCCCACACCATATTCAAGTCCTTCTGCGCCTATTGAGGTACATCATCACAAGCACACCCAGGTTCAAACACACAACTCTCAGTCTCACACACCATGCACACCCTGCCAAGGATGCCTGGGGACAGATTTGGGTGAGGGGGGACATTGTCGTGGAGAAGGTGGAGGAGTAGTGGACCTCTGTCTCATTGGGATTCCTGGGCCCCCAAATCTACCTATCCCCCAGACCACTCCAGGAGTCCCTTTCTCTGCACCTGTAACGATCTTGGGAGGCCTGCTTGTGACCTTGATTCTGCAGCCTCTGGGACAGAGCTGCTGCCTCCCTCCCTCCCACCTGGCCGCTGGTGGAGGGAGGGAGCAGGCCAACAGGTCTCCCAGGCTCAGCCCGCGCTGGCTGGGACCCAGGTTCTAACCCTGGCTTCCCCCACTCGCCCCGCCCTGCCTGGCTGTGTGGATCGGCGGCGTCGGAGGGGTTAAAACTTCGGTAGCGCGCCCCCCTCCACTCCCACCCCTGGCTGGTACATGGAGGGCTGGGTTTGCGGGAGCCGTACCTGTACTTTGTCTTCATCTGTCACCCCTTCTGACAGTCAGATACATCTTGTGGTGGGGGGGGCGTGGGGGCGGGGGAGCAATAATTAACCTCTCCCGTCTCATACCCCAAATACCGCCCGCCTCGGCCCGGCTGCAGCAGGGTCTGCGGGAGAGAAGGAGGGAGGGAAGGGAGGAGATGGAGAAGGGCGAAGGAGAGAGCGGGAGACGATTGGGAGGAAGGGAGCAGAGAGGAAAGGCCCTGACATTTTTATTGCCCTGCCAACCTCCTGTCCACGCGCTCTTTCCACTCTCTCTTCCTGGGGAATGGCGGGCAGTTTCGAGAGCCGAGGAGAGTACAAGAAAGCATTGTGTGCTCAGAACTCACCGCTTCCCCTCACATCCGGGAGTTCGGGCCCCTCTGGAAGGGGCGGATCTGGGGAACAGTGGGGTAGGGGGGAGGTTGTCCGCATACTAGCTTAGCACGGGGACCTGGAGGAAGAGGAGAGGGCTTTGGACCATGTAGCCTCCGTGGGGACGCCATGCCGATATCTCCCATTTAGGACAAATGACTGGAGCCTGTGTTAAGGATTAATTTTTCTTTCAATCAGTGAAGGGGGAGGGGTCATATGTTATTTCTGGGGAGGCAAGTGACTCCAATGCCAAGGGACCCTGGATTAAAAGCTCTCCAGGTTTGGGGTGGGAGACAGAGGACACTTTGAAAAAGAAAAAAGAAAAAAAAAAAACCTTTGGGGAGGGAGTGGCTGGAATCAGAGCTTAGATAAAAAGAAGATGAATTTGTCTTGAGCTAGGTCCTTGGATGAAGCAGGCAGGATTCAGGGTCAGACAAGACTTGCCTGTAGCTAAGGGGATGGACTTGGATATAGAGCATTCCCAGGCGGACTGCTGTGTGTCCCGGGTATACCCAGGAAGGAGCTGGGAAGCAGCCAGAGGGGAAGAGAACTGTTGCTGTCACTGCTGGGGCTGCTGGGGGCACAGAGACAGGGCCCAGCCTGTCCTCTGAGCAGCCTGAAAGCCA
Organism: Panthera leo; assembly: GCF_018350215.1. NCBI lineage: Eukaryota > Metazoa > Chordata > Mammalia > Carnivora > Felidae > Panthera > Panthera leo. The sequence continues at coordinate 59,135,569 of NC_056689.1, forward strand.
GGGGATTCTAGCATTTTCCATCTCTTTGAGAAGTTGTTAGTCAAATCTGTCATGGACAGCATCTGAGAAATGGGACCTTTCCTCCAGTCTCTGATAGACTTGTGGACGCGGCATTCATTGTCCACGAGTCAGGATCCCCGGTTCTCATCCTGGTTCTGCCGACAGAACCAGTTTTAGCTAGCTGCGGGAATGAAGAGAAGTCATTTAACCTCTCTGGACCTCAGCTTTCTCATTTGTAAAGGGGGGGGGAGGGGGGAGCGGGGAGGGCTGATGCGACAAACT